>NC_057870.1:16473686-16792186 GCF_019740435.1 Gambusia affinis
CCTCGTCCCAAACATTTTCTCCTACACGGCAAACACTCTCTATCTTTGTTGTTTGTCATCTTCTTTGGCCGAAAAGTGTGGCAGTGACAGGATAAAATGAGTGGACCAACTCTGAGGCGGCAACACACACAAACACATGATCAATCCTCATCAGATGTGCAGCATCTGTAATGCAGCTTGTCTGTCTTCCAGTTCATTTTGCAGCCTGCATTCAGCACAGATTCACTCACACACACACATATATACACTCATGTTTACAGGTGACAGCCTAATGAGTCCAGTGTATCTGCCAAACGTAGGTTACACCAGAAAAAATGGCTATTAATCTTTATCTGCAGACTCGCTTCCCTCTCCTGATAAATTCTCTATTTTCTTTCCTTCAACAGCATCTTCCCTCACCTCTCCTGTTTTGCAGGTTTCCCAACATAATGCCTTGACAATCAATACATCAACACAAACCTTTGACACTTGCTATTACAGAAGAAAGAAATTGCAACTCGAATGTGGAGAAATCCAGAGGTGGCAAAAAATATTACAGCACCTCAGAAAAATCTGCTTTAACAGACACTTTTAAAGCTAAAATATCCACAGACTGAATATTTGTATATATTCAGTCTGTGGATTGTGTAATCTGTAATACATCAAATACAGATTAATGTATTTTGCATTAATAAGACACACACTGGTGCAGCTGCTGGGCTGTATGAAGGTAATGCTGTCACTCTCTGACCAGACAGAAAAAATGTAATCAACAACCCTACCCTTCACATCTGGGCCTGGGCTCACGCTACAGACAGACACTACCAAACATATGTGAAAAACTACATTAAATATTTTAATGCATGAGCAAAGAGCCTCTAATTTTAAAATCAAATCCATTAATTCTCCCCTGGATTAAAGCTCATATGAAAACATGTTCAGAAAACTGGCAACAGCAGAGTTGGATGCATAAATAATGTAGGTTTTCTGGTTTTGTTGTTTTTTTTAAAAGCAATAAAACCTGTTAGTGGTGAGAATTTATCAGTGGGGAATGAAAGGTTTCATCAGCAGGCATTTAAAAAAATCCAGTTAAAACAAAATAAACGAAAAATCATACTAAAGCAGTTTTGGTTTTGTTCATACCAACATTTTCCAGGTACAAAAAATCCATGCGCGACATATTTTACCCAACTGGACAAGTGATTAGTACGGTTCAATAATTTACCAATAGTCTACTATCAGGAAATGTGATAAAGTAACTGCAATAAATAAGGCAAGACATGAAACTAATTTATACACCACAGAATAAAAGCAACCATCATCGCCTAAAAGTGTTTCACATGATTAGAAATTTAATAATCCATAACAAATAACAGTTATAGAGGACAGAAAACAATGATCAGAATCACAATTAATTTTAAACATGGTGCATTTTAAAGTCTGAAAAATAATCCAAAGTTAAATAACTTGGAATATGTGTCACGTTTTATTTTTTTACAGATATTTATCATAATTTATTCAAAGTACTCATCTCCCAATAGAAAGCATTTCTCATAGAAATATTGAGACAATATTGAAACATTTATATTATGACATGGTTTTAATAGCAAGGTTTTGATAATTATTGACTCAGTAAATAGTATATTTAATTAAATTGAGATAAGGGGAATGATTAAATTAGTTTTCATTTCTTCCTATTCGTTTTCAAACAAAAAAGTTGTGGTAAATAAATTATTTTGTTCTTGGTTATGCAGGTTTTTTCTACCTTACTGACAGCTTGTTTTTATGTTTTTAAAAAACAAGTTTCAGAATAAAGAAATCAAATCAGATCAAATAAAAGGGAATATTTAGCTAAACGGACATGAAGGAGTTGACTGAAGGGAAGAACTCATCGTTGGATGTTACAAAAATGGAGCAAAACTTCTGCTATTTCATTTTAAATCACCATTCAAAACAGTCTCATCAACAGAAACATGAACAAATATATGACAAGTTAAAAGGCAGGAGAGAAAAGCAAAGCAAAGTTGAGCCAACATGCTTCCAGCTGACAGGGAGGATCCACGATGAAATCCTGCCCTCCCTGATGCTGAACATCACTAATGAGCCTCGGACACATCTGTCCCACTATCAACGTTCCCTTTTCATCGGGATATAATGACCACCGAGCATCGAACAGAAGTCAAGCTCCAAATCCTTCAATATTCATTTTTCTGTGCAGCATGACAGAAAAGTTTTACTTTGCAAAACTCACAGGAAAAGAAAAGACTAAAATCTGGTCTGTCTGTAGGTTTCCAGATATGCGAGGCGTCAGTTTTGCAGGAGAATTGAATATTAATCCTGATCATCTTTAATCTCATAAAATACTCCAGAGGGAGGAACACAGCAGAGGAGGTCGGAGGGAAACTTGTTGTCATGTCCGCATCTCCAGTCCAAAGGATCTGAGAGTGCAGCCAAAGGAATGATGCACTTCAAACATCAGGTCTCCTGTTTGCCTTCTGCAAAGATGAAAAGAATTATTCATCTGAGGCCTGGCCTTTCAGGCTTTCTCTGTCCTGAACAACACTCTCTAATTCAGCTGCTGACGCCTAATTACAGGCAGGATGTTGATTAATTTTACATGGAAACTGTTTAAACTGCTTACAGCCCTGCAGCATGGAGGAAACGGGCTGATTTACAAGAGGAGGACAGCTAAAGCTCCGGTTGTTTAGACCGTCTGTGCAACTAGAGATACTGCTGCAAGGCTTTGCACAGGGAAGGAATGAAACGCTGTTGTTTTACATGAACAGTATTTATGCGCCTTGTTAAGTCAGTGGTAACTCACAGAACGTTCTGGTTGCACACAGACTTCCATCAAAGTTTCATCTATGAGCCGTTGTGTATTATTTTACCTCTTTTAATTTTTGATTTTGTTGCTGAATGTGGCGATCACTATATTTTGTAATAGGATTATTAAAAGTTTTTCCAAATTACTCCAAAACACTCTCGCTGTAGCTTCTCCAACTTGAGAGACCCTAAAAACCAAAATTGTTATCATTACTTTCAAACCATTTAAAAAAAAAACTGCTTTCTGAACATTTAGTTGTTCCAGAAAGCAACATTTGCGGTAAAACAAAGTATAATAGGAATATTTACCTTTTTTCTGCAGAGGTGATTTGTGGATTAAGTTAATTATGCAGGTCTACTCTCATCTATTGTTTCTTTTTTGGCTCTTCTGCATGAAAGGTGATGTCTGGTTACAAATATTATTCATCTTGATTGAAATTTTTGTTATCAATATTTACTGAAGCAAATAAATCATGATAGGATACTTTTCCTGGAAAGAAGGATACAAACAAAGCTCTTACTTTGCTATTTTAACCTCAGTGTTCATGAGACATGAGACTCACCACACATCTGATCTCAGTAAAATAAAATTAAAATTTTATCTCCCAAAAAAAAACATTTACAAGCTTCTATCAAATCTCCGTTACTACAAAGAGCCAGTTTGTCGGAGCACTAAAGCACCACACTCATCAATTTGATTAAATTACCCAAACTAACCCAGTCCAACAGGAGGAAAATGATGGATGTGGCATTTTTCTACAGAGGCAGGTTTTCCCCCACAGGACTGTGAGCTGCAGGCAACTAAGAAAATAGGATTTGTCACCTTTAAAAGATTGTTGATGGAAACCATTTTTCAAATCTAAAGTGTTATTTTCTTAACAGGGAAAGGTAATAACTCGAAATTGAATTCCCTTCTGTGATTATTTAGGTTTCAGGGTAAAACAAATATTTATATATTTATATATTTGCCATCAGTCATTAAGTTTCACAACGTTAATTTAATATTTAATCCTGGTGAAGTGAGTTTCTAAAACTTTCCAGATTTATGACAGTATTGTTGGAATATCAAGTCAAATCTTTATCACACATCATCTGTGACAAATCAAAAAATATTAAATAAAATGTTTCTTGTTTTTTAAAACCTCCTATTTCAATTAAACTTAAATCTATCTTTATTTACAGCGAATGCTACATTTGTTGGTCCACCTTGTAGAGAGGATAAGACGTAAAAAGCCTCAAAGTGATTTATTATTTTATTGAAGAAATGTCAAAATGAAAAATTAATGGTTGGATAAAAGTCAGTGGTAGTGTCACTAACTTCGGGTGCCATTTAAAAGTTGTTTCCTCCTACCATCACAAATGTAAAGATGCCATTTTCTAGACATTACGAGAACTTTAACGGGAGCCATTTGCTTTGGTAGCAAAGTTTTTCTAAAACTTCAGGTGGGTTTCATCTGAAATAGAGGACAAAAGTAGAGATGCACCAATCTGATATTATTTAGTTGTATCGATCCTGATGTTGAAAAGAGTAACAATGTCCCCGATGGATAAATGCAGATCCATTTAGTCTCATTCTATGCTTTGTGCTTTGAGCAACGTCCTGCTTTGTTATTTATTTTACAATATATTTAGAATTCCTAATTGCACTTTCTGAACCTTTTAAAATAAGATTTATTGCAGTTTGTTTGAGCCCAACTATTGTTTCTGTCACTTTCAGTTTCTTTATTATTTATTTTACTTTGGCTGTTCTACTCCTAATTCCACTGACTGAACTCAGTAAAGTTTAGATGTTTTTACATCCAAAAGCATCTAAACTTTTTTAGATGTTTGGACTCCAGTAGCTTCAAACTTGTGAAGCTATTGGAGTGTCTAAGAGAGCTGCACTGTTATCAAATGATTTTGTAATTCACTACATTTATGTTTATGTTTTTTTTAAAAAAAGAAACGTTTCGAGTCAATTCAGGATTTTGTTCTATATCAGATGTGGAAACTAAAGCACAGATATCTGCATCGGCATCGGGAGTGAAAGAAGTGGATCGGAGCATCGCCAGATGAAAGTACGGGAAGTTCAGTCATGCTGTGGGCCTGATACTGAAAAACTCTGAGGATGATTTAAAATACTTGGAATAAAGAAGAAAAAAAATGAAAAGAAAAAACTAATGGCCTCTGCTGGAAAACCAATAATGGGTCGACACCGGGTTTTCAGCACAATAATGATTCTGCTACCAGTCATTTTTTAAACACCATTTCTATACATGAGATTTTCCCAAAATAAATAAATCTACTCAGCTTATATGGGGAATTTTCTGCATGTTGCAATCCAAACCTAAGCAACTGCAATAAAATATAAGTTCAGCCGAGGCTTTATCTACTAAATGTGACCAGCACTGTATGTCTGCAGGTGCATCAGACCAACATCTAGCTGGCAGGCTGGAGGAGGCGAAGCGGTTTGGATGGGAGACAGCTCAGTGATTTATTAGCTCGCCTCCCGGTGCCGGTGCTCAACAAGCAGCAGGGACGGCGCAGGGGGAGTGGACTCTGTTTGAGCCGCCTGTGACGTGGGGAAACGGGTAATAAGCCAGAGTTTGACGAGTCCTCTGAGCCTGAGATGAGACAGCCACTCTGAAAACCCGACCGGCTGGCCTCAGGCTACAGAGACGGAGAGAGAAAGAGAGGGAGATCTATGACAAAAGCATCAAATATTCCAGAAATTTGTTTTAAAATTAAAAGTCTTCCTCTCAGCAATCTTTCATGTGAAAAGCTACAACTAGAATCCCTCAGGCTTCTTATGGACAAAGACTCTCTCTTCCCTTCCCTCAGCTTCAGCCACCATCACTGGATGTCAAGACAAACCAACAGAAGCAGAAAGAGCTTTAAAAAAACGGAGGATCCCTCCTCCCACCCATTAACTGAGTGGCTTCTTTAATCCATTAAGGTCTGACCTTCTATCTCCACTTGCTTTGTCTTCACAGAGCTGCAGGGAACGAACAAGTGGCTCGTTTTGTCTGCAGAGAAATGCTGAGAACAAATACACACACCACCCGTGGTGGGAACTAGATTGGGAAAATACATTTTTGTTCTGGTCAAATAAACTGTCAGTTTTCCTGAGGATGATATCTAACCCAGTGACACACTTTTACTCCCAGACAATTGTATCTTTCCAAAGAAACAGTTGCAGCGTTCCTACTGAAACAAAAAACTCATGACCACGACTTCTTATAATTAATTAGTTCCCACAAGTTACCGAGTCATGCTCACTATTTACTTATTGTTTTTCTCCCATGTCACCAGACGGGCTCCGTATGAAGACAAGCTGCTGCTGTGAAACTTGACAGGCCGGCCCGACTCGACCTTCCTGGAGCAGGGATCACCACCGGGTCACAACCAGTCAGTCAGGCTGCGCCAGACTGACGGTGGAAAGACTCTGCATGGACAAGTTCGCCTTATTCAGCCTTAAAGCTGACAACGAGGGACCATTCTGCTGCAAACAGCAGCTTCTTAACATTAGAGCCCAAACATTTATTCATCTTTTAGAACAATTAGACAATCACAAAAATATGGAGAAAAGACAAAACATGAACAGAACCTTCCGTCATTTCTGGCAAGCATTTTAGTAATAGATGCTCAACTTTGAAAGCCAAGAGTATCTAGAAACTAAATCCTGTTGTCCGAAGCATGAATATGAAATGACATGCAGGCCAATTTTTCTTAGTCACAATTAAAAACCGGAAAGACAAGAACACATGCCGTTCCAGTAGCAGCTGTGAGTTGATCAGGAAATTGCTGGTCCAAACTTGCCCCGTCAAACAAGTAAATAAAAAAGGTAAAATAACTGGAGCTGTCAGACGAGGCTGGGTAACCTTAAAAATAACGTCTAAACATATTTCCACAAGTCATTTTCCTTTTATTGTATTTGTCCAGAACTTATCGCCGACAAAAGCAAACTTTTACTTTTCAAAACTACATAAGAAATGCAGAGTTTGTACAATATTACGTGCAACTGGACGAGGCTACATGTTGCTTCCTACTGAAACCTGATTTATCGTTGCTCAGCTGCCTGCAGGAGACAAACTCACCCAACAGGTTTCAGGATCATCAATTATCTGTTGCTAAACTCCTGAAACATTGTTTTATTGCCCTGCTGATGCTTCGGTATGTCCAGCAGATTTTCTTTAGCAAGTTTGCAACAGTTTGAAAAACAGAAAACTAAAAGAAATAATATCTCCTTACCGCCTATTTCTGCACACTGATGGTAAGCTGGCTGAAATAAGGCTGATACTTAGAGGCTGTTTGGAATTATTTCTGGTCACAGAAATGGTGTGAAAACTAGCAGACAAGATGTTTTACTCAATTATTTTGGTTTTTTGTTATTTTAGGCTCTCTAGTTGCAAGAACCTTATCCAGATCGCCATGAACTCACCTGCCAGGTTCAAATATTCCATATTTTTCTTAGTTTTACGTGCATGCAAGCTTTTGATGATAATTATTTTTTACATTATTGTCTCAGAGGAGTTGTAAATTCAGAATGAGTGTGATGAGTCCTGTTTGGAGCCAAGATGAGTTGTTTTTGTTTTCAATCAGAAGAAATTCATTCAGGAATATGAAAGATTGAGAAAGTGGCGTTTGGCAGAGCACAGAGTCGAAATCAGCAGAGCGCTGCCAACCTCAGCATGAAGCCTTGATAAAGAGGCGCCTTGGAGAGGTTCTTCATCAGCTGGAGCTGCTGCAGCCTCATCATCATCATCATCATCACACATGGCGGACGGCAGCAGGAGCAGGGGAGGAGCGCACAGGGCTCTGAACTGATTCATTACAGATACGACTCAAAACACATAACCTGCGCAGCGCTGAGTGATAACAGCTGATTTAATTCATTTATTTCATTAGCTGAAATACTTGGAGCTATTTTTATACCATTTGATTAAACCTTCGATTGTAAAACCAGTTCTTGTGACTTTTTGATAAATATTGTAGTTAGAACTATTTTTGCTATGATTTATAAGTTTTAAAGATGTATTCTGAAACAATATATCCAACTAAGAGTGTAGCAATAAGCAATTAGTCGAATGACAAATTAAAATGAGCTCGATAATTTCCATTCTGATTATTAATATTTTTTAAAGGGTATTTTTGCTGACAGAGACTTTATAATCCATTTTATATATGGTTTTGGTTGTTGTGTGGTTTTTATTTCCATCTTATCTCTTGTTTTTTGGATAATTAAAACATTCCAGATTCAAGTGTTAAGTGTTCTTTACTAATTTAAATTTATCGGCCTCTGAGAAGAAACATTTTCACAATAAAGCCATTATCAATATGGTATTTGAAAATGGTCTCAAAACAATAATGTTGTCATTTGTTGCAATAATTTCTGGGAAAATTTATTGCACAGAAAAATAGGCCTACATCCATGTAGAAAATAACAAAATATGTTAATGGGCTGCTTGATTTTTGCCAAAATTTGAAAAAAAGTCCAACATGCTGAATGGAAAAAGACGTTTCGGGTGAATGCAGTACACAGGAAACTTTTTATTAAAACTGAGAAATAACACCTGGCATTGATGTTAAAGGGATCTTTGTTGATTCATAGAGTTAAGAAACAAAAATTCAACGTCTGATTCGATCATGTCCTGTACATCGCTGCACCACTCTGCTGCTCTGATGGCGTTACGTAAACCTGCACAGGAGGAAGGATGAACAGAATCGCCTGCAGGTCGAACCGAACCCGGACAGGAAGGAGGGACGAAAGTAGCTGAGCTGCAAGTTAAAAATCCTTTTCAAAGAGCAACATCTTCAATTTAGGCTGGAGAACAATTGTGATTTCTTCTTTCTTTTTTTGTTTGCGTAAATTGATTGTCTTGAATTTAGTAAGTTCTTATAAATGCTGTTCAGACGGCAGGATTTTATTTGAGGTTACATAAAAAATGTAAAACACTGCAAAGCAAAGGATGGATGTTGTCCCATTTATATTTACAAATAATCTGAAAATATGGATGCATTTGAATTCAATCCCCTTTACTTTTATACTGGTTGTACTGGAAACATCCAGTGCAACCAGTTGTTTTCAGATCTCACCTAGTAATCAACAAAGTCCACTTGTTTGCAATTTAATCCAACCCAGCTGCTCAGTTGTGAAATTACCAAATCAACCCCCATGAACCAGGAGTGTAAACTTATTTTCATTTTGGCCCACACCAAGATCAAGAAATGTCTTTAAACGTGGCAGAAAGTATCGCTAACCCCTTAACAAACAGTTAATTATCTGTATATAATCTGGAATTGTACAGACAAAACTGATATATTGATCAAATAATATTTGAAAACAACTATAATCTTGAAGGTGCTATTTCTAGAGAGGACCACATAAAAACTTCTGGCGGGCCAGATTTGGCCCACATGCCTCCAGTTTTTGCACATGCGAGTTAAACTGGCAGACGCAGTGGTCAGATTATATGGAAATGTTTTGGCTCGTGTGCAAAACGCTACACATGGTACAAATCATCCCAGGGTGAAACACAGTGGTGGCCGAATCATGATGTGGGAATGCTTTACACCAAAGGGGGCAGGGAAACGGAGCAAAGGGGATGAATGGAGCAATAATATAATCCTGGATAAACATGTGGTAACTGCTGCATCAGACCTGGGCGGAGGTTCACCTGCAACCCTAAACATGCAGCCAGAGCTTTAGATCCAATGGTGTTCATGTGTTAGAATGGTCCAGTCAAAGTACAGACCCAAGTGTGAGAATCTGTTGCAAGACTTTAAAATCTAGATTCAGACACCTTCCATTTAATCTGACTCCACTTCTTATTCAGCTGTTTCATGTATGAAGCAAGTTTCCTGAGACTTGCCTCAAAATATCTCTAAAGTTAAAATAACAGAAACAATAAAATACAGTTCTGACATCACAAATATACGCTACTTTAAGTTGATTTATTGTTTAAAATCCCTATTAGATTCCTTAAATGTGGTTGTAACGTGTAAAATGTAAAAGTTTAAGGGTTTTTTTTAACTGTATGTGAAGTCTTTATTTCCCCGAAAGGTCCTCAAGAAAAGCACATAAATATTAGTGACTTGTCATGGAAATATAACTTTCTGCTTTGTTTTTATGCCGCTTTTTTAAACCAAGTTAAATTACATTCCTTCCAGGATTTTCACACTGAAACACTCAGTTGTTCAACAGAGCCGGGCTTAAATCAAGGTATCTAAAATCCGTGCTCTCCGTTTCTACGACTGTAACTTTTTTCTAAGATGTAAAACCTCTGGCATTCAACTGAACAACCACTTCTGCGTGGCAGATCGCCATGAACTCACCTGCCAGAATTGCTTTTCCAGGATGAGTTAGTTTCGCTCTTCCAGCCGGAGCCGCTGCCGCCAGACACCGCGGTCTGCAAAAGGGGCTGAAAAACGCGCCTTTATCCTGCATAATTAGACAATAAAATATATATTTTAAAAAAGTACTTGCAAATCTAAAGATGGAGGGGTTTTTTAGTAGACAAAACCGGTTTTTCTCCTCTATTTTATTTTCTGTAAGTAAGGAAAAGCGCGCTGTAGCTGGTGCGCTCCCTGGCTGCAGGTGATCTGAGCTGCGCCCGGAAAATCCCGGATATCAGGAGTGACAGTGGGCGGATACTGTCGAGGAAGTTGGCACCGACTATTTCCAATATCTGTTGATTGTCACCATGGAAATATCCTCGCTAGAAGGTTGTGCGTAATCCTCACCGGAAGTAGCGATGGATAAATATTTAGTTTCGTGTCTTGATGAATTTCTCGGTAACATACATGAACTTTAAAGCAGGACAAGAGGATTTAGTGGCTTCCTTTCTGGAAGGGACAAAACGTACACTTTCTTTTGAAATAATAATTTAAAAAAGGGGGTGGGGCTTAGCATCTCCTCTCTTTGTTTATCACAAATGTAGCACAAGAAGAAGGAAGAGGAGGAGGGATCTGATCTTATTTATTTAAGCATTTTAATCAAACAGATCCATCCCATAACAGCTACAAACATCCAACCACGCCCTCTCTAGACAAAGAGGCTGGAGCTCTGGGAGATTCTCCATCAATCATGTCCTGGTTGCTCAGTTACCAAAATGTCAGTCTGGTCCAAATCGACGATGCAAAACCACACCACAATGACATCCCTCTTGAAATTTTAACTCATTTGTAAATAAAAATCACACGAGGAACAAGAATAATCAATGTCAACTTAACTTTTCTTTCTGCCAAGTTAAAAATAATGTTCAAGAGAATTACAGCCGCATTTTGATAAATCAGATTTAGTTGATGCACAGAATGATACATTTCAAGTAAATGGTAACGTGGCTCAAAGCTAAAACCCCAAAATTTTGTTAATCAGGAAGTGCAGAAACTATGAAAAACTATTTTTATACAAAATTAAATTATTTTCTACACAATCTTGAAAGTTGTTCAGCAGACAATCATTGTCCAACTCAAAAAGGAAAGCAAGCCACAAAGATGCTTACAGTGTTGTATCCAGGCATATTTATCAAAAGTTGAGTGGAAGAAAAAAGTCAATGGCAGAAGAGAGACGAACAAGCAACAAGTACAAATCCGTTTTGACAAGATTGTGAAGCAAGTCGCTCATTCAGCTCCACAGTGTCTACAGAGGATTAGTGCCAGTGAAAAAAAATCTGACTCTTTTTCTCCAAATTCTGACTTTAGTCTTCTGAGATTAAAAGTCAGATTTCTGGGGGGAAAAATAGAAAAAAGAGAAAGAAAAAAAAGTCAGAATTTGGAGAAAAATTCAGACTTTTTTTTTTCTTCCAGTGGCCATAAACCTCTTCCGAATCCAAGCTGCTTCAGGTCCAGTTTAAGTTTCCACCGTCCTGTACCAGGAAATTTTAGAGTACTTCATGCTTTCTTCTGCAAACAAGATAAACTTAATGGAGACGTTTAATGGCACCAACAGCCGGTGTTACAGCGATCCTGATGTTACCGTGTTTGATTGCCCATTAAACTCACCTGATTATTGAAACAGGAAGCTGAGAGAAACACCAGACAACAATACAGATGAACTAACGACGGTTTTCACCTCCATGTCCTGCTGCATGGATGCAGTAATTCATGCAAAAGTATAAATAGCATACAGAATATGATGTTGCTATATCTATAAATGAGCTGAGAAAAAATTTAAAAAATGAAAACCACTTTGAGCAAACTTCTCTCAAGACTTTGCCATTTATTAAGCTGTTTTTTTCCACCATCTGTCTTTTTCTTACAAAAAAAATCTTTATACTTTTTTTAGGACTACAACACATTATAGACAATACATATGGTGCTTCATACTATTTTACTTCTGATCTGTAAGGAATTTCATTACATTTATACAGTTTTGTTGGTTTTTTTTTTGGTTTTTTTTTAAGCTAACTGGCACCTCCTTGAGACTCGAAGCTTCACCACATCTTTTTTTGTTTTTTGTTTTTATTATTTGGTGGGAAGGTTTTATTATACATCTTTGTTTTTGACACAAAATATGTAATACTTGATATACTTGAGTGTAACATGACAGTTGTGCTCCTGGTTGCAGTATTATTATTTGGCAGCACATGCACATATTTATGATTTTACTTTCTTTCTTTCATGGTTTTTGTCACACCCATCCCGACGCTCCAGACTTCCACTTTCGGAGCTTTGAAAAATCAACCGACGAGATCAGATCTACGCTGGGTGAAAGTTTCATTGTGTCCACAAAAGCTTCAAAGGCTCCACACACACACACGCACACACACATTCACAGACTGTAATTCTTATTCACAAGTGGTCAATAGTCTGTATACTGCAAATACTTGCACCTGCTGTGAAAGGACACAGAACGATTGCACAGCGACTGTCATTCAGAACAGAGCATGACACAGATGTGAATTCAGATGTGAGACAAACAAGCCGCCTCCTTAGATTAAATAAGGCCGCAACAGTGCTTTCAAAAGGAAGGTAGAGAAGCGAACTCATGCCTCCCACCTTCTGCTGCTTCTCAGAAAAGTCTCTTTTTACTCAGTGCGAAATAACAAAGAACCAAAAGCTGCTCTACGGTTAATAACGTCTACATGGAACAGCAAGAGGACGAAGTGGTTTGGTGCTCCTCTGGCTGCTGAGAAGCGACTTCATGCTGTTTAGATTTGTGATGCAAGTGGGGAAAAAAATGGCCGGGAGGTCACCGGATTCCTCACAATGTCATCTAAACGGGGCGTGAAGAAACTTGAGACTGCAGTTTCAGTGGACGCGGGCGGAGACTCTTCACTCTTCAGCCTCCGCCGAATCAGCTGGAGCTCGGAGCAGTGCGGTTCAGTTCAAGTGTGCGCGAGTTTTTCAGGTGAAGGGAAACCAGGAGAGACAGATGGAATAAGATGAGGAGTCGGGGCCGTTTACATGTTGAAGCCGTAGGCTGGCTGGGCGGGGTAACCTGCGGCAGCGGGAGGAGCGGCGGCGGCGGGGTAGCCGTAAGCAGGGTACGCTGGCTGAGCCGCCACAGGAGAAGCAGCTGCAGTCAACATCAGCTGCTGGCCTGGTGACAAAGAAAGAACTGCGGTTACTGAGGGACAAGAAAAACTTGTACAGAAAGCTGGCTTTCAAAATTCAGTCTTCAACAAAACAAAAGCTGCAATTTGCTATATATTTTTTATAAATCAAGCTCCTCCATCTCTTCCCTGAAGGTACTTTTGCAACCTACAGAAAGCCGCCACTTCTCTTGAGAAACAACCAATCAGAGCCAGGAGGAGGGTCTTAGCATTGTCAATCACACTCATGTCCACACTGCTTAATGTCCTAATAGCTCAGAAAAAAAACTTAGGATTCAAGGGAAACCCATTTATCACCGTCATTGGTGGCTTTGTTATCAGGAACTAGCTTTGGCGTAGAAGACATCAAGGGTTTGAGCAGCATTGTTATGTTCACTGTTTCGCTGATGTTATCTTATTTTACTACATGATGCCATCTCGTGGTCATTCTCGGTTAGTTATCAAAAAAGCAGGAGAAGAAGTAGAAAAACAGTTGCAGCCACCTGGCAGCTCCTCAGTCCTGCTCATGTCGTTGTCTTGCCTGCTAAAGCAACATCTTAGAGTATTATAAGTTGAATTAATCACATATGAGAATAGTTTACACCTTCATTTGTGGTGAAATTGTGTACTTTTGTAGTAAACTCAGACTGTAGCAAAGACCACTAGTATGAGGATAAAAATGGTGTATGCAGGGATTTTAACATTGTTATTACAGGATTGATACCTATATGTATTTGTGACAAAGTGGTTCAGTGTATGTTCACCATTTGTCCCTTATTATTATTTTTGATACATTTATTTTTGTAATGGATCATAATGCTTAAATTTAAACATTAGTGCAACCTTGCGTCATTTACTATCCCGGGTTTGTTTGTGTTGATATTGTGTTGCATTTTCCATCTATTTATATGTTTAGTTTAAAGCTACCACTTCTGGATTATTGGTTGAACTTGTTTATTTTGTTTCAAAGTATATTCATGGTATTTGTGTTCCTTTTTACTTACCATTCTCCCTTGTAGATTTGCAGCAGGTCAGGAGTATAGGAGCGGCCGGCCCAGTGTCTCCTGTTGAATGGCTGAATGATGTCACTGATTACCTTGCTGGGATCTACCAATTAGAGGGTTTTCTAGTATTGCTTTGTTTGTTTTTCTTTAAAGTAACTTTTGAGTTATCTTGTTTGGCAGGGTTTATTTTGTACATTATTTTATTATGTTGAGTTTGTAAATTAGATTAATATTATTCTTGTTTCTGTTTAGACTTTGTCTTTGTTTCATTTTTACCTGTTTGATTGTGGCTTGGCCCACTTATGTGCAGCTGTGTTGCCGTTTGGCTTAAAAAAAAACAGTGTATGTGGAAGCTCAAGAAAGAGCAGATGGATGTCAGAGAAGGAAAATAAAATAAAATTCTTCAGAAAACGCTGGAACCTGGTGATTTATGCAGTTTGTTTTGGTCACTTTGAAGACCCTAGACCCACTATCTTACAGTATTCATTTGTTTATCCTGTTACAGTTTCACATAAAAAATGTATGTCAGTAAAAGTACACAGGCATGATTGACAGCGCTATGGTCTCCTCCAAGTTGTGAGTGACTGAGTGGTGTATTCCTGCAGATACTACTGTGAGGAGGTGGAGACTTTTTTAACAGATTATCTGTCTCCTACTATAATGTCACAACATAATGACAGTTTTAGCAAATATGTAAAAAAAAAAATAAAAAATTTTAAAAGGTTGTATAAGGCATTTTTAATTCTAGTTTTGTTTTAAAAACACTTATAAAACAACCAATTGTTGTTGTTTATTTCTTCTTCAATTACTTCAATGAATTAATACAAAATTCTAGTTTTACCTGAAGCAAAATTGTAGCATTTCTCTTTGACTCTTTTATCGGTATACATTGAGTTGAAGTTTAAAGTCACCGTCGATTCACTTTAAACTTACCAAACACCATCGGCTGAGGCTCTTTCCCGTCGTCCTCAGTTTTCCTCTGGCTTTCTGCCTCCTCCAGTTTGTCCACCTGGGGGCAGCAGAGAGCAGAGATTAAAAAAAATAAAAAATCCTCCACATCGTCCTAACAGTCTGAGATCATAACCTGAAGGTATCCTGCAGAAATCTTTCTATTCAAAGTTATGTACGTATGTAGTTTAAATGTTTTACTGTGCTGGATTATCTTGCAACAAAATAAATAGTTGTTTAAAATACTGATATTTGCAGAGCACCTACAGTGTTATGACCACAGAAATGTACAGACTTCATTCAAATGTCTTCTTTTCTCTCTCAGAGAACTTAAACTGTAAAACTTCAGCTGCAGAACAATTACCCTCATTTTCCTTCATCTCCACTGGATAAATTATTAAAAATGAAGTTTCAATTGCGAGTTGGCACAACCTCTTTTTAAAGATTATGCTACAAACACAGTGTAGCTACGATTACCGAGGAGAAGATGACATGCAGGACTCTAAAACATCTTCCAGTGTAAATGTTACAGGATAGAATAAAGGGTCAGCTCACCAAAGTTGAATGTAAACAATACACATTTGTTGTCATATTCAGGATGTACTTCTAGAAAAACTGATCAGTGAAATGCAAGGTGTTTATAAAGAACAATAAAGTCGTTTATAATAAAAAAAGATTCAGATATGTGGCTTTAATTTTATCGCTAAAAACCGAAATATGTGTGAACTGGCCCTTTATAGGCAGGATTATAACATACATCACAGTTAAAGAAATATTAGATTCTATATTGGGAGCCTATATACATGCCTAAATGCAGGTGGCATATTTCCAGCTAGCTCAGTATCATAAAATGCAGAGCTTTAACATGCATCTCATTCATAGCTGTGAGCAAACACTCCTCTGAAATCAACTAAAACTGAGGCTACAAATCAGAAGCTCACATTTATCAGGCAGGAATCCAGTTTTTATAACCTGAGCTGCTCAGTTATTTGGAGAAATTGTGCTAATTGCACGGTAGGTACAGCTGGATATGAAACAGTGGTGCACTGCAATCAGAAAGGATTTTACAAGAACTAAAGAAAGAAAGTGTTTTAAAAAAAGAATTGAACAATTCATAGTGAAAGTGCAAACCCTTTATTTTTAAATTAACGTTTTCTGGGGATAAAAAAGGACTTCTCCTTTTTAGCAGAAGAAAGGAGGCTCACTCTTCATTTGTTTGCAGCCTGTGGTTAAAAACTACAAATCTCTCCCTGCAGGTAGAAACATGGGGCTGCATCTAATAAGCTTTTGAGTGGTGCTTTTTTTCTAAAATCCCCTTTGCATCATAACTCTGCAATAAACATGCAAACATGAACCCCCCACTGACGTTTAAGGTCTCAGATCAGAGAGTTTGGAATATTAAGCAGCCGTCTTCACTTTGTGTCGCATCACGACGTCACAGTCGTTCCCCAACCGTGGACTAGGTTTTATATTTGGTATATTAGGTTACAAAATATATTTATTAGGTTACGGATTTGTAAATACATCCGGAGGTGGATCAGGTGGAGAATATTGATGGGATGACTTCAGCCAACCGTTCTGTAATCTTACAGTTGATCATGAAACGTAAGAAAAACCATGTGAAGATCAGAGGAAGGAAGGATGATTTGAGATCAACATCAGTTCAGAAAACTAACATTTAGGCCTAGTCCACACATAGCCGGTTATCTGGGAAAATAAATAAATTTTTTATGCCTTATTCCATTTAACTCACAATTAAAATCACAAAAAAAAACTCTGACAAATAAGGAATTTTTAAAAAGGCTGTATTTCTGTATCCACATGAGAAAACAAAGATGTAGGGTCCCACACTTTAGTCTGCGACAAATAATGCACCAATATGTCCACATACTTACTTTGATATAATTCCTGATTGACACCGTCTTCTGTTTTATTAACTTCATATTCTAATACGGTTTATTAAATGCATTTCAGCCATGTTTAATTCTCTATAGGAAGTCTTTGTTGTTTTGAAGCAATCTGATTGGCTGACATAGGTTTTATCTTAGCTCTACACTGCCCCCTATGGGTTTGGCATGTTTAAAGCAACACAGAGGTGGATTTGTGCAGGTTCATGTGGATGAAAACGTCTCTGAAACCGATCCTGTGTGTACACAAATATTTTTCAAAACAATATGCCGGAGATATTTGTTTTTAAAATACCCAGCTATGTGTGTACGAGGCTTTGGTGGAAGAACTGCTCTGTTTTTTTGTACTCGATCAAGTAAGCGTTTCAAAAAACTCCACTTAGCACTAGATGCAGCCCCATGACATTCAGAGTTAGAGGGTGGGAGGGTTTTTGTTAGGCCAGGACAGAATAATGTGTGGTCATGAAGAAAAATATATTCTGAACAGGCTTTAGCTCCGGGCACCATCATGAGTTGCAATTTGGTAGCAGGCTTGGGCGAGTTTCTTGAATCAAGATATAAAAAAAGTTTCGAAAAATTAAAGCACCCCTCTCCCCCACCTGTTGCTGCACAGTGACAACCAGGTGGTTGATTGACGGTTCCTTCACCTTGGACTCCAACAGAAGTTGAATTATAACTTAAAGAGTGGTTAAAAAGTACAGCTGGGAAGCTACAAGCAGCGTGTTCACAGACTGGTTACCTGAGCAGATAGAAAGAGTAACTAACCAGCCAACACGGTTAATTGTGTAAAGAGGAAAACAGTCACAAAGGTCTAATATTTTGCTCACTAAGCTAATATTCATTCAGCAATTTGACAAAAGTTTATGCATAAATATCAAAATAATAAAATATGTTTTAGTTTAATCTGTATTGACATTCAGTTTGTTGCTTTATTTCCTTTCATACTTGTTTTATTACTCAAAGCAAGCTAAAGTCTGTTGTTTTCCAGCTGGTAAAATTAAAATGTGTGGATGATGAAGTGGAACAAAAGCCTGCACACTGAAACCACAGCAGTCCAGGACCGGGCTTGTTAGGTCGTGCTTAGTCTACAGTCCATGCTACGTTCCTACAAGTGTTACAACATAAAAACAAACAAAACACATTCCTTGTTTAAGAAAAAGAAAAAGGGGGCCAGAGACCATCACCTTTGCTGCAAATTCATCAACCTGGAAAAGAACCCAGACAGATGACTGAACATGTCTACAAGCAAAAAATGATAACAATTTGTTCTGCTTTCTTTGTCTCAGTGTAGCTTTTTTAAAATCTGACTTGTCAAGGCAAGCATTTACATAAACCTTTAAGATCTAAACTACTTTTGATGTGCAGCAATACTGTGCTGAAATAATCTAAAAATACATAAACATCTATTTTATTGTAAGCAAAGATAATAAATTTTTAATCTCTGCTCAGCTCTGACCTTAGTGAGGTACTCTCTCATGACTTGAATGAAGTAGGGCATGGCAAAGTCCATTATGTTGTGCCTCCAGGCCAGTTCCAGCACCACATCAGGGTGGAGGAGGTCGTAGGAGGCGAACAGGCAGGCAGCAAAGCACTCCTTCCTGTCTTCCTCCAGGAACCACTGCAGTAGAGTCTCTGCCAGCTCGGCATCCTTTGACTCTGCGGCGAAGAGCATGGCATCCTGGGAAACACCAAGAGGATTTCAGTTACTTCACACTGGAGAGAGGCTTTCACACAAGTCTGAAGCTTAAAGAAATAAGCCAGTATCGCCATCTGCTGGAAGCTGAAGTCACTGCATGTGGTCACAGTCACCTCATTACTCACTACAACAGCTACATAAACAGGAAATCTGCTGGTTTCAGGAGTTGAATTTAAGACTTTAAGACCTTTTAATGCCAAAAAAACAAACAAACTGTAAATATAATGGATCTTGGGGGAACTTGCTGAATTACAGTCAAACAGCAAAAACTGTGAAGCCGGCGTTAGCCACCATACTGCCAAGCTAAAAGTGTTTTTGCACCTAGACTCATAAATGATGCACAACAAGATCATTCAATCATATTTTGAAATGTAAAAACAACATTTATTGATAACACTGAGTTATAAAAAATATTTTTTATAAGTTGTCTATGATTTTCTAATAAATTAGGACTATTTTGCACCATTGAATGCAAAAATGACATCCATTTTTCTCAATCAGGTCATGTTTTTATTCTACGTTGATTTAGAGAAATCTGATCTTCTGACTGAACTGATTACATTTTTGTGACATTACCAGTTCATTTCCATTAATATTGCTCATCCAAAAACAGTTTCAGGAGAAAAAAAAGTTTTCTAACAGAGTGTATTACTTAGATGTGACGAACTTGGATTTCTGTATATTGAATAATAAACACCGATAAAGGTAAGAACATGTAAAATGAACATTACGTCTTCATTGTGATAAATTCTCCTTCTCTTTTCTGTCCTGATGGAGTCTCTCTCCTCCTGCTCATCACTCATTAGCTTCTCAGGAAACCGATCCAAACGTGAGAACAAGTCATGCATGTTGATGCTCATGCTGCATCCATAGTTCACAAAGCTGACCTGATTGAGCAAAACCAAGGATTTTTGGATTCAGCACATCTAAATTAATCTAAAACAGTTGAAAAACCCCAGACAATATTTTTGGCTTTTCACCAGAGTTATTTCATGGAATCAACGGTGGGAAAACATTTCATAGAGAAAAAGTGATTCAGACAATCCATGTAATATCAGTTTTCTTTGTTCAAAAACACAGATACTGTTATTGTAGTATCAGTTATTGTAGATGACAATCCATCTCCAATTCATACCTGGCAGACATAAATGTTTTGGTTTTGTTTACCTTGTACAGCTTGTCCTTCTTACAAAGCTCCACACTCTGCCTCCAGCGGTTGTTTCTTTTGTACAGATAAGCAGCGATACGCCTGAACTCGATCAGTTCGTGCTTCTCTAACCTCTGAGCCAAGTCGATGGTGTCAAAGTTATCGTAAGCATCGATGGAGGCTCTGAGGCTCTGCAGACAAATCAAATTTAATTCACATTACAGAGAAAAGCAACCAGAACAAAACCCAGAGTAAAGAACTACAATATATCTTAACATAGTTTAACTAGGCAGTGGAAACGTGAATCATACAAATCAAATTTAGAAATTTCAATAATCAAATGACATAATAACTTTTCAACTGTGAAAGACACTGATTCAGCTTTTATGTAAATAAACTATTAACATTTAAATAATAGCGAGCTGGCAGCAGATCCAACCTGGTAGTCTTCCTCCTCCGTTAGCAAGTTGTTGAGCGCTTCATTGACGGCCTTATTGTTGTGATTCTGGACCGATCTCAAGTAGGGCTTGACCAACTTTAGCTGATTCATCTGGTCAAGCAAAAGCAAAAAGCATCATAACAACAAAGAGGACAGAGATGAAGGAAGGGATCACGCAGCGTAAAGATTTCCTTCTTCACATGAGTTTACCTTAGAGAAAAAGCTGACGGCTCTGTTATGATCCAACCGGGGAGACAAAATAGACAGCAGGTCATTAATGAGCAGAGGTTTGAATTCCAGGTAGAAAGAAAGAGATTTGTAGTATAACTCCACGTTGGCGACCTGAAAGGAATAAGGAACAAATGTTAGATAACTTGGAACTGCAAATAAAGAAATATAACATAAATGTAAAATTTACAACAGCAGAAGCTGAAACTGCAAAAAAAAAAAAAAAAAAAAAAGCTCAAGTCAAAAGAGTTTGGGGTAAAAACCGGAGAAAATAAAAACAAAACTAGAAAAGTTTCAATAAAGTAGAAGATCTAATCCACTATGATGGAAGAGCTCAAAGTTAAATATAATCACAAAACATTTTAAATGCTTATGTTAGTATGTTAGCATTAGCTAATGCTAATGTAGATCAACAGGCTAACAGCATGTTGACTAAAACTATTTTGTATTTCAGACGTAAAGAGTAACATGACAAAGTCCGAGACAGAAGCAAATAAAAGAGATTTCAGACTTTCACATTAAAATCAGGCACATTCCTGGAACTGTCTGCCTTTATAAAGCCTTTAAAACCGTAGATTCAACAAAGGTTTGACAAATATGTTGGCATCTTTGTTTTAGTATCGTATGAGGACACATCAGCAAGTTAAAAAGATTTTGCAATTTTTCATTTTTATATAGGTTTCCAATAAAAAGTCAAGATTTTTTTGCTCCTGAAACATGTAATTATTATCCTCTTAGTACAATATTATTTGAAAATCACTGTATGTAATGTTATCTATGTCTGTAGACAATTTAAATATGTATACATGTCTTGCTAGAAATGTAGCAGCAGTGGAAGCCTGGTTGTAAAAATTGTAGAAATAAATAGTTGAGTTAAAAGGACGTGTTTACCTTGGCAATTATGTCTTTGAACATGCCTTCTTTCCATGCATCTGTTGCATGGTTCATCATAGTGATGACGGCGTTGTCGTACTCCTCGTATTTATCGTAAAGGAAAACCAGCTCTGCCCATAAATGAGATTGCTCAGCTGCACGAAGAACCTGAAACCAAAGACAAAGGGCATTTATGATGTTTAAAGTTCACTATCTAGAAGCCAAATTAGCATCAAGTACTCGCAAGAACAACTGGAATAACAGCTTTTTGGCAGTTGTTTACAAATGTTAATATTTATAAACAATCCTATGTCATAATAATCTTTAAAAAAGGTTTTGATTAAAATATAAAGATGATGAAATATATCAGAACAAATTTAGTAAACCACAAAAAGGAGACCAAGGAACACCAACTATTCAGATGGTGTTAATTAAAATCCGTTTTGCAGAAAGGTAACATTCATGAATCTGATATTTCCTCACAGACCAAGATAGGGAGAAAACCGACCTTTGGGATGTTGACTCGTGACCAGAAGAGCTCCAGATGTTCCCTCATTTTCTGAGGTTTGAACTTGGAGTAGAGGATGGCGAGCTCTGTGAACATCCCCATGTGGGCGCGCTCCAGGCCCAGCGCCGCCTCCAGCAGAGCGATGAGCTCCTCATAGTACCCGCGGTCCTGATAGTAGCTGATCAGGTCCTCCAGCTCGTCGGCGTGGATCACAATGTGAAGGCCGCAGATCTGCGCCAACCGGAACTCCTCGCCGTCGACGCACGCAAAGCAAACCTGTCGAGGTGAGAGAAAGGAAAGTAAATGCCAAGGTTTTATAAAGGACGAAAACACATTTTGTATCTGTAGAGCTCTCCATAATTCCACTAACAAAGGAGACAGAACATAATCAGAACAGGCAGCAAATTGAAGGAAAACTTATTTGTCTGCACAACAAAATAACAGAATTACCAACGAACTTCTATTGGGATTTTTGTATTACCAGTAAAGTTATCTATTTTATCTATTTGAAAGGTTATTTTGCATTTAACATATAAACATATAAATACCCGTGTACGTATACTTTCAGAACAGAACTCGACACTTTATTTCATCTTTAGTTGAAGTTTAATATGAAGACCTGAAGCATGCTCGGTTCCAGAATATTTAGCAAAACTTTAAACCTGAATTTGAATTTAAGAGATAAAGAAGTGTAAAATCAAAGACATCTGCTGCATCATGGTTTATAAAGCCAAAGCAGAAGTATTCATTTATAAATGTATGTTATAAACATATACATAGATATATTTTGGCTTTAAAGGTGTTATTTTTTTCAATCCCACAATACCGTTTCATTTTTCCATTTTTATATTTCTTCATTTCATGTTTTACAAAAAGAAAATCCCTTTAAGAGCCTTAATCGATAAAATGGTAAAAGTAAAAATATGCCAGACTTTATTGAAAATTTAATAGGATTTACAAATAACAGTTGTAACGCATAATTTCCCAGGGATTAATAAATTGACACCTAACCTTTAATTAAATTAAAATATTTCTACATAACTGTTAGGCCACAGACAAATGACTAAATTTGACTGTTTAACTGTTTCAGTAAATTAGTTATAATTAAAAAACAATAATTTTTCAATAATGATCAGATGAACGGAGAGATTTGTGCGTCTTTTACCTCCTTCCACGTCCGAGTGCTGTTTGCTTTCCTGGCGCTGTCCACGGCCGCCTGGTACTCCCCAAGGTGGACTAATGTAGACGCAAGTCGGGCAAAGTTGGACACATTGTTGAACAAAAGTTTGGCCGCTTCGTACATTCCCTCCTCGTAACATCTGTCTCCCACCTGAAAATGAATTATCAGATTTACAACAGAATTATTCACATTTTGGTGGAAAAAGTCACCCTGTTAAAGGGGACCTGTTACACAAAATTCACATTTTGTATATTTTCGTATATCCAGCCAATTTTTGGCGATAGGTTAATGGTTTTTGGTGTCTGAAAACTGAGCCGTTTCAAAAACTATCTCAACGTAACGTCACAGATCTGCAAGCCCAGCCCGTCACCTAGGAACCCCAACCCGTTACCGATCTATGCGCTGTATAATGGCTGCTGGAAAAGACAAATGTTCTAACTACTTGCTACATTCTTGATGGCTACGCACCAGGCTCTACTTCTGCTTTTCAAAGATGAATGGTTGTATAAATGTGCATCTGTCTGAAGTCATTTTCATGTGTAGGTGTAAGCTTTGAGTTAAGGAGTTTGACCAGCAGCAGCTTAGTGGGATTTAAAGTGACAAGAAGCCTAAAAACAGGTAATTCTGAAAGGAACTCTGACAGACAGAACTAACCAAACTATAAATGTATTTTATAAATTATAAAATCTTAGATAAACTCATTCTCTTAGAATGAGTTTGTACCAAGCAAATGTTATGCGTTGCCCATAAATCTATCCTAACTCGTTCAAGAAAGCATTACAGGTGACCTTTACAGCAGTCCTTAATAACCATTCTGAAATCTAGGCACTTATTTCAAGTTAACCCAAAATATTTAAGGTTTAAAAACGATCTAAAGCCTTTATATGTTAAATTATTACGCTGTTCTTACCTGCTGAATGTGAGCATTATTGGGCCCACTGACAAATTCTTCCAGCTCAGCCAGGCGGTTCGTTTTAGCCAGAGCAAAAATCAGCTCCGTCTCTACATACGACTCTCTGGCTTTCTTACGAGCCATCTGCAGGAACTTCACCAAATCCTCCCAGTTATCTGCAGCAAAGACACACACCAAGAAACTCACAAGAAACACACACCGATGCAGCCAAGATATCTTATAAGATAGATGCTTACTGTTCTTGCTGGCTGCATTGACCACCTCCATATACGCTGATGGATCCACGGCTTTGATGTAGGAGTCGATGGCCTCCTTGACCAGGTCCCTGTGCAGCTGAGCTCTGGCTAACTGACTCCACACTGCAGGCTCGTTACAGCGCTCTGCAAACTCATAGGCTCGGTCCAAGTTCCCTATGTGCTCAATCAAAACCTACAACAATTAAATAAGACAAGAAATGGGAGAAAACTTAGCAGTAGAAATGCATCAAAAGATTGGCTACTGAAGAGAATTGAACTTACAAATAACAACAACACTCTTCAGAGAGGAAGTTAATACAAGAAGAAGGCTTAATACTAGTTACTCTCAGTATTAGTGAGCTGGCTTAAATATTAAGCCAATTGAAGAACAGAGACGTATGAAGACATTTATAAGGACAATTCTATTTTCTAAAATATGTGAAGACACATCTGAGAGAACGCAGAGAGAGCGAAGCTTAACATAGATAACAGGAAGGCTGAAAGGAAAACAGCAAAGTGCTATGTTTCTATCTTGTTAATATTAGAGTTTAGGAAAGGATAAACACAGGCAGTGCATAGGCACACTAATGGCTGATATAAGATCCTACAGAGAGGTTAACCGTGGTGCTGTAATGGGTTTTTTTAACTTCTGCTCTGAATAAAGTCCTACTTACGGCATAAAATCTAGAAGAATTAAAAGTGATTCCTCTGTCTTCTTGTGACTGTTATTTACTAGAAATTAAGTCAAATCTTTGAAAAACTCAGAGATCTGCCTCAAACCTGGGAAACCTGATCAACATCAAATGAACTTTTGGTTTACTACAAATTCGCAGCTCCAAATAAACCATTACTCCTTCTGCAATCATGAATATCAATCTATAATCTTGTTTTTACCTGAATGGCTGAGGTGTTGACATCAAACTTCTTGAAAATGGCAAACGCCTCTTCGAAGAGCTCATTGCTAATGGCGATGTTAGCGATGTCAGGAGCGTCGTAGTTATCTAGCCTGTTGATGTACTCCATCACACGAGTGCGGTCGGCCTTGATAGCCGTTAAAATCAGCAGATTCTGGAGGTTTCTGGAGAAAAAAAATTTAAAAGTTTAAAAGATAGGACCTGCACTGTGGATATACAAAGATGTGCCTAAAGTACCTGTGTTCGCTGAAGACAGAGTTATCAAGAACAATCTTCTCCAGCAACTCTATCAGCTCGTTTGGTAGGTCTGCCGTCATAAAGGCCTTGACTGTGACCGACACCTCCTCTGGGTCCTGGGTCTCCGACAGAGCTGTCTGCACCACCTGAGAGTGGAAATAGTATAAAAATATTAATTTAAAGAAATGAAGAAATTTCTGGTCCCGGCTGGATTGAAGTGGAATGAAACCAACCTGATCGATGAGTTGTCTTCTGAACGGGTTGTCTTCCTCCAACACTTTGGCCCAGAGCTCCGGATCTTTTCGTCGCACAAGATACCGAGCTTCACTCTTAAATAATGAATTTTCATTGCAAACCTGAGAGAGAAAAAAAACAACAAATGTAGCAGGTAGTTAAACATGTCTGTGCATTAAAAATCTTCTACAGTCCGTGTGATCAGATCTACACACTTTGATGAGGTCCAGGTCGCACTGCCCTCTCTCATACGCCACGCAGGCCAGGTGAGGGTCTCTCTTCTCGCAGTAGCGGCCGACCACGGCGCTGTCGTAGAACGGGTTCTCCTTCAGGAAGCGCTCCGGCGTGTTGTTGCTGTCGATGTAGATCTTGGCCAGTGCATTGTGGGTAGCCGGTTCCTCACATCCCTCGAGAATACGCGACTCCAGCCATGGCAACAGAAGCTTCAACCTGAAAAGGCAGCAAAAAAAAAAAACTGACTTATTTAAAATATCTTCTCTTACTGTAACAGAAAAATTTAAAAACTTGACAAAAAAAGGCATTTAAAAAAAAAATACATTTCATATACATGAAAAGAAGGAAGGTAGCAACGAAGGAACAAACAATGTAACAAATTATGGAAAGAAGAAATGAATGAATGAACAAATGAAGGAAGGAATGGGAAAAAAAGGCATGAACAAATTATGGAAAGAAAGAAGGAAGGAACAATTGAAGGGAGGAAGAAATGAATGAACAAAAATTACGGAAAGAAGGAAGGAAGAAAAGAAGAAACCAACCGTCTCAGAGACAGTTTTTACCGAACAGCAATAACAAAACTAAATGCAATCAAAACAACCATTAATCATCATGAATGTGTGTGAGAATGTGGCTGTTCTTATTTATTAGTTTTTTTATCAGTTATTTATTTTGTATTTCTTACATTGTGTGTAAATTGTGAGACAATTATTTTTAACCATATGCACTGACTGATGGCACTTTTTGAATTTCGTTGTTCTTGTGACAATGACAATAAAGATCTATCTATCTATCTTCAGAAAATCTCTGGAAAGCAAGAATGAAGGAAAAGGGTTTAAATCAAATCAGGAAAGAGTGGGGAAAAAACAATGGTCATTGTGTAAGAATGACCATTGTAAGAAGCCAGGAAGAAACTGTGAAAAGAAAGGATGGAACAAAGAAAGAAAACTGGATTTTGTAACGACAATAACTCACGGATCAAACATAATCTGGGATCACCTGTTCCTCTTTTCCACCTCGTCCACCAGCTCATCGGTGGAAAACTGTCCTCTGACCACCATGATCAGGTTCTTGATGACGTCCTCTGAACAGTCCACATCCAACAAACCACCGATCACCACGGGCAACCGACTGGGGTTCACCTGAGAAAACCACAAGCAAATTCAAAATAAACAAGCAACATTTACAGAAAATGATTAGTTAGGAAGTCGTGGTGGAAGAAGTCCCAGCTTTGGAATTGATCTTACTTTCTGAACATAGATTTCTATGTATTTCTGCAGATTGTTGCGGTACAGGTAGAGCACCAGATCATGGACAAAGTCAAAGCGATCGCACACAATGATGAGGGGAAGCTGGTCTGTTAACTTCGCCTCCTGGGAACAGCAGCAAAATCAGAATAATATTCCATTATCTTATCTCCGTAGAAGAAATTACACTTAATGAAGAAGCGGTTTTACCTTGAGGAAGTTTTTAACCCTCTCTGGGTCGTAGCAGTTGCTCTCTCTACATATTCTCTCCACTTCTTTGATCTGACCCGTCTTACAAGCAGCCTGGATGTATTTGAAGTGAACGTCGGGTTCCTGGCTGAAATTCACGATCGAGCCAAGGAAGTAAAACAGACCTTAAAAGAAAAGAGGAACATTTTTAAATCAGGTAGGAAAATACTTGTCATTTAAAGGTGACCTATTATGTTTCCTTGAACAGATTAAGATAGGTCTCTGGGCTAAACAAAAAAAAATGCTTGTTACATTTTTGTCCAAAGTTAAGTAAATTTAACAGATAAGATTTTAGTTCACTCTATTTTGAGTGGCTGTCAGAAAGAAGGGCTTCTTGTCACATTAAATCCAAATAAGCTTCTGCTGGCCACGCCCCTAAACCCAACCTTCACACTAGCATGCAAAATGGCCGCACACAGATGCACAATGACACAACCAAGCATCTTTGAAAAGCAGAAGTTCATACAACAGTAAAAACCAGCTGACAAAACGTTCTGGAGCTCAGCTCAGGTTGCTAGGTAACAGGCTGGGCTTTCCTGGGGTTGCTAGGTGACGGGGCAGTGCCTTCTGACTTGTTACATTCTGGAGGTTTTTGAAACAGACAGCAAAAAACATTAACTTACTGCTAAAATAAGACAGCTGGGTGTTTTGTTTAAGCGCTTGGGCTGATTTTAGAAGCAGTTTAAACCCAAATCAAAGTGTAGTTAAATATGTGAATTTTGCATAATAGGTCACCTTTAATAAGTTTTTATCATTTTTAAATGAATTAAGAGAAAATGCCTACCTTCATAACTCTTGAAGGACTCGAAGAGCTCCACTAGCGCCTGAGTTCCCAGCTGCTCATGATACTTTGATGCTACCTGCACACACAGCTGCAGGTTCTGCCTGATGTTAGCCGACAACATGGCCCTCAAACACTCCAAAGAGTCGTCGACTGACAAGGAGCCGAAAAAGTTCACCAGCCACTAAACGGTAGAAAAATGAAAAAGTAAAGACATCTAAATGCAGAGAAAGAGATGAAAGGCATTCTTATGCATCAAGACGGTAAAAACCAAATGTGTCCCAATGGAGCTGCGTTCACAGGAATGGCTGCACTGCTTCAGGCGTACCTCAGGGTTGAGCAGATGTGTGTGCACCACGGCTCGTTTGATATCGTACAGGTCGGTGTAGTGTTCGAGTGCCCTCTGCAGCAGCCCTGCCTTCTCACACAGCTGAGCGACGTGGGCCCGGTCATAGTGTGTGAACATCTGGTTCCCCAGGATCGCATCTGCTACCTGAAAATGTTCATTACACACATCAACACACACATCACATTAAGAGCGACTTTTCGCATCAAAGTGAGAATCTACAGCAGTGGATGAATGAGTTCATTACAGGATCAACACTCTCTACTTTATTGCTCTCTTGTTTAACCCTTTATATTTTCCACATTATGATGGCAAACCTCTATGTTTATTCAGATCCTGGGTATTAAAGTGGCATTATTATGTATTTTCTAAGTACATATTGTCATTTTTTAACCACAATCAAGTAACTTTGTTACCTTCAGTTCTTATGAAAATTAAAAGAAATTTGACTTTGAAATTGGGCCTCTGTCTCTTTAAGAAGCTCCTGCTCTTTCCAACATGTTTCTCCATGATGCCATTTACAGCCGTTCTTACCAGCATTGGGCTGAGAAGTAGCATGTAACATATAAATCTAAAAAAGTTTGGTTTAACGTAATTCCCTCCCTTAAAAAATGTTTAATTGTAAAAAGGAAAAAAAACATATGACTTTCAAAGTGAGATTGTTCTTCCAACAGGAAAATGACCCTGAACTCACCACCACATGCAGATCAAAACAGTCCGATTTTTATTGGTAAAAACCATTGAGTATCCATTTATGCTTTTCCTTATGTGCAGTTATTTTTGGTTTGTTTATTATGTCAAATCCTAAAGAAACATTTGGTAGTTTGCAGTTGTAAAGTGGCGTTTACGTCAGGAGTGAATAAGTTTGGAAGAAACTATCAAATACTGTGTTTTAGGGAAGGTTAAGGCAGCAATTATAACTGAAACCCAACTCTAACTAGTTTTACTCTGTCAGGGTTTTTTATTTTTTATTCACCTATTAGTGTGTATACAATAAACATTACAAACTGACAAAACGCAAGAAGGGGTATTAATATACGGAATAATTAACCAGATAATGGAACGAGTAATAGCAATAAAAATACGATCAATAAAACAAGCAAACAAACATGGAGGTATATATATATATATATATATATATATATATATATATATATATACAAATTAATACATTCAAAACAAGAATGAAGCAGAACATAATCAATCTGTGTCAACAAAAATTAAGCTGATTAATATGTGGATTAGGATATCCTTTATTTTTTTTTTTAAATCATGGCAGTTATTTTCTAATGTGAAATATTTTTCTCTTCTCTGATTGATTAACCGGCATCACAGACAATTTTTGGGAAGAAGTGGCCACTGCTGACTATATGCTGCTGAGTGTATGTCACTGTTTATGCAATATCTCCACAGTTGATATTCTTCCTCTTTGATACAACATCAATGGTGGCCAACGACTAGATGTAGCCATCAATTCCTCCAGTTAGGAAAAAGGAAGTGGTAAAACAGCTCACCTGGGGAGCGTGTATCAGGTTCATCTCAAGCAGACGTGTCTGTAAGTGTCCTTCAGCTGGACGGTTGTTCTTCAGAGCATCCAACAGGAAGGAAGTGCACTGCTGAATCAGGTTGCCCTCCATGAAAACATCAACAATCTACAGAAAAAACAAAACATCATGCACAAAAGTTAGGAATACTAGAGACTTTAAATTGTGCTGCAAAGCATCATTTCAGCTAATGTAAAAGTCACAGGTTATTAAACACCAGCCAGATGTTTCTGCTCCTCCAATTTTCTGTTTAACTTGTAATTCAAAGCAAGAGCAAGGATGTGGCTTTAAAGGAAGGAGGGAGTCACTGACTCAGTGGATTCCTGGCATTGCTAAAACATCTGGAACAACACAGACACAGACCGACTCCCCTCCAAGACACCTTTCCAGTTAATGTGCACCATTGAATCAGACGTGATTTTCTTTTAAACTTTGCAACATAGTTTTTATGCCACATTTTTCTACACTTTAATCGTCATAGCTGATGGTCCAAAGAGTAAATACGGTGAATTTACTGCAGATATTTCAGACGGAGTTAGACCAGATGGAAACAAAGAGAAATAAAACATGAAAGGAACTAGGAAAAAAAGAAAAAGAAATTTAGAAAGATAAAAGAAGAGAAACATGGAAAGAAACCTAAAATGAGAGAAAGAGAACATAAAGGGTGGATAAAAAGAAGGAAACAGAAGAAGGATGGGAAAGAGAAGACGTAGCGAAGGAAAGGTAGACAGAGGGATAATTCAACATTTTGACAATGACGTAAAGAAATACTGCTTGACAAGACAGACATTTTTACTTTTCTTTAATTTTTTCCCATTTCCATAGTAATCTGAACCTGGAAAATACTTTTTTTTAAAAACAATCAATAACTCACACTATTATGAACCGCTGCTTATGTTACCTGGTTGATGTTGGCCAGCGGCTCCTCATCTTGGACAAGCATTTGGGCAAACTGCAGTCCTTGGTCTGGGTTGACTCGCATTACGTTCCTTAACAAGAACACCCAGTCTGGGGTGTATCCCACCTACAGAGGGGCAGGAACGATGATAAATATGAATCTGTTCGCACCTTTTTAAGTATTTATATTTAAGACAGACAAAACCAAAGATAATAATAATATATTATGAGAAAGTAAAGTGGAGATCTGATTACCTTTTTGGCATACAGCACTATCTTCTGGAACTGTCCTGTTTCTGCAAAGCACTGAATAACTTTGTTGGGGACATTTGCTCTGAGATAAACACTAAGAGCTAACGTTGGGTCAGAGGCCTTTACCAGATCGCCCAGTTCCTCTGAACACTCCAGCTGGAGAGCACACATATTCACATTTACTAATTATGACAGTCCCATAACAGAAAACATTCACCAGAACTCCAAAGCTGTCCCACCTTGTCCTCCTTCAGCCATTTCTCCAGTAGCTGCTTACGGCCTTGCTGCAGGACGGGCCTGCACAGCTCCAGAGACTCAAACTTATTGAGCTGGCCCTGGTCCAAAAGAATCCCGAAGTACTGGAGCAGAGGTGAGGCTTGACCGGGCTGGGCTGGGACACTCTGGAACTTGCGTATGGTTTCTGCTGTTCGGAGGATACCCTGAGGGTCAGAATACATCACACAATGGAGGAATTACTGGAGCAGGGAAAACCGAAAATTTCTATTGATCCTTTAGACAAATTTCATGGTGGTTCAGTAAAACTCACAAGAAAACAACCATTTTATTCTTTGAAACTCTGAATCATTGTAGATATGACAATCTGATAATCAAATGAACTAATTTATTCATATTGTGTTCTTTAACATAAAATGTACTCAGATTTAAGACCTTTTTAAGGCCATTATGAATGAAATTTAAGACCAAGATCTCCAAGGAAATGTACGAACTAGTAATAAATTTCCACTTATCCACAAGAGATGCAAAACAAGCTAGCTAGCTAACAATGGTTGTTAGAGGAGAGTCACAGAACGTAATGAAAATGTCTGCATTCTGCCAGACAGAAAAGTCCAGCAAGAAAAATAATACATTGAATATACAAGAATAAATACCTTTAAGACCTGTGAATAACGTATATGAAGTAAACTTTTTTTTATTAATTCAAGTCATTTTAATGCCTTAATTTTAGATACATGATGAATCTATTTATTACTGAAGTGCACCTGGTAAGAGAAGAAAATGCAAGCGCTACACTTTAACTGCAGAGTCTGACGTACCTTCGGTGCAGATGCAGCAACCTTTGCAGCCTCTGAGTAACTTCCCTGGGCAAACAGAGTATTAAACTTTCTGCCAAAAAGCTCCTCAGCCCCAACAAGATTAGACCTCACGGCCATCCTCAGGGCAAGATCAGGGTTCTGCAGAACGTTTGTGGCATAGTTGACGATGTTTTCTTCTTCAACACACACTGACAAGACCTGTGAAGTGTAGAAAAGGCAGTCACAGTCCGACAATAAAACTCAAGAAATTATAAACCGAAAGAAAATTAAAAGGTACATCTTTCAATGTGCATTTACGCCAAATTCACATTTTGCACATTTTTGGAGTTCAATTTGGATTTCTACAGTCAAATCCAATGCATAAAACAAACAAAAATAATAATAATAATAACACAAAAAACACTCAGACAATTTTTGGCAATAGGTTTATGTTTTTTGGTGCCTGGGAAAAGAGCCATTTCAAAACCCCACAGAATGTAATGTTACAAATCTGTGGGTACTGGCCCTCACCTAGCAACTCCAGTAAATCCCAACCAGTTACCTAGCAACCAAACTGAAGCCCAGCCAATTACTTAGCAACCAAAAGAACTCCAGCAAGTTTGGTCAATTGGTTTTAATGCATGTGTGGTACAATGGCTGCTGGAAAAGACAAGTGTTTTGATGTGCAGTAGGCTCTGCTAATGCTTTTCAAAGATGTATGGTTGTAAAATTGTGCATCTTGTTTTCAGCCATTTTCATGTGTGAGTGTAAACATTGAGTTGGGGGGCGTGGCCACCAGCGGTTCATTTGGATTTAAAGTGACAAGAGTCCTAAAACAGCTTATTTGTAAAAGGAGCTCAAACTGAGCAGACTAAAATCTCACTATCTAACAATGATGTTGTGCCAAAAATGTAATGACCATAAACTTATCCCTAACCTGTTCAAAGAAGCATAACAGGTCACCTTTAAGATACATTTTAGAGCCAGAAAACAAAAATCTTGAAAAAGTTATAAACCCTTTGATGATTTTTTTTTAGCAAAATAAGTAAAAATGACACTCCCTAAGTAACAGAAGCTTTGTATTAAAACACTTATCAGTTTTCTCCTCACCTGTCCCTTCTTATTAACGCCGATGATCCCTGAGGTGGCCTCATGAGGGGCCGTAACAAAGATAGTCTCTGCACTGATTCGGTTCATGTATATACACACTCCAGATTCCAGGTCGTACAGGTGAATGTAACCATATTTTGTGATCAAATATATCACACCATGCTTGTTTCCAATCTACAACAGAAGAGTAAGAAGAGATTTTAAGAATTCACCAGTCACCTAAAACTGTCAGGTGTTGAACCAGAAGCTGCCACCCTCTTACCTGCATAGCTACAGGGAAGTCTGTCTGGGCCTCTGGAGGGAAAAACACATCCACTGCTTTCTTAGCAAATGGCTGGTTTCCTGCAGCGGGCTGACCAACTTCAATGATGTGCAACTTTGAAGAGAAAGTCATCATGCATAAATAAAATAAGCACAGCAAGAAAGATGTAAAAGAAACTCGTTAATAAACCTTCACCTTTCCTCCCGCCTGTGAACGCACAGCAAAGCAGAACAACGTGGAAGGTTTGGCATTTCCCTCCACTTTGAACTCCCCGAAGGCAGCGGCGTGGCCCTCGATGGGCTGGGAGACTTTCCTGTCGACCGAGTACAGCTGCATCGCTCCGACTACGCGATTTTGCTGCAAAGAAAAACAAAACTGAACCTCAGACTCATGGGACTGTCAAAACTCCAAGCTGTTGAGTTGTGATGCAACGCAGTGCAACAAGAGTTCAGATTCGCTGTTTGGCTGTTGAGGGTTTAAGATAAGTCATTATAATTGGGAACAGTGATCACTTAAACAAACAATGAGGAGCCACGAGTCAGTGCTGTAGTTTGGAAACCGACACACTGTTTTCAGCAGAAGGTTTGTTTATAAGAAAAAAACAGAAAAGTGTTTTTTTCCACTGTGACTAAACTGTTTTCCAGTATTTTCCTCCCTCAGTTTAATTTCTCTTCATTAGAGCATTCTGGGAAGCGTTTATGTGCACAGCTTAGGTGTAAGCAGAGCTTCCTGTTCAATAACAGTGAAACCCCTCAGGAGTCTTTCATTAACTCTAGCTGACAAACCATCAGACTGTTCAGGGGAGAAAAATCAAAGTACATCAAACTGATAGAAAATCTAAGGCATGGCTTTTTATGCAACTCTCTGATGTAGATGCTTTCTATAGAAAAATTCCCGGGTATATCACTGTAAAATCTAACAAAATTTACGAATCTGATGCTCTGCCTCCTCATTAAAACTCTAAAATAAGGAAAAAACAGCAGAATCGTCTCCTCCAAGTGTTAACACCCAAAGAGTGTCCTTGGAGCAGAGTGTTAAAGCTTTGTCTGTGGGTGTGAAAATACAAGCTCAGACTGAACAGAAGGCCAAGCAGGCGACGCAGAAATATGTGAAACTTTCTTCGCTCTGATTTTTCTTTTTTTCTCAAAAGTGCTGCAGACCAGAGATGTAAAAGGTAATTGCGACTCGAGGGGAGACGTGCCGAGGGGCGTGAGCTCGTACCTGTGCAGAAATCCCGATCAGCAGTAACCACTTCTGCTGCTCGTCGGTTCTGTAGTGGATGATCTGACAACCCGCCAGACTGGCGTGCCGATCGAACACTTTGGTCGGTTGGGAATCGCCCTCCATGCTCCAGTGGTAGACCGCCGTGTCCGTCACCAAGGCAACGGTGTTCACAGATATCCACTTCCAGAACATGACCTCCTCCGTGGTGGTGTGAGCCTTCATCTTGCTCTTCATCTCGATGTTGAAGATCTGCAGGGTTTTGGCAGCTGTGAGGATGCATGGAAACACAGAAATCAGACAAACTTAAGATGTAATGATGGTTTTTTTTGTTGTTGTTTTCAGATTATTTCTCTATTTTAATGCTCAATGACATGTTCACCTCTCATAAGGCAGACATTTTCTAGCATAAAGGAAAAAAAAAAAAAACTAAATCTAAACTTGAATTTGAGTACATTTATTCAGTCAGTGAAAATTCTGTTTAAAAATTGTTTATATTATCTCATTTTTAAACAGCAGCCACTTTCAACTAAATGCAACTAAAGCAGTTAACTAATGTATACTTTACTTTTTTTTTCTGAAGAGTCCCTGGGAACTTTAGCTATCAACAATAAAATATGACATAACACAGAGACCCGTTTCTTTCAGCCTTCAAAACTCAGGCTAGACAAGGAACCACATTTATGGACCATGTGTGTAAAAATAAGCGTATTTTCACACCTGATAGTCCAGGGAAAACAGAAACTTGTGCAGTTCACTTTCACAGTGCACAATTAAACAAGCCAAAGCATTTGAAAAACATGTTCCCCTCCTCACCTGTGGTGGCGCTGCAGTACTTTTGAAAGAACCAATGACGGAAACGACATGAAAACCTCTGAAGAAGACATGGCCGCACAGAACTAATAATCTCGTTTTAATTCCTTCTTTTACAAATGCTTTAGAGTTGAACAAAATATTTATCACATAAAAAATCTGTAAAAAGTAATAGCTTGTGCACACAACTATTATGTTCAGGATCTTCATTCACAGAAATCTCAGTTGAATTAATGATTATCAGTGTTTTGATTGAAATTGAAGAGCATAAGAGGATGCCAGGACTTGGAGAGATTTAATCTCTATATATGTACGTTTAAACTTTATGAAATGTAAAAAGTTTGAGTTCTGCCATACCATCAGGATTTTATATGCTCATTGAATGAATGTACTCAAATAAAAGTTTGCATTTTTCAGCGTGAACATAGACTATTACAGTACAGGATTGATTTATTTTAAGGGTTGTTTTTTTTTTGCATATCTTTAAGCAGATTTACCAGCAAATTGTCAATCTGTAATAATATGAATACCACAAAGTGTTGTGAAAGCCAGAAGCCTCACTCTGTGCACTCAGCTGACATTTGCACCTAGAATCAACTGGCCTCCAGCTACAGAAAGCAGATGGCAGCTTTGAGAAAGGTCATAATGGCTCGCAGTAACGGAGTCACAATATTGCTTCTGAGCTCCAGAATAGACCGGTTAGCTCCATATGTGACCAGTGACAACCTTCATCAGCCATTAAAACTCTCAACATAACAAACAGGTGAGGTAAAGCATGAGGTTGGTGAATACTGGCTCTGTTGTGCAAACAGCCATCAGCACAGACAGGCTTTATGATAAGCTAATGGGTTGCCTAATTAACAACAATGATATGGCTACTGGCTCTCGCAGGCGTGTAAAGACCCACGCAGGGCTTCAATGCTTTTTACTCTAACATGTGATGATTTCAATACGACACACACACAGCCATGCCAACGCGTGTTGTTCTCATAAAAGAAGTGCATCTGCCACCAGATTAGATTGGAACATAGGTCTGGATTATTTTGCAGCTGCGGAGTGGTGAAAATACCTCGGCATAGTTGTTAGAGACACTTTTATGAGAGAGAGACATGGCTACTGTATCATCACAACGGGGTGCCAGACAGGCAGACACACAGAAAGCAACTCACCGTCTGAGAAATTACAGAAAGCAAGGGAGAAAAAGCAGAACGTCAATCAGGTAAGAGTGAAAGGACAACGTTAAGGAGGGCCAAACGGGGGCGAGTTATTCCCAGAGCGAGGGGGGAGGAGAGAAAAGGCATTACAGGCAAATCATCCTGATCAGCACTTTCATTTGTGCTTTACGGATTATATTCACTAACAGATAATCAATATGATGAACCAATTAGGAACATTGAGAAATCAGATTTGAGTGCATTTGGCCAGCATTAATCATTGCATGACTCTTTTTCTACTACAATTAATTGTACTGGAGACAGAAATAACTTTTATACAACACAATGTACAGTGAATTTCACCATCTCACCTTTTAGCGCGATAACCTTGCTTGCAGGGTTCATAATGGCGCTGTCAGCGGAGATCGGCCTCCTGATTGGGTTGTTGGGGTCGGATAGGTCAACGATCACCACCTGGTTCTGCTCGCCCACTTTCTCCCGGATGCAGATGAACTTGTCTGACTCCATGGTCAGGTAGCTGAAGCCGATGTTAGCTGGGTTCACACCCAGGTTCTGCAACTGGAAATTAATTTTTTAAAAAACAATACAAGAGAATAAAAAACACCAGCTGGAACATCAAGTAGATGGTTTTAAGTCAATCTGGATAAAGAATCAAGAGGGATGCTGAGTGAATGAAGTCAGTAAAACAAACGCCACACACACATACAGACTTTCACCAAACATCTTTAGGGTCTTTTCTTTTTATTTTAATTAACAAATTGTCAATCATTTAGTTACATTATAAAATAAAACTATATTCTATTGTTTGCAGGTTATTAACATCTGCCATGTTCCTGATGTCCAAGCAGAATTGGAGGCCCAAAACAAATCTGTGCAACTCCTTGGCCAGTAATGTCTGTCTACATGCCTGCATTCAGTCTCCATGGTAACCAGTTTCACCGCCCAATCATTTTAGAGGGAGTCCCACAACTTTCAATCCCACCCACACCGGAAATGTAACAATTTCCGGTATGGGTGCAGAATATCAAGAAAATATGTAATTGTGATGCTACTGCTGAAGATTGCAAAAATGTTAATTAACTCGCATTTTCTTGACTCATCTTTACTATTGCTCAATAAATATAAGTGTAAATTAGGTGTATAAAAAATGTAAAAAGGAAAGTTAAACTGCCAAGGCAAATTTTCCAACATGCAGATACTTGAAATTTAATATTTTACAATCTATAATGTCCAAGCAGTTATTGAAGATTGTGATAATCTGAGGATGATGACGATTCAATAGGTGGTGCTCATCTAATTTCTAACTCTCTCGACATTTTAACTACTGATACTGATTTTCTAGTCTAATAACTACAACAGAAAGGGGAAAAATATGTGGCACGTTGTTTTATGGTGCTAGCAGATTTGAATCTAAAAAATTCAGGGACTACAAGATTATCCACAATTAGGCATTAAAATAACTTTCATCCTGATTTTTATTTAATCCAAATAACTTTGCAGTACATCCTGTTGGTTGATGTGCTTATAGAGCAAAAATGGTAAAAGTTCTTAAATTTTGATGCATTTAATGAATGTGATACAAGAAAAAAAAAAAACATATTTTCACCAATCAGACCCAATTATGGGAATAATTTTGACTTCCAGACCGCTGATTGGCGCATATCTAATTATTGCCTCAGTTTCAGATTCAACTAAAGCATCAAGATACAGGATTTTTTTGACAAACTTTTGGGTTTTGGATAGAAACATAAACTCTTTAAACTATAATGTCATTATAGAGAAGAAACAGAGATTATTCAATATTGTCCAATAAAACATTAACTCAACTGACATACATAAAATAATTAGCACATGTTCAGTCGGTTATTTTAAAGCCGTCTCATCCAAACATGTTACATAAGCATGACAGACATTTGCATTTAATTTCACAAACAATGTTTGAACTAAAAGTTATTCAAGAAAACTTCTTCTCTACAGAATCTGGAGGGGGAAAAGTCCCAGGGAAAATGTAGATGCCAGCAGCTGATCTTTGCTTTGCTGGGGTGACCCAGTGAGAGCCACAACAAAATATAGTTTTGATAAAAATAGAACCAGGTCTGCTCCAGTCCTCCAGCTATTATCTCAAAGGGTGTTTTCCCAGACAGGGATCACAGAGAGCCACAGAAACCTCTGATAAAACTAAAAGTTTTCTTTTAAACACCTTTTTCAGCTCTTTTAACACTAAAATGGTGTAAAATATTCTCATAAGTAAAAGCGTAAATCCCTCCAACTCCAACAGACTGTTTGTCTGAGCTGAGAGAGCGGAGCAGAACAGGCATTCTCCGTCTGATGACTGAACTCACTGCATTATGCAGTCTGAAGCAAGAAGAAAGGAATCTTTACACTCATCACAAGGACCGCACTATCTCCCAGTTGGCTGGACCAGCAGGACAACAAATCATTTGAAGCCATTTCAGTCGGGTCTTCAGCAAAACAGGAAGAAAGAGGCAGTCATAAATCAGGGTTGTAAACCAGGGTGCGCCCAATTTAAGTCCGCTTTTAAACAAGAAATGTTTTCCAATCCAGGAAATTGTCATTTGCTTGATTAAATTTATGCTTTATGTTAAAAATTGGATGTTTTACTCATTTGTAGATGGCTTCAAAATTCTGAACAAAAACACACACAACTTTAAACTTTCTTCCAATAGATTTTTTGAATCCACTTTCTTCACCTTTTGACATTACAATTATTTAGCCTTTACTTAAAGCTTGCAAAAATCAACATATCTAACAGGGAAATATAAACTATACCACCTTTAGTCTTTTTGTTACTCTGTGGTGATTCTGTTTTTCCCAATAAACATGCTGGATGCGTCAGATTTGTACACTCTAACACTCTCCCGAGAAGTTCCACAAACATCCAAGAAGGCCAGCTTCCATGAAATTTTGAAGCCAGCTCTGTAAACTACCCAAATGTCACTCTGGGACAGAGTTTCCCACTGAATGCATGACAATAAAACAGAGCTGGAAACCTCCCTTAGTTACAGACTGCTTCATTCTGAATGGGAATGCACAACATTAAAAGCATGTGGTGGCAGTATTTTGGTAAATAATACAATAACAGTATTTTGGTAAATGTCACAATAACAGTATTTTGAATTCCCAAATTTCTTTGCACCCTTCAGCATGTAAAGCATTGCATCTGTATCAAGTGTTGGAGTCAGCCTGAAATTTCCATTGGCATGCATTCTAACTGAGGATGGGCATTTAGTGCATCATTCATCAAATCTTATAAGAATTTTGATTTATCTTTGTCAAGATAAATTCTACTATATGGACAGTTTTGTTTTAGAAAAACAAAACTGTCCATATAGTCTGGATTGTTAGTTTTACTATTTTCTATATCATTTGTTTAATGAGAGTATCAATACGTACTGAGAAATTTTAAAATATGATTAAATGCAGCTTAGTGATACAAATCACACTTCTTTATGTGAGAGGTGCTGTAATGAACCATACTGCAAATGGAAATGTTTTGTATTTCAAGAGCAACATTTATGGTTTTGGGGTTATGATTGCTGTACAGTCATATAAAAACAACAGGAACAAATAGTTCTTATTGTTTCTTTTATTGTCTTATTGTCACAATTGTACTACAAATTTTTGTGAATCAATTCTTTGCAATACTATTACTGTGCACACCGCTCCAACACATAAGCAACCTAATCATATTCAGCAGCTCTTTGCACAGATTTCTGCATTTTGTCTATTTTTCCACAGATATTTTCTCACTGTTACTATCAACATTATTGTTTTTCTAACATCAGCATCTATGTGCTTCTATCTGATTAACATTTTGCAACTGGTACACTGAATTCACAGAGACAAATAAAGGAATATTGTTTTGTGGTCTCAGGATTTTCTATAAGATTGCTCTGCAGGACGATGAGCAAATGCAGCTGTGGATTTGGCAAAAGTCTTTACTGAGAGTGATGTGTGGATCCAAACTCCCAGGATGTCCTCATATCAAGTCAGGTCAAATTTATCTGCATAGCACATTTATTTATGTAAATAAATGTGCTATGCAAATTTATCTGCAACCAATTATGAGATGAGCAACAAACATTGCATTTTTGTCAAATGCCATTTAGCTCTTCAAGGAAATGATATAAACATCAAACATATTGATCGATATCTTGATCAGCGTTCCAGTAATTATGAATCAAAGGCAGCTCTAAAAATGTGAAATTTCAGCCTTGATTTAAAGAAGTTTGAGTTTCAGCATCGTTACAGTTTTCTGGAAGTTTGTTTTGAAGCATAAAACCAAATGTTGAACATTTAAGGCATAAAAACAACTGATTCTGTCATTTCACTAAGAAAGAAGAAATATAAACTTCAGATTGTAGAAAAAAAAATAGAGGAAAGCCACGATGGGCTTATTTTTGATATTTGTTACATTGTGGGAAATAAAACAAATAAAAAAAAGTGTTGCGATTGTTTAAATCAATGTTAAGAAGCATCAACAAAAAAGTGTTGTCATAATTATTTTTCCTGGTTTCCAGAACACACAACATACAAGAGTCTTGAAAAAGGCCACAGAGAAGACCTGAGGGCGATCAGAGCCATATGCTGCCTCTCCTGAAAGAACTGCCAAAATGATCTAAGGGTGCAGAAGGGAAGAAGCACAACAAAGATGGTAGGGGGCAAGTTAAAGATGAGAATGTGAGGAAGAGCTGAAGAAAACGTTCAGCATCGAGATAACGTCCAAACAAGGCAGCGTGGAAGCGAGGAACAAAACATGCGGCTGAGAAGTTGGCCTGTTCGGAGCGGTAACGCTCTCCTTTGGCATTTTACAGTTCAGGGTGGGGCGACTGACTCACTGGACTTTCTGGCAAAAGATTCCAGACTAAAATTCACACTTCAGCTCTGACCTACCACAGACCCATAAATTACCTCCATCGATTCCTCACACATGACTGCACGTTATCTTTCTGTGAAAGGCGGGGTTAAATATCACAAAAGTGGCGTTAATGCCGATGCAGCTTGGGTGGTATGTGGTGAGTTAAAGACTGGCTGGAAGTGTTGCATCAGCAGCTCAAGTGAGGAACGATGCAAAAACACTTCAGTGTTTCACATTTTTTCCTGACAAATTGTTGTAAAAGTCTAGCCGGTAGCTAATCGGGAAAGCTAAAGTAAAAACTTCCCCCGACAAATTTTCTCTCTTTAAAGTTGCAGGCGGTATTAGCATCTTTCGTTTGATCTCTTTGGATGTTCAGGCACTTTTCAAATTCACATTGCATTGTGGCAGTAGCTTTTTAAAAATAAAAACTTTTGGTAGATGATTTCAACTTGCTCAGAGTTCACCAACATAAAACAAACCAAATATTAGAAAAGCTCGGGAGGATCTCTTCGAACTTATTAGAGATGCAGAAATGACTTCCAGCTGTGAATGAAAGGTCAAAGACTGAAAAGTACTTTCCAATAATTAAGTGTATTCAGTAGAAATACCTTAAAAAACACAGTACTTTCAATACAGATCAAAGGTTAAGGACAATTCAGGAATGGGGATTCTTTTGTAAAAGATTTTTGCTTCTAACAAAATATCTATTTCTCCATTATCTGTTATTCTCAGCAAAAGAGATCTCAAAGAGAAATCGTTTTGGAGCATCTGTAGTGTTGCATGAGAACTTTTTCCTGCAGCTTTTTGGAGGACAAAATGTTATAGAGTACAGCAGCTTGTTCATTATAGACTTTTAAAACGCAACTCTGAATAAAAATGCAAACCTAAAAGTAGAAACATCCAACTGAAGGTGCCATTCTCAAGTCCTGCTTTCTTTACAAACCATTCCCTCTACATAATTGCTAAACCCAACCACAAACCCCACCATCATTTACAAGTGGTCCACTTTGTCAAGTGTCTGCTTTCTTTGCATGTGAGAACTCAAAGGCAAGCTGGACAGCAGTCAGAAAACGCCTAAGCGACCAACTTTATTAGCACGCCTTTCAGCATTTATATTTTACATGCTAAATCTACTTCTTTTTAACTTCTTCCTGTGCTCTAATGTAATCATATATTAATGTTCTGGGTACAGTGGACCCTTCAGATCATGCATGAGTTCTTGTGCCTAAACACCCTTTTCCCTAATGTTACCCCCTCCCCCCCTGCTGGATGAGTCAACGCTCTTATAGTTTCTACGTCTATGCTGTTAATGTTTGTTACAAAACAAAACCCAACTGCTGTTTGTGTTAAAATGTTGCTCTTATCTAAAAGGCGATTCCTCTCCCTCAGTTTATGCCTGCAGTGTTGAGCCTGTTGCAGTAAGGCCACCCACAACCGTCTGTCAGTGGATGGTAAAGCAGTCCTGAGCGGGACTAAAGCTAAAAAAAAAGCCTCAACAAAGAGAAACAGACTAATGTGGATGTTGTAAGGATTGAGTTGTGTTGGGTGTTTTAAAGGATTTGTTTTAGTTTTTCACTTTTGCTTTCAATTGTTTTTGGTCTCAAACTCTTCAGCAGGCTTCTAAACTGAGGCAGTACGATGCGTAAATGTGAGGTTATGTCATTGCAATTGTTTACCTGTTTACACTCCTCACATTTAGTTATTGGTGAATATTGCTTTGAGATGAACCAATGAGGCTTTTACTGATCGATACCAATTTTCAGTTTTCTTTGACCTCTCACTTGCCTATTTTAATTTTTGACCATGTAATATAAGACCTTGTTTATGTAATGTGAGAAGAACTAAAAACAAGAAGAAATGCACCTTGACGGATTAAGTAATTTCACTAAACCTATAAAAGTTAGGCTGTTTCTTGACTCGCTGACAGACTTTTTTTTTTTTTGTAAAGTGACCTAAGACGATATCTGTTTTAAATTGGTGCTATATAAAAGAACTGAATTGAAAATAATTAAAAACAATACAAGCACAGTGCGTGAAACAGCTCCTTCAAAGCTTTTATATCAAAGTTTCAGTGACTGAACACAGGCGCACGTCCTCATCCCGGTCAATGCCTGTTCTGTTCCTCTGCTGATGTAATTTGCTGGATCTAAACAAGTTGTGTTTACATCACATGTCCATCAAATGCACCCGTCTGCCTGACGCAGGGCAACATTTCATAAGATGCTGCTGCAGAAGCTGCTGCAGAGATGCAGGTTAGAGGCATTAAACAGCTTGGCAGGACAGTTTTCAGGAGGTTTAGAGCTGCAGGACGTTTTGGCACATTTTCTCATGCTGCTACAGAACGTAGGTTGCTGCACACACAGAGCTGAACAAGCTGCAAGTGACTCTCACTTTCAGAGCTCAGCAGACCTTTTCCTCTCAATACAGCATGAAGCGTGATTATGAACTTCAGAGCATAAAGCTTACTTAAGAAACCCAGCATGATGGATGTGTATTTACTTTAATCTATAGACAGAGATGTGAAAAGTGAGCCATCTGCAACGACAGAAAAATTAGGATGACTGAAAATCTATTATTTGGGTTTCCTACACATTTTCTAGTTCAAAACTCCAAACATATATATATATATATATATATATACATATATATATATATATATATATACATATATATATATATATATATATATATATACATATATATATATATATATATATATACTATATATATATAGATATATATATATATATATACATATATATATATATATATATATATATATATATATATTAGGGCACAAAACATTTACCTTTTAGAATTGATTAACTTTATATTCCACAAATCAGGAAAGCAAAAGTCACACGTTTTATTAATTCAATAAAAATATAAAAGGTTATACTTTGATGCATGGATGTGATTAATCTGGTCATTTCTTCATTTCCTGTTTGTTTCTACGACGACGTTTAAACCTAATGCAGAATGGACCAAAGTCAGAAACGATAAGTTACATCTAGAAGAAAATCAAAGAGCAGGAAAACCTTGATTGTTGCGTATTATTTCTTTGGCATATTGTTTTAGAACAGCTCTGCTGTTTACAATAGCTTTACTTGCAGAATAAATAAGTTTTTATTCAAGACTAATTCCAGGTTCTTTTTAGCACACTTTTTATGGTTGTAAATATTAATAAAGTAGCTGTTTCATTGCTGTTGTTTGTTTGGAATCTGATGAAAACTTGGATAAAAAACAAAGATTTAGGTTAAACTCTGGACTTGAGAGGGAAAAAATGGTAAAATAGCCAATTTCCTAATTTTTAATGTGCATTAATATGGTTTTGTATAATTTGCCTTTTGGGTAAATAAAGGATTATTTCAGTTTGTCAGTAACTAAAACATATTACTGAGTTTTAGAAGTAGAGATGAGGCAAAGAAACAATAAATGATGTAATTTAAATAACTTTATACAGCCTGATTTTTTTTAATTAATTCAGATTTTAACTTTTAGATATGAGAAATAATGGCTGAAAAGTTTTGATAAAACTTAACTTAACTAGGTATAAAAAAGTTATTTTAAAAATATCAGGCGTCTTGATCACATACTGAGCAGCATTCCTGCAGCCTGACTGACTAAATACACTGAGTTGTAAATGCCAGACTAAAAAAAAAAAAAAAAAAAAGCTAAACAACTTGAGGCTCAAAGTCTTGGGTTTGCAAATTCCAAGCATTTTTCACTCTGCTTGAGCCACCTAGATTTGCACAGGGATACAACAGGCCAGAGCTGGGATTTCATGCAAGAAGTGGAACATAAACCAGTTTATTGCTTATCACTACATCATACTTAAAAAAAGTTTGAGGGGAAGTTATGTGCCTCTGATACAGATGACCCAGACATGGCCTGATGGCGCTTTGTTGTTGCCGACACAGTTTTCAGTCAGAGGATCTAAGGTCAAGAAAGAAAGTGAAGCTGCAAACCAGAGGAGCTAGAAAAGAGGGCTGGGGACTGATTTTTTTCTTCTTCTTTTTCTCTAGTGAAAGGCCATTTCACAGCCGGCTGCTGCCATAACAACCAGCTACAGACCAGTGGAGGTGGTGGGGCGCGTCACCAAGTTTCTCTTTTGGCTCCAGGACACCAGGCACTGGGGGACGATTCAAAGTCCAAAAAACTGAGGGGAAAATGGGGGGACTGTGATGGAAACGGTTCCCCGGCCATACAAACGGCTGTTTGTTTCTTTTATTGCTATGAATTGTAAAAAGGCCATGTGCTATTCTTATGCTTATTGCTTTGAAATTGCACAGATACTTCGATTAGAGCCTGGAAATACATCAATATAATATTACTGTTCAATATAAATCAGGATGCCATGCATTAAAAGCTCTCATCCTGCCAGCCTGGGTGCAGTGAAGGGATCCAGTTTGAGAGCAAGTGACGGATTTTACTTCTGCACAAACCTGTCTGGTAATTTTTTCCAAATTCTGCTTAGGGAGCGACAACCATACATTAAATTCACTGAAAATAGGGAGTGTGTTCTCATAAAATATGCAGGGAAAAAGCAACAAAGCTTGAGAGCCAGTGTCATTCAGGGCCACAGCTACAAAACAATGTCTTCCACCCGCGTAGGAAATAAAGCAATCTACTGTTTCATATGGATCAGGGATCAATTAGTAAGTTTCTTTTTACAAAAACTGAAATACTTTTCTATGTTGTACTAACATACAATTAATGATTAAATGATTTAGATAAATAATATCAATAAGAAGAAGGTTACTCCAATTTACTTTGGATATCAGAGGTTAAGAATCGACTGGTTCAAACAGGAATCTGGGAGCCACAGAAAATGGAAATTGGGGAAAATGTGCAATTTCCAGAAAATAATGTTCGACTAAAACAAATTATACATGAAATGGCATTTTTGTAATCCAGAACAAACAGAACAGAGCTAATGAAACAGAAACACAAAAAGAGCAGCGAAACAAAGTAAAGGTCTAAGTTTTATAGTCAGGGTTTCTGTAAACTCAAATTTAACACTTTTTTAAGAGCAATACGAATGAAATTCCAGTTTTGTGTCACAACAGCCATATACAAAAGACAAATTTAATATTTTATATAGTAGTGGCAAGCCAGGATGAACAGAGCATCATACGGATTGTCAGCAGAAGTCACTCAGTGGCAAAGTCCAACCAACTGGCGGTAAATTTACACTTACCAATCCTAGATGGAAACTGGTAGCTAGCAAAGGTTCATTAGCAGCCAGTTAGCCATAGCCTGAACCACCTTGAGTCACAAAACAAAATAAAGACAGAAAAGTCCTAACAGAAAAATAAACTACCTCCTAGACCAAACAAGATTAAAATAGTTATGCCATGACAAAATTTAAAACTTGTAATTGACATATTTAAGGCTAACTTCCTAAATTTTAAGACATTTAAAGGATGTGTGGAAACCTGATATTCTCTTTTCAGATCATCGATTGTGATTTCATCTCAAACCTTAACCCTAAAGAGAAGGTTGCTATTTTCAATAAAATTGACAAAATAAAAATCTTCTTGAATAATTCCTTAAAAATAATGCTATTTCCTGAACCAAAATGAAAATCTCTTAATTACAATCATCTTCATTGAAGCTCAAGAAAGTCTCATCTAGCCTTCACTATCCTGATGTCACCACTATGCACCTCTTCTTGTGGTTTCAGAGTAAAGGGATTTACAAATGCAAGCCACACTTTTCAGAGCATTATTTGTAAAACTTGTAACGCACCAAGTCAACATCTTTATACTTTAAATGAAAAGTATTTTAGAACATACAATTCCAATAAAATACATTGAAGTTTCTGGTTTTATATAAAATGTGATAAAGTGAAAAGAGGTGCTTTGAAGTAAAAAAAAAATAATAATTTAAATAAAAAAAAAAATAAAAAAAAAAAAAAAAAAGAGCAAGATGTCATGCAGGGCTTCCAGGATAACGGGCCCAGAAACGATCTCATCCTGCAGGCTGGAATGCAGTGCAAGTGCAAAACAACAGATTGTACTTCTGCACACACCTGCCTGGACATTTACGCCCAAATATCCGCAAAAACAATGCTTTAGCGCATAAAACCACCTAGCAGAGGCTTGCAAACAGGCGAAAATGCTGCTGCAAGATGATAACGCGGTAGCAACAAAGCTTAACAGCAAGTGCCATTCAGGGTCTCAGTTACAACGTAACCGTGAACAGCTGAGCTCATTTGTAGGCAGTAAAAATAAGAGAGAGACCGAGAGAGAAAGTATCAAAACGCCGCAGTAAGTCTACACAAAAAAATAAATGACGGCGGCGTTTTCAAGTTGAAAACACCGGTCCGCGTTGGAGCTGTGTACAACCTGTCTGTTCAATTTCTACAAGTCATCATCTGCCCGGCAGGAGCAGAAAACTAGGCCTGTAGCTATATTGAGCACCACCCTGCAGCCCAATTTCAGATTCCATTTAAATGCGACATGTGCTGTTTGTGTGCGGAGGAACATGGGTGCAGAGCGAAGCAACCCCCCCAAAATAGCAAAACAAAGGAGCTCAAATTTTTCTGAGGGTTTTTTTTCCTCCCGTGTGCTTACCTGGAGATGTTCCTGAAACCGTATTGGTAATATCTGAGCCATTTTCAGGTGATTTGTGCGCCTGAAGAGTCCGTGAAGAAGGAAAGGGGATGAGGGATAACCAGAAGAAAGAGGTGGCTGTCTTCTGTTTTATGTCCCCCAAAAATCCTAAACGATGGGCGGTAGTGTAGTCTGGGTGGTATCACACGAATCCAGTGACTGCTCCCATTCAGGAGCCCCTCTACACCAGCGCTGAATCAAAAACTCCGCTCCTCCGCTAAGAAAAGTAGTCCGCTCAGCCTAGTAACTGAACCAAACCTGCTCTCCGCGGAGCCTCGTAAGGAAACCAGGGTGTCCTAAAAATCTACACAGACTCTTTATAAGTCATGACTTTGCATGTGCTGGCGTGTTTTCCTTCCACATGATGACTGACGATTCATCCCGTTAAATGTGTAGATTGTACTCTTCCGCTGGTACCCCTTCCCCCTCCCCATTTCACCAACTTCAAAATTAACAATTCAGTTCAGCTCTAGCTCTGTTTTGACAGGATAGGAAAGAAAATATTTACGTTTCTGAAATATATTTAGATCGGAGACTAATTATGCGTTGAGCTACATTAAACTATTTTGCATTTTGTCATTTTACAACCACAAATTCAACATATGTTTTGTGACAGACCAACACAAACTTGTTAAGAGAATGGAAAGGGATTTTTGTTTGTTTGTTTTTTTTAACAAATAAATATTTGCTTATGGCGACATTTTGTAGTTCTTTTTGTATAAATGTTTTGGTTGAGGCACCGCAGTTCTTCTTTGACAAGTTAATTAGCATCTCAAAAGCTCAAATAATACCTGAATTAAGACTACAAATCCCAGAGGACCTGAACATTTTGCTTTATGGAATAAAGGTTCAAACCTTCTATCAATTTTAATGGGCAAGAATCATATCCCCAACTCCAACATCTCTCTGCCAGCCTCAAATGTGTACTGAACAACCAGTTTTTAGTTTATCTGACAAACTCCGCAAGCTTTTTTTTAATTTGTTTTGTTTTTGCACTGTATACTCTGACAAAGTTTCCAAGCCCACAGCATCACAGAACTTTGGCAGGTCACAACAGTGACCATGAGGCTCTCCTTTAACATTAGGCTTTGTTTCCCTACAAACCCAAAGTTTCCACTCATGGCTCCCAAACATCCAGTCAAATTGTTTCCAACAGTTCCAGCTGTTGTATACTGTTAAAAATAACCTAATGGCAGATACATGCAAGTTGTGGTTATCCACACACACATTTGTCCTGTTTGATTGGCATCTTGTATTTATTATCCCATAAAAGGATTTCCAAAATAAATCAGCCTCTTTGTCATTTTTACAGTAAGTCATATTCAAAGTCATGTATTTCTATTTGCAGCTGAAAGACACTTTGACCAACTAGGACTAATTGATAAAATATTTAAATGTCAAATATTCCTGAATAAATGTTCTCAAATAAAATTTTGAATGAATTTTGTTTGTTTTTTCTTAACTGATGAGAAGTACCAGAGGGGGGCACTGTTTGTATGTGTTAAGATTTTACAACATTGATGCGTTACGTTCATTTGTACCTGATAATGTTTTAGTTAAAAGCTTGTTTGTTGCTAAACAAACATAAAATTAAACATTGTACACTGAAAGATAAAAATGCGTCTGTAGAGACAGAAAATTTTAAAAAATTTGCACATAAATTAAAATAATTTATATTCTGCCTTTTGGTGCTTTGTTCTTACTTCCACAAAGGACATGATTTGTTCCTTTTTTTGGTCCAATCTTCTACAAAAATTAAAGAGTGTGTTTTAGACAAATACAATTATTCCCAAGCCACTGGGAAATTAAATCATATGGTTAGTTGTGGAAACTAGACAAAAAATGGTCTATAGCATGACAAGAAAACACGATTAGCTTTAGAAAATTAACATTTTCGGAATAAGAAAGATTACAACATTTTTGAAATGGGAGTAGAGCATAAGAAAAACAAAAAGAGCTGAAAATACTCAGTTTGAGTTGACCTTGCTGAGGTTGTCTTGACCTCAGCAAGGTCAAGAACAGGAACATCTATAAATCTTTGCTGCGTTTCTCAGGACTTTGAATCCTTCAATCTCAGATTATTATTAGATCTCTTACTTGCCACATGTACAGTAGCAGACTTCAGGAAGTAATTCAGTTCTCCTTTGTACCTCTTATTAATGCAAATTTCACTGGTACAGTAGAGGCGGTGAAAAATCTTTTGCATTTTAGCCAGCACGGACGTTCTGTATAAGCAAAGCGATATATAAAATAAAAAGCCATAAGAAGAAGCTCTGAGTCTGATTCGATCTTATCCGTTTGCAGAAAGCTCTAAGATTTACAAAATATTTCCCTGAAAGCAAATAGCCACACATTCGTTGATCTACCATTTGGTAGAAGATTTATGGTTTGATCACAGAGGAGATGTTTGACTCTGACAGGAAGCAGGTGGAGCCGCCAGCCTCTGGTTAGCAGCTGCTCCCATAGATCCTGGAGGCCTGCTGCTCTCATCAGAATACGTCACCAGAGAATCAATTCTTCCCAAAAAAACACAACAAAAACCCCTGTGATGACATTCAGACATACTAAAAGTCAACGTTGGTAAATACAGACAAACCTGGATGAAATTAACACAACAGAAGCAAAGCAAGTGACGTTTTCTGGATTGCAAAACAGCCAACATGTTACCCTAAAAACTGAAAGCATTTCAAAACAAACACTCTGAGGGGAACTTATAAGAAAGTGACAGAAAATGATCTGAGCAAACAAATTTATGGAAATGAACAGAGGTGGAAAAATTGCAACAAATAGAGTTGAGCCCTCAAATGCGACAGCTGGAAGCTTGATAAATATAAACTTACAGTTTTCATCTAGACATCTTCCTCATAGAACCTTAGAGAATAAAAATATCTATTTTTTACAACGGCATTCAAGATTAAGGTGTTTTTTCTATAAAATAAAGTTTCAGTTTCTTCTGTTTATCTCACACAACATGTGATTAGTGTCGTTTTAGGGTCGTACAGGCTGCGTTAGGTGTGCTGTGTGCTTGGCCTGGCTCTTGCTGTCAATCAGGAGTATTTGGTTGTTCTTGTGGTAAGAAATCATCTCTTCAAGACTGCTGAAGACCTATCAGAAAAGGGACAAAAATAACAGTAAAGAAAGGAGTATAAAAGTATGTTTAAGGTGCCTTCCTAAAGTATTTTTACCCTTTTATTTTTACCCTAAAGTATTTTTACACAAACTAATTTTGTCACATTTCACCCACAAAATATAAGGGATTTTATGGGATTTTATGTGATACAATTGAAGAACTGCAAGTATTCCTTGATGACTTTGTCTAAAATTTCTAACTGATGATTTTAAACATAAATACAACTGCAAATTGAGGTTGGCATTAAAAAGTACCAGTCAGATTCTGTTTTCTTATCTGGCTACAAACTATTTGCTTTTAAAAAAAATGTAATTTTCCACCAATATCAACATGCCATAAAGAAAATCTGCCCATATTTGTTAGCTTTGTTTTTCTTCATTTATGACCTAAAAACAGAAGTAAAAACTTTAGTTCTTCAAAAGTGACAACAAATTTTCTATTTCAAAAATTATAAGTTGTTTTTGTAGAAATATCATGTGACATTTTCTGCTCTAACCCAGTTTATTTAGCTGGATTGAGAGCAAAACATGGCTCTTTGAATTGTAAAGATGGCAGACCAGTCATAAAATCCACATAAAATTCATTTACGTTTGTGCTTGTAGCATGACAAAATGTGGGAAGACTTTATCAGGCACTGCATTAACTTTTCTTCAGAATCCTGTTATCTTTCTCTTCTTTTATATTTTCCAAATATGAGGATTTTTCTTCACCTCTTCATTCTTCTTGCCCTCCTTCCCAAGGGCGTAACCTTTTGACTCTTCAATAAAACGGATGGGGATGTTGTACACCTTCTGCTCGTAGAGGACAGCCAGGGTGTACGGCTGCTGGGGCCGTTTGTCTGAGCTGTATCGAATGAGAAAGGCTCCATCCTGCAACACATTACACAAACGTACATCACTGAAAAGCAGAAGTGGAGCCTCCTGCACAACCAACAAGAATGCGACACGTGGTTTCCGGACAGCAAGTCAACAACAAAGCACTTGTCTTTTAAAACCAGTTGACTAAACAACTGGAACTCAATTTAGGTTGCTAAGTGACGGACTGGGCTCATCTTGGGTTGCTAGGTAACGACGCAATTCCCCTTGGTTACGACTTAATCAGGAGGCTTTTGAAATGGCTCATTTTTCTTACACCAAAAAACATAAACATTTAGGCAGGGAAAAAAAAAAGCTGGGTGATTTTTTTCTCTGTTTACAAGCAGTTGAGACGCAAATAAAAATATCAAAACTTGTAAAATGTGAATTTTGCGAAATAAGTTTCCCATAAAGCATTATACATTGAAGACAGAAAAACAGTTCTAAGAAAGTTTGGTAAAAGATTTATGGTTTGATCACAGAGGAGATGTTTGAACCTGACAGAAAGCAGGTGGAGCCGCCAGCGTCTGGTTAGCAGCTGCTCCAGCTGCTAACCAGAAGAAAGTAGAATTGAAAAACAAACAAAAACATGTGGAAATTATAATTCTTTATAACTTTTTAATGTCACTTTGTTTTTTTCTTGAACTTCACAACAGTTTAAATCATATCCAACTTCGAAGTTGAGAAATACGTAAAAATGTACAAGAAAAAAACAAGTACACAACTTGTAAGTAATTTGAAACGTTTTCTTTTTTTCAGATTTCATATTTTCGTTTTTTTTTGTTTTTTTTTTTTGTCACATTTGAATGTTTAAGATGATCAAAGAAATGCTACTGCAATAAGTTGTGTTTTCTATCCCAAATCTTTTGGGTTGTGCAAATATGGCTTCTTCTTTTTTTGAAGAAATTTTACTTTCACAAATCTTCCTGCACTTGATATTTGGGGAAAGTATCCTTGGGCCAAAGCATAAACCTCCTGAGGTACTTTTGTCAAGAAATGTGGTTTTTATTTACAAAAAAATCACAGCTGCTCTATGCTGTTACCTATACAGTTCCCATTTTAGAAAGGTTTCTTTTGTGTCAGAAAAGTACATTTTATAGTGATTTAAATGGGCTTACCTTTCTGACTCTATTTAAGAGATTCTCAGCTGTCTGTCTGCTACACTCTCCAGCAAACCACTCTTTATCCTAAATTGAATGAGAAACAGGAATTAAGTCAACAAATGTCCCTCTGTTATTATTTTGAGATCAAGTTCTGAATATGTATCAACATTTTCAGTCTGATTTGTATGGACCAGACATTTTGTCCCCATTCTGTGCTTCTCTGCCACGTTTCACATCAAAAATCCATCCATCCATCCATCCATCCATCCATCCATCCATCCATCCATCCATCCATCCATCCATCCAGAAGGTTGCTGGTGTCTATCTCCAACTAACGTTCCAGGCGAGAGGCGGGGTCGCCCTGGACAGGTTGCCAGTCTGTTGCAGCGCAACCAGAAATACAAAATAACTCTTCATTATTGGAAAATGACCCATTGGGTGTTTTTCCGCTGCTGCTTTACAGGAGTAGAAAATAATAAAATATTTGCTCTTAAATTTCCCAAGTTATCTATTTTACTGAACTCCGTACCAACAATTCTATGTTGTCTAAAAAAAACTTACAGACTGCAGAAAAATTCATGTTACAAATGGGATTCTTAAATCTGAGTATTGGACATCTGAGCATATTAATCGTAAAATAGCCTAAATTAAGTTTAGTTGCTAACCACAGTTTGTTTTTTTGTGAATGAAACCAGAGAACTTTTGGTCTAAATTAATTTTTTCCTGCAGGTTGATACTGTACCTCATTCCCACTTTGCTTCATCATCCTACTGTCACCTTGAAACAGATATAAAACATGCAATATTCTGAATATTATCTGCATATTGTCAGAAACAATCCAAAGTAATAATCTAAGCAGACTCCCAGCTCACCTCCAGGTTTGTAGTCTCCCATCAGAGGATGAGGAAGCCTGCAACAAAGACAGGGTGATTAGTTTAGTTTTCATTTAAACATAAATGAAATTAAACAGAAAAAATAAACTGGCAATTAATCCAAATTCCGTCACTTTAAATGGTTTTGCCGTACAGCTAGAGCTCATACATGGGTTTAGGTTCCTTCAGCTCTGGAGGCAGAACTCGTTGCGGAAGCTGACCAGGGAAGCTGGCGCGTCTGTCCTCAGCTGTAAGAGAAATTATGACGTTTTCTTCTGGCTTCATTATCTCTCAAGGTCTGTTGCTGTCCATTTTCACTGGTTAAATAGTTACTCACATGTCTTTAGCTCATGAAAAACAGAAAACATTGGTTGCTAGAAGAAAAGGCAAACATTGTTCTAGTGTGAGATTTGTAAATATTACCTTTGGCACAGAATACTGAACGATTTTTCATGAATCAACACCTATTTGGGCTCTGTTACTTTTACTAGGACAGTTCCCAGCATTTAAAGAAGAAAAGTAAGAAACACTTACAGTCTCAGCTCTTGGAATTGGTGGTTTTACCCTGCAGATAATGTGAAAATAATAGCTTATTGTCTGATTATAACAGAGTGTGAAGCTGTGCAAAGGGCAGACTGGCTCCATCTAGTTTCTGCTACTCCTTTGACACCTTTTGGTTTGTTAAGTGTGTCACTCTTCTCTTCTCATGTGTTTGGATTTGCAAAATACAAATATTACCAAATATTTTCTTGGCTAGTTTCTAGTGCAAACATCTTAGTTCATTTGAAATAAGACGAAACTAACTTACAAGTAACTTTTCAGTAAGGTATAGGAGGTTGTTTTATGTCAGTAATTCCTTAATATTGATAAAAAGGCTCCACTGGCAGATTATTTCACCTACAGTGAGACATTTTCCCATGGGATAAGTGGAAAAATCTGCCAGTGGACTAGAACTTTTTCATCAATATCACTTAATTATTTACTTCAAACACGCTCATATTTCTTGCTGAAGTAAACAAAAATATATTTATTTGCAATGTGGATTTGCTCATTTTTCTGGTCCAGAAGCTTCTCTGTTCATCCATTCCTTCATTTTAGATTTTCTCATTTTTTCCTGTCCTCGGTTTTTCTTCGGGTTTGACCTCCAACACATTCTGCCAACCAGGTCCCAATAATTTCAGCATATAATAACTCTCCTGGGATCTTCAGGTCTTAATCAGATCCTCCTGTCTGGATTTGGTTTTCTGTAATACAAATATTTTTTTTCTCTTTTTCATTTTGTCTCATTTTGCCTACATTCGTGCCCTCCACATCCGTAATACATGAAATAACATTTAACAGGCTGCACTGACTGTGGTTTTAATGTATTCTTCTATGGCGAAAAAACAAAGAAATGCACAAACTCAAATGGAAAACACTTACATGGGTTTTGGAGGAGGAGGTTTTGGTCCTCTTTTTGGGGCAGGAAGAGGGCAGGCTGGAGGGCAGAGAGAAAAGAAACGATCAAACATTTTCTGTAGTGATATTCTGGGACCTATTGTTGTCAAGCATTGCTGTTTTTCAGTGTGAGATGCGACATACATGCTTCTGGCTCCAAATACACGTCGTCAATGTCTTCCTGCAATAAAAGAGATCATTAATTTGTGAAATAAAATTACAATTTGGTTGTTTTCTCTTTTTTTGTAGTTTAGCTATTATTGAATGAGTTTTGTACAACCCCTAATGAATATATATTTACTTACTTACTTACTTACTTACTTACTTACTTACTTACTTACTTACTTACTTACTTACTTACTTACTTACTTACTTACTTACTTATAATATTTACAAGTATACAGGTCATAATTTAAAACTATAAGATCAGACTAACCTGTTCTTCATTTGGATCCAGATAAACATCTGAAAAGCGATCAAACAAGAAGTAAAAAACATTTTCACCATGATATTCTCACTTTTAAAGGCAATAAACTCCCCAATCTGAAGAGCAGTAACCTGTGAGAAGGAAAATACTTTTTCACAGCACTCCAAGTCATAAAGCTGGATTTTTATGTATATTATAGTTCAGAACATTAATTAAAACACACCATTTTTATCAAAACACAAACAAAATAAAAAATGTGGCAAGCAGAGCTGGATACTGAGAAATTATTTGTGCCATTTATTTCAAACAGAACTGATCAAAAATATTTTGCATAAAAACAGATTTTATGCTTTTAGCTTGTCAGTAGGTTTTAACTTTAATGTTGTGAATGATAAATCAATGCATCTTATGTAAAACAATAGTTTTGTTGTTTTTCTCAGTTTTTCAAATAATAAAATTTTTCTGATACCCACGAGTTGCTAAGAGGTTTTGCAGTAGGTGGCGCTGTCTTCTTTGTTTTTTAGTTTTCTTTCTATTTCCCAAAAGAAAAAAATGTTGCTAAATATTAAAGACGACAAACCTGCTCTGGGTTTTAAAAGTACTTGAACCACAGATTGGAGAAAATCTATTTGACTGCTACTCATTTAAATATAAATTTTAGGTTTCTTTCAGCGACTTAAACTTGTGACTGTGGTGATTATTTTACCTTCTTCAGGTAAAGGAGCCGGAGCGGGAGCATTGCGGGCCGGAGGATCGGGTATCTTTCTCCTTCCAGGTTTCCCGGTTCTGTTTATTTCAGGAGCTGGAAGGGAAAACAAAGCTTTTCACCCACATTATAGACACAGTCTACAGTTAAATAAGCAAAAAAATTTCGACAACTCACGTTTTCCGGTGTTCTGTGGTGTCTGAATGGAACAGGGGAGAATATTTAATCAAAACTAAAGAAATATATTTGCGCAATTTTAGAGAAATACAAAGTTTGAAGCTGTTCTTACGAAGGGTTTGGGTGGTCTGGGTGGGGAGTGGATTTCAGGACGAGATGTCCTCTCTGCAAAATAGAAAAAAAAAAACTGACTTTTGAGGGAAAAAGAAAAGGAAATATAGGAATTTTCAAAACTGTGCCTTAAACTTTTTTACATTTTGCCTTGTTGAAACTACAAACTTTGACATATTTTATTTGCATTTTATGTGACAGTGCATTTTTATTCAACTCTCTTGAGTTTGCTGTGATTTCAACTCTCCAACTTCTTTAAGCATAGCTCCACTAGCCCATGTATTTACTGAATTATTTCTTTGTAAAATTACACAAACTCAGCAGGCTCTCTTTCTTCTTCTTCTTCTTCTATTTCTTTTTCTTCTTCTTCTTTAAAAATATGTTCTACTTCCTGTCAACAAAGCACTTATCTTTTCCAGCAGCCGTTTTTGCAGCGGTGAAACCAACAAACCAAACATTCTGGAGCTCTAGTGGGTTGCTAAGTAACGAGGCTGGGCTGGCTGGGGTTGCTAGGTAACGGAGCTGCTTCTGCTGATTTGTGAGCTTACGTTCCAGAGGTTTTTGAAACTAGTCAAAAAATATTAACTTGTTGTTTATTTAAGCGATTGGGCTTTTAGGAGCAGTAGAGACCCAAATGGAAGTACAGAAATGTATTGAGCAAAATGTTTGTAAGACCATGGCTGTAATGTGGCAAAATGTAAACAGAAGTTCAAGGGTTCTGTGAATACATGGGTTTGCAAATATTTTTAACATAGAGCTACATTAAGAGAGAAAATGCAGAGTTTTTTTTTTACCTAAGTAAAGGTTTTCCTGTATTTGTGTCTGTGGGACCTTGGCAGGCTGACGCTCACAGGGAGGAACTTCATACATGTCCCCGTCTTCATCATCCTGATCAGAGACAAACACTAAAATATTTTACCTCATCTTTACGTTAGGATGACTGCTGGTGTTAATCTGCAACTTCTCACTTCTCCAACCCCATGATGAGACTGCCATGTTACGCTCTGTGATCGTAAAAACTAACTAGCACATGTTTCACAAAACCACTAAAGCCGTGGTACAAAATAAGAAAAGACAAATTAAGACAATAAAAAATGTGGGCTACTCACAAATTCATCCTGTGGCCATTCAAACGCTGCATTGTTCTCTGAAACAAAGGGAAAAAAATAATTAAATGTGAGAGGCGAAACCGAACCTTTGTTTTTAAGTGAAGCTAAATCTCACCTGTCCTCCTTGGAGGGGCCGGAGGTCCACTGTATGCCAAAGGTAGAAGAAAAGACTCAATCAGAACATGTTGCAGTAATGCATGATGAATCTTGGTGCACTGAACCAGATGAACAGAAGGGCTTCTTTCATCTTACTTACCGGGGCTTCAGTTTTCCAAGGAAACTCTGAAAACAACAGAAACAGAGAAACAAGCACTGAGGTGTCAGATGACGTTGACCTGTTATGCTTTATGGAACAAGTTTGTATAGGCCACACAAAACATGTTCACGATGAAAAAAATCCTTCTTACATTATAGCATTTTAGTCTGGTCATTTCTGTTCAAGTTGAGTTCTGTAAGGGCGTCTTGCCACTTTAAATCCAACTAATTTGCTGCTGGCCACGCCCCCTAATTCAATGTTTACACTCACTTGAAAATGGCTGCAAACAGATGTGCAGTTATGCGAATGTACATCTTTGAAAAGCAGAAGAAGAGACTCCTGCACAATCAACAAGGATGCAGCAAGTGGTTTCTGAATGATGAGTCAATGGCAAAACACTTTTTTTTCCCATCAGCCATTTTAAAGAGCATACAGCAGTAAAACCAGCTGACCAAATGTTCTGAAATTCTAATAGGTTGCTAGGTAACGGCTGGGCTCGCTTTGGTTGCTAGGTAACTGCGGATTTGTTACATTCCTGAGGTTGTTGAAAACAGTCAAAAAAACTGTAACTTATTGGGGGCGGTTAAGCGATTGGGTTTTTTTTAGAAGCAGTAGAGACCCAAATAGAAGTACAAAAATGTACAAAATGTGAATTTTGCATAATAAGTTCTCTTTAAAGGACAAAACTGAGCATCAGCACATTGAAAGTCTCAGAGCATTACGCTGTAAGTACATAGTTTACACAATGGTCACTTTAACTTATTTATCTAAATAATCAAAAAATTTAAATTTGCTGCCAGGTGGAATCATGAGACCAGAAGCCCATTAGTTTCAGGATTGTATTCTTCTGGTTATTTCTGTTTTAAGAAAATTTACTTTATTAATTTATTTTAATCTGCATCTTCTCACTTCTCCAACCAGAAGTGGGGCCTAATTTTAGTTGGCTTTTGAGAGGAATGAAAATGTGTTTGTGAGAAAGAGAGAGCAAATGGTAACCTGTGTCAGAACTCGTTAATGAAGCCGTCAGTATTTTAGCCTGAGATAAGCAGCACAAAATGGAAAAACACCCTTTTTTTTACTTCCGTAAATTTCCCTGCTCTCATTCTGTGGACTTGGAGTTTTGTTAATCACTTTTGTGTTTGACTTTGTTTCATATATTTCTGTGAATTATGCTGTGCATTCCTGATTACTCATGCACTTTTGTGAATGTTTCCTCCATCTGTGTGTTTATTTTTCAATTAATGTTTTCCTGTTGCACCTTTGTTGCCCTTATTCCTTGTTTTTCCCTCCCTGTCACCTGAATGTAATCACCATTCTTTGTATTTATGCTCCTTAGTTGAGATTCTCCCTTTTTCCTGCATGAGCCTTTCCAGTTTAAAGCCAGACTCTTTATGATTTCCTCCTGTACATTTTCATGTGTGAAATCCTTTCCTGCATGATTCTGCCTGCCTCCTGCTTTGGGTCCATCACAAAACCACAAATGATATAATCATTTCCCTCTTTGATTTGAATGCCTGAGCTTTTGCAATATTTTCATACAAAGTATTAGCCATATTTACATTCACCTTGCAGAAAGAGAACTATTTTTCTTTTACTTTTTAACATTAGACCATGTTTTCCTGGTTTACGTTAGTCAGAATTACCATAACGGTGACTTTTTTTGTGACTTAGCCTAAAAGGTTTGGGTATCCACCCTTAGAAGTGGGTAGAGTAAGCAAAAATTGTACTTAAGTAAAGGTAGCACTACTTCAAAACTTTACTCAAGTAAAAGTAAAAAAGTAAAAATTGATTATAATTATGACTTTAACATTTAAAAATGTTAATTATGTGCTCATAATTCATTTTTAAGACTGAAATTAAAAAAAATACTCCAAATACATACAGAATGACACATTTAGGCAAAAGAAAACTTATTTCAAATACAAAATTTTGCATTAAATCAATACTTAAGGTAGGTAATATGTCTATGTTAGAACACATTAACCTACTTTCAGAGACAATATGTTGTGTTTACTGTGTCTTATTGAAATTATAAGGACAGGCTCAGCAGACAGAAACATTAAAATGACAAAGCTTTCTCTTATATTTTTGGTTAAAACATATTTTGATGTAAGTTTGTATTGGGTGGAGTATCCAGAACTTTTACCAAAGTCAGATTGTCAACCGTTCAGCTGCAATGTTTTTAATAAGAACAGTGTGAGGAGCAGATTAACCAACACCTCAGGTGAAATCAGGAAGTGGAGCTTTTCCCACAGTGCAGCCAGTCAGAGAGGAAGTATCGTGCAGAGTAAATGATTACGGACACACGGAAAGGTGGAGAAGAACCGACGGTTTTTAGCCTGAGTCACACGTCAACCTCAGCATGTCAGAAAACAGTGGCTTCACTGTAAAATGAGCAGCAGGTGGGACGATGAAAGAGAACTACATCACCCTTCTGCTATTTATTAGCTTTTCCTCTTGCAGTTATGTGCAGATAGAGCTGCATTTTAGGGTCAGGAGAAGCCACAGTGACAAGGCTGTGCTTTGTGTCAGCTGTTTTATTGCATCCCAGCCCGACCCACAGAGGAGAGGACAGCAGGAAAAAGGAAAATACATCTGACTATGAAATGAAATCTAATGCAAACAAGGACAAGGCACACACCATTCAAATGTCTCGCCATTTACACAATAAAAATAGTGTTTCTGTGTTAGTGGCAGCTGCTCAATCAGCTCCCACAAAAGGTTTTTTAAAAAGAGCAACTAAAATAGCTTTTGTGCAACTTCAACCCCTTCAAAAATATTCCTCTCACTTTTTTAGACAAAGTGTGTCGTGGGCTTTTTCACCCAAAGGACAAAGTGAGACTTTACAAGGAACACTTTAAAAAAGACTCCCTCCTACACTGAAATTAAAAGTGAGAACTGGAATTTTTTTTTACGCATCTTGAAACCTAAAGTTTAAATCTGTAAAATACACATTTTTTCCACATGGTAACAACCACCACCCATCATGATTTCCTGTACAAGAGGCTGAAACTTGGCATGAGGAAGTTTGGATAAAAGAGCAAAATAAAGACCTGTGTTAGGGACAGAACTGGTTCTGAATGAGACAAAGAATCACTCAGACTGTTTTTTTATTTATGTTAAATCTAAATTAAGTGAGATTAGAATCCTGTGACTCACTTTATGAAAACTTTTCACAACAAGGAAACCTGCTTGTTATCACTAAGAACAGACACCTGATTTTCTTTACGCTTGTCAGATAAGCACATCCTAACAAACTTTTATGTTCTTAACATCGTCGTATTATTCCCTCATGTAGCCCTGCTAAAGTAAAACAAACATAAGTGACAGTAACTGTGCAAACAGTCAGCAAAGGTCTGTGACAACACCTTCCCACTTCCCCCTTATTCCACTCGGCATTAACAAAGCATTATCCGTAGTGGAACCAAAGAAAAAATGTTTACTTTACCATGGTTGGGATGCTTGCACAAGTCTCACAGCTCAAGTCATGAGGACGTGTCTTTGTGTCTGATGCCAGATGCAAATAGTCTCAGAAATTAAAAGCGTGTGGTATCAGAAGAACGAGCTGCAGCTCTCATTTGCATTTCCTACCTGTCGTCAGACAGACAAGCCGAAAGTCTCACCTGCAGCTAGATCTCCCTCCTCTAAATGATCTGCAGCGAACCAGAAATATGGCTTGCAACCCTCTAATGGCCAAAAAAGAAACTGACTGATATCTGAAGCTGTAGCTCATATAACCTGCTGTGCCATTTGCTTTATTTATCTAACAGATTTTTTTTTTCTTGTAATTATGTAAAGACTGAAAGTTTCTCAAAGTTTGTTGTTGTGGTTCTTTTGACAGTTTTCCCTGTAGACTGGAACCACATTTAGCTATTCAAACTCATGAATTCATACGCTGATATGCAGATCAGTTTGTACACTGAGGATAAACTCTCACTTAAGGTTTTTGACTTCTTGTTAAAGGGGCAGCATTATGTGTTTTCCAGGCACATAATGCCATTTTATGGCACAATCAAGTAGCTATGTTACCTTCACTTGTTATAAAAGCAGATACATATCAAATATGACTTAAAAGAAATTTTACGTTGTAATTTAACTCCTTGAAATTGGGCCTCTGTCTCTTTAAAAACTTCTGCTCTTTCTGAAACTCTGCCTTCAGGAAGTCATCACAGCAGAGCTTCTCTATTTATCTGTCAACAACATTTATACCAGTCATGCACTGAGAAGTAGCTCGGTTGATGAGTTCAGTTCATGCGTAGATCCACAGGTGTTTGCTAATTGCTGCTGGCTAGTCTGAAGGAGCTGAGGGGGAAATTCGTGGAGGATAGCTGCTCTGAAACTTAGAAACTGCAGCTCAGAGGAGGAGCTTCGTCCTGAAGGCAGAGCTAGATCCACCCAATCATGGAGATTAAAGGATTTCTCAAACATGCCTGAAAGACAACTCTATGTTTTTGATGGTGGAATAACATTATAACATGATATAAAGCTCAAAAAAAGTCCCTTTAAGACATTTCATGAGCGGTTATTTTAGATATTTTCCACTGATTTTTCCTAAGAAATATTAAGATATTGTGTCCCTCAGATAGGCTGCTAGCATTAAAGTCCTAAAAGATTTATTTAAAACTGCTTCTGATACAGTACCTTGCAAAACTATTTGACATTTTATGTTTAAACCACAAACTTCTATGTTTTCTAACAGGATTTTAGAAAAATGCTATTAGATTTTCCAAAAATCTAATATTGGACTTTTGGACTTTAACTGGGCCATTTTTACAGATGATATGTTTTGATCTAAACTATCCTGTTGGGCTGTAAGTTTGTTGGAAGGTTCACGTAGAAAAAGGCACAAATGAAGGATTCAATAAACTAAACTCAGAAAGGTGAAATGTCTCTCTGAACAGCGAGAAATCGAGAGGTCACATGAGTTTTAGTTCAGCTGAAACATGGAGATGACGAGGCAGCGCATGTGAGTGAATACAATAGAAACAGGAAGCAGAATAATACTATGAGAGAAGATAAAAAGGACATAAACAACAAACCAAACGGAGAAGGCTATCACTAATCCGAGAAAAATAAAATAAAACCACAAAGTTACAAAATGCAGCAATAAAGAAAACTAAACTTGAAGGATTAAACTTGTACGGCAAGACATTTTGAGCAATGATACAAGGAAATGAACAGCATGAATAAAAAGGAAATAATCAAAATACAAACACAGTAAAACAATAATATAAATATTCAGGAAAGACAACAAACTATGAAGATAAACCTGAAGGTAAAAACCAAAAGGTCAGAAATAATCCATAAGAAATAATCAAACACCGACCAAAACCCAAACGCCTTTTGTAGCCCCTGACTGGTTCTCTCTCAGTTTAATCTGTATTTATCTTAATTAATCACTTCTTCATCCCTGATACTTTGTTCCACACCTCAGTATAATACTGCCACCACCATGAAGATCACATATTCAGTGTTCATTTAACTCTGTACAAAATAAATGCAGGTGGGCCAAAAAGTTCAGTTTTTATCTTATCTGATTGATGGACTTGGTTTCACGTGTTTGCTGAGTCTTCTACATGAGTTGGGTTTCTTCTAATAAATAGTGGCAGGATCACATAAAATCTCAATAAAATCAAAAACAACACAGGGGTAATAATTGTCCTGTTTGGACCTCTTCAGCTACTGGGACATCCTCTTCCCAGTTTCAGGTTACTGATTTAGCAAAGCGCCATCAGATATTCACAGCTTGTGCTTTCATGAACTAACCCTGCTTTAAACTTCTCCATCTTTTCATCACCGCCTGAAGCACCTCTGAGGTGTTAAAAAAAAACTACTGTATTAGGACTGAGATTAAATTACACTCCAGTATACTGTGTTTACATGAAAGGCAATTATTTGAATTGAATCTTATCCAGGGTTATCAGAATGAAGAGATCTGAATAATAAGATAAAAAATATATAGCATTCTGGGGTTTTATTTGTTTGTTTTTGGGGGGGTTTTTTTCTTGTAAAAGTGATTCAAAAACATATTATTTACAATTGTGTGCTACTTTGTGTCAGTCTTTTAAGTAAAATCCCAATAAGATGCTCAGACTTTCGATGCAGTAACAAAACAAAATTGGTTTATGTTTTATGTAAACACGATCATTTATACCTGGAGTTTAAGAGCATTTTTGTGCCAAAGTGATTCATTTGTCAGAGTTAGGCAGCTTTACAAACAAAAACAAAACATTTTCTGACTGAGGCAGAACAAAGTCACTGTTACTGAGCTCAGTTTAAATACGAAGTTTCAGTTTTGCAGGTCAGAGTAACTACTTCCCTTTCAGAAAAGGTGATCCTGAAATTACTAAGGTCATGATATTATTAAATTACACATTTTACAGCTGAAATAAATGTCATTATTTTCACCACCAATCAGGGTTTCCAACATGCAAGAGAGGAAGTTGCTCCCAGCTATTTACAACAACTTCAGGAGGGAAGCAATTAAATCTGCTTCATGATCTTGCCTGGCCTTGATTCTAGATGAGAAAAATTTTGCTCATCATACAACATTGGATGTAATTTAGGAAACATATATTTGATTTCTGAGAGAACAACACAACAATCCGCTTTCTAAAGCAGCTGATTCAGAACCACCTGCCATGTTGCAGCAGGTGAACAAAGAAACATCGAGCAGGAATAGTCAGCTTTACGGCCTGAGCTGCAGCCAAGTGAAATGACAAAGGATTTTTATTTTTGGTTCCTTCTTTTGGGCTCCATTATTCATGTCGAATCGAGTTCATTTGTTTAGCACATTTCAGCAACAAGGCAGCACTATAAAACTGTAATGCGGTAAACAATTATGACACAAGCAATAACTATTACATTTAGTCAAATGTCGTCGTTGAATACGTCAGATATATTGATCCAGTTATTATAAATCAAAGGGGTTTTAGCCTTCATTTAAAGGAACTCAGTGTTTCAACAAGGCAGTTCAAAGAGCTTTATATTGTGAAAACATAAAAACTTCAAACACATGCAGTGAAACCAGTAACAGACATTACATTTAGTCAATTATTAAAATCATCAATACGCATCAAATTTGTCGTCAATGTTTTACTTATTATGGGTCAAAAGGCAACTGGGGGGTTTTAGATTTAAAGAAACTCAGTGTTTCGGCTATCTTGCAGTTTTCTGGAAGTTTGTTCCAGATTTGTGGAGCATAAACACTGAATGCTGCTTCTCCATGTTTGGTTCTGGGGTTGCAAAGCAAACCAGAACCAGAACCAGAACCAGAACCAGAACCAGAACCAGAACCAGAACACCTGAGAGGTCTGGATGGTTCATACAACAACAGCAGATCTTTAATGTATTGTGATGCTAAACCGTTCAGTGATTTATAAGCTAACTTCCTCTGAGCGACTACAAGGCTGTTCAGGATAAAACTGTATATAATCTAATCCTAATCTGTCTGCCTCCCAATAAGAACATCCAAAAGGTTTGTCTGCATGTCTGTTTGTCTCTTGCTTTTTCCATGAGAAGTGACACAGACTTTTCAAGTTTACAATGATAAATTTTACTATAAAACATTTGTGACTAATTGTCCAGTAATGATCGCTGCCACTATGACTCAGAAGACTCAGTCACAGATAACGGGAAGGAGACAAAGACATAACGAATGAATAGATGATAGTTGAGGAAGATGTCCATGATACAGAAATAGGCATGTGAAATATTCCAATTAATTTGATGGAAATTATTGAGACTGTCAATGAAGGAGTTGTGAGAAAAGAATAAAGCTGAAACTAAACACGAAAATACAGCATTTAAGGCAATTCAATGATTGAATTGATGTATAGAAGAAGCAATAAAGATCTGAAAAGAAACAATAATAAAACAAAGGAGTAAGTAGACAAAGAGGAATATGGAACGACCAGGAAACAAGCATCTGTGTCAAACATAACAAAAACCACGGCCAGAAATCATTAACAGAGTAGAATCGGGAATTTATGATTCAGAGAACAAGTTGACATGATTTAAGTCTCAAAACCCGAAACAGATGTGAAGAACATTTTTTAATCATTTTCTTTTATAAAAGAATAATTTCTTCTGTTGCTCCCAACCAACAAAAAGGCAGAGTTAATTAAATTCAGTGCTGAACTATTTTCAGCAGCCAGCAGGGGGCGACATTGGTCCTTTGATTGCGCACGAAGAAACGCAGTAGAAAACATGATCAGGGGTAACTTACATGTAAATTTTAATCCCTAACTCTGGTGTTAGTGTGTTCCTCTTTCTAACGCCATCGACTTTTACATGGAGATAATTACTAAAGCTAATCATCTAAGTCTGATGTCAGAAACAACAGGATCCTTAAAAGTGAGTTGTTTTTGCAGTCCCTCTGTTTTCTTCTTCGTTTCTTATCCCGACAACAATCTGAGCTCTGTAAAAATGTCTTCTTGTTACACAAAATGCAGAAACTAACCAAACGTAAACAATACTCTGTTGCACTTTTTGTTTGCTTTGTGACTTCGGACAACAGAAAGCACACTACCTGCAGTGTAACTTAATCAACTTCCAGCCTAGGGCTATAATAAGATGTGCGTTAACCCTAAAGCACATCTCTATAAAGTTGTTGCTACTGTTTAGCAAACTTCTGGTATAATTCCTGCTGAACAACTAACCATTCATGAGAGATAATGTAGCTTTAAAGTGGCTGATTTCATCGTCTGCACATTTTCATCGGGTCTATGTAGGGATTTTCTTCCTAATTAGTCTTAAATTGTTAGGGATTTTTTCTCCTTTATGAACATCCGGTTATTTCCAAGTTTCAATTGTCTCAAAGTTAATTTAGCTTACAAGTGACATATAATATAAAAATGCATTATAAAGTCAAACTTATGTTTCAAATTCTTGTTTTGTAAAACCACTGAACCATTTTTTCTCTCAAAATATTTTATTGAAAGAAATGTGTTTACATACAAGGTTATAATAACAAGAACAATAAATTACTGATAACATGATACTCAAAGTATGTATATAAACATAAAAATTTCTACAAAAGCTGTACATAAATATTAATTTAGCACATCTGAAACTCACAATCGCAGAACAAAGCAAGTTTAAACAGTTCAGCTTTGCAAATCAGTATGCAGTTAATGGTACAAAATATTCATATAAAACTAATAATCAAAAATATGCTTGCTGGGATCAACCCAGCTGTCGTTTGTAATAAAAAAGAGACTGAGGACGATTTCCACTGATCATTGGATCGAGAATCTCCTGCTTTTTGCCTCCGTGTTATTGTCTGCCGTTACCTAAGAAGCTAAAATCATAAAAAATCTGCACAAATAAACAGAATCTGAACCAGCAGATTATTTATGGGGTTTGGTTGCAGGTCTAGGATCCCTCAAGGGCAAACAATATTTAAAATTGTCCTATAAATGCCGTCACTAAATAAACCCTCTTTGAAAGTAGCTATGAGTTACTAAAAAGCTCTCTGACGAGGCAGAGGGAATAAAAGTGCTTCAGATCTGTCAGCAGCTCCGAATTTCTTTCAGTAAAACTGCAATAAAGCAAAGAGAAACTTATGAACTTCTTTCTTATTGTTCTTAGATTCACTCAGTAGGCAGGGAAGAAGCTTTGTCATTAGGAAACAACAGAAAACGTCAGAATTATTAAACAACGGCCCTCCAGAAGGAGGACAAAACACTTTTGAAACAGTCCGATCACAACAGAGAAGACTAGAAACATTGAGGACACTGAGCTACGCTAAACTCCACAAAACTCCACAAAACCCTCCGGTGTGTTTCTGTCCTGCTGACTTCAAACCTCCATCCGTTCTTAAAACAGAGTGCCGGTGGATTTCTCCGTCTATCATCAAGATAAACCGCTGGTCCTCTGAGTTTATGAGTCATTTAACTACACATTTGTTTTCGCAGTTTCTCCAACTTTAGACCGGGTTTGCTTTAACTTTGCTGTTGATCCAGTCGACGTAATGGGTGACGCGTGCGTAGACCCCTGGCTTATCCTTGTGGCCGCACCCGTCGCCCCAGCTGATCACGCCCATCAGAGTCATCCGGTCCTCGGTTCGACACACCAGGGGGCCGCCAGAGTCTCCCTGTGGGGGAAATTAGAGAAAATCCACATGAATAAATTAAACTTCTTTGATTTAATTACATAAATAAACACACTGTGGTTTGTAGTTGTGAAACAGAAAGATAAAGAAACTTTTTAACAACTTTTATAAACAAAAATCTAAACTATTTGGCTTGTATTTTAGTACTCAAATACACCTAAAAAAAAATAAAAATCAAAGCATATTTATGTGTTATGATGGGCTAGTCAAAGTAAATTTAATGAAGAATTTCTTGAAAGACTTAAAAATGGCTGTCCAACTTTTTGTTCTTCCAGCGATGGGAAAAAGTTTTGTCTAAATGTTCAAAAAGTCCATTAGATGACACTTTTCAGATTTAAATTTAGAACTTCAACATCATTGTTCAATAAGAAACCAATCAGAATCCAGAATTTTTCTAAAGATTTGGGCTTTTGATCTCAGAAGATTAACACCAGAATCTTTTCCTGTAGTTTTCATAGATTTTCTGCCAAATTACCTCAATGTGAAAAGATGTTCAGTATTATTTAACTTTCTGGAGAAGTACTCATTGAGTGCAAAGACGACTAATTATACAAATTTCAGAGGTTTATTAACGTATTTTATCAACACGTTTTACAACAACCGGCCCTTTGAGGACATTCATAATCTTGATATGCCCCAAAATGAAACTGAGTTTGAAATGTAATACACTGAACTTTTAAAAACTTCAAGGGGTGTAATTTGTTTGTAAGGCTGAATTGAGCCGTTCTGACCTTGCAGGCGTCGTCGAGCCCTCGGGTGTCGCCTGCACACAGCATGTTGGAGGTGATGGTCCGTCCAGACAGAACCTCTGGAACGCAGCGCTCTTTGGGCCAAAGCCGCACGTATCCTCGTTTAACACGCTCCGAATACTCATCAGAAACTGTGGAGAAAGATTCAAATATCTGGGATTATGCAACGATCCTATATGAATATTTCCACAAAAGCACTAGTGCGTTTTCTTACATTCTGAGTTTTTTCCGTAGCCTGAGATCTCGCACTCGGTCCAGTCGGGCAGCACCAGCCCGCCTTCAGGCAGACAAACTGGATGAACCTCTGGAGAGTCCACAGCACATAAGCCGATGTCCGTCTGAAGCTTCAAAATAGCTGGCAGAGGAAAGTGACCAGAGGAAAGTCAGGCTAATGCTCAGGGAAGATGTGGGACGTTTTAAAGTTTTACAAGCCTTCACAGTCCACTTAAAGCTTTCCATATCATCATCACTGAGGAAAAACACTTCAGTTTGAGTCTCCTATTCTGCTTTTATTGATAACTTTACATCTCGGTGAAACTCTGTACTCTTCAGCTGTTGCTGTAAACAAAATTAAAAAGAGCTAGTGTATAGTAAAAGTCTACTCACCAATGTCGTTGTCAAATGTTTCATTGTTAAACTTCTCATGGATCCAGTACTTCTCAACTTTAAAAATCTGCTCACTGCTGGAGTTCTGCTTCCGGAAGGTTCTTCCCAAAACCACTTCCAACTTGTCAGCGCTGTCACTGAAAAATAATGGTAACCTTCTGACATGCTGCAGAAAAAAAAAATCTTTTTTTTTTTTTGGTGTGTTCTTTTTTATTAACGTGTGTGCAGACAGGTGGAGGACATACTTGATTTCGAAGCAATGTGCTGCAGACAGAATCCAGCAGGAGTCGATGAGGATTCCTCCGCAGCGGTGGAAGTGTCTCCTGAGGCGAGCCTGGTAAACGTTGATGATGGCCTGCCACGGCTGCTCCGTGATGTCGCTGTATCTGCCTCCGACCATGCGGAAAGCTGGGCGATTCAAGGTGTTGTCCAGGCGCTGGCCGCACGTTGCTGCAGAGAGTCAGCGTGAAGTTTTAATACAAAGAACACTGAATCCACTGAGGATTTGTTTAAGTTGTCTTAAAGTACCTCCATTGTTGTTGTTAGTGGTGGGAGCGCGTATGCCAGGAGTGGTGATGACGGATGGATGTGTCGCTACAATACAGAAGAAAAAACATACTTAGTACAGGTGTAGAAAGCCTTAAAATTAATGTCTCTTCTACTGCAGGAGAGTAACATTCAGAAGAATCCATGCTTTACTCTGAGTCCAACACTTTGAAAATATAAATGTTCCTGAAACATTTTTAAAGGTGACATATTATACCTCCTTCGACAGATTAGGAAAACATGTTCATTGCATTTTTGCCCAAAATCATTCTTAGATAATGAGATTTTAATTTACTCAGTTCCATTTACATTCACACATAAAAATGGCCGCAAACACATGTGCAATTATAAAATTGTACATCTTTGAAAAGCAGAAGTGGCGCCTCCTGCACAACCAAGAAGGATGCAGTAAGTGGTTTCTAGATGAAAAGTCAACAGCAAAACACTTGTCTTTTTGAGCAGCTATTATACAGCACATATAGTGGTAAAACCAGCTGACCAAATGTGCTGGAACTTTGCTGGGGTTGCTAGGTGATGGTGGCATTACCTGTTGATTTATTCGTTTGCCATTTTCTTCAATGTTTTTCCATGACCACATTAATAAATATCAGTACATTCAAAAATGATTTAGAACTGCTGAGTGCAATTTTAGTGATATAACTTACACTTTTTAAAGTAATTTATATTCACATGGGAATGTTTTTCAAGAATAATGTTCATGTTTGTGGTGCTATGAATGCTGTGTCGTGCAGTTACAACCGTACAACTACCTATAAAATAAGTCATAAATAGTTTTTTTTAAATCATAATCTTTACTGTTATCATAATAGTACCACAAAATATTACGATAAAATTCTAAGCCCCTAGTTTCTGTACACAGTGTTTCTTCCCTCGTTAATAAACATTTTCACCAGAGGACTAGCATTTGTGGGCAGTGCTGTTGTCAATTAAAAGCTTCAATGAAAAAGAATCATGAAATTCACTCACAGCATTTGGGTATGTCACAAAGCTCCCAGGTCAGCTGCATATTTTTGTAGGTGTGACACCAAGGAGCAGCATCATCATCTGGGTTCCTGTTAAAAAACGGGGGAAAAAAACAGAGTTACAATCATTTCTCTACACGTCATAGGGTAAAAACAAAATTAAAGCGTGATTTTTACCTGCAGAAATTGTGGTTGCTGAGCCCCAGGTTCAAGGCGTTCGATCTCCAGGCATTGTTCACCTTACGTCTGATGGCAGGAGAGTCCCACGGCAAACACTTGGAGCCACTCTTCGTGACAGAAACAGTGCCTCTATAATTCTGACCTAAGCCCACCATGCACTCTCTGTTCTTATCTGCTCAAACACACACAAGAAATGTGTTATTGGCAAGCTTCCTACATTTTGTTTTTATCATTTGTGTGTGTTCTCTTTTTGTTGTTTTACCTTCAGGACATTTGGGCACAGAGCAGAACTCCCAGGCTACCTGTGTGCCTCTATAGACGTAACACCATGGTGCGTTGTCGTGATCAGGATTCCTGAGGTAAAAAAATAGATCATTTAAGGGTGTGAACAACCCATAGTTACATAAAACATTCTTTTTTTACGGATTTTTAACAAATATCAATGATGGCTTTGCAGCAGAATTGTTTCCAGTTATTTGACTTTTATATTTAAGAACTTCTGCTCAACAGAAATGTGTTGTGCTCTAGTGAAAAAGCCCTGGTTTCCTATTTTGTTGCATGTTTTTCACATTTGAGTATTTCAGAAGGTCAGACCAAGTAAAATATTAGTCAAAGAAAGCACAAGTTACAAGTTATATATATATATATATATATATATATATATATATATATATATTATATATATATATATATATATATATATATATATATATAAAAATCTGAAAATGTCTCAACAAAAAGACAACAGTAACTACAAGTCACTCTCCCAAATAAAATGTTAAAAACCAACTTTTAGTCCAATTAGTCCAATCCTTAACCTAAGTCAAACAAATATGATAAATTACAAGTTACCAAAGTCTGCTTAATAGTTCAACTCTAAATTTAGTTTAAGTCAAATTGTGACTACGAGTTGCATTTTTATGCAAAAAGTTTAAGTACTTTTTGAGAAATAATTTCCTTTCTGATAACAATTCCAATCATATTACTAAAACCAAACACATGGATAATGGCTTAATTTCTTGCTGATTTGTATACAATTGGATTTATGGAACATCAAGAAACTTGTCATTTTCAGCAGCTGTTCTGGTTGTGGTTTACCTGCAGAAGTTGTGATTGCCCAACCCAAGGCTGTTGGCGTCAAATTTTTGAGCTGTGAACCTTCTTCCTCTGAGAGAAGTTGAGTTCCAGTTGATGCACGCAGCTCCAGTCTGACTGATGCTCCAGGTCCCGCGGTACCCTTCGCCCTGACCCACTGCACATTTCTCATTGGTGTCTGATGGACAAAGAAATACAGTCATTAAAATTCATTTGATAGAGTTTAGATTAGCAGTGATCCAGCAATTGAGTACCTACTCTACTCCGCTGGCAATCAGTGCTCCTGCTCTGTTTGATAGCAAAAAACGTCAACGTGCTAAATTTCGAACGGCATACAGCGCATGTGCCGCGGCCATATTAGTTTCGGACAATCAATAGCGGTGACGCCTGGGTAGAGAATAACAAATCAATAAAATTAAGGTAACAACAAAACACTGCTTCTTTTTGCTCAGTCTGGGTTTTTCCTGATTTCTTAGATTCCCTGAGGTACAATTCAAACGCGCCAACCAATCAGAGAACAGAAGGAGAAGTTGTGAAAAATAACGACAATTTTCTGCGCTGTTTTATATTGTAGTCTGCCTGTAGTTTTAGCAATGACAGCAGAGGAAGTAAAGTCAACCACGCTTCTAAATACTGAGTTAACATTAACAGCCATCTCGTTCCGCTTGGCCCTTCTCTCTTAGCAGTGGAGGATGATTGTTTACAATGTGGGCAGTTTCCGGTAAGCTCCATAGCGTCGAACTGGCGCGTCACATACGTCACGGCTAAACGTTAGCGATTGGGTAAAATTTAAAACTTCAGCACCACGCAGGAAGCAATAATTTCTCAACTAGAAAATTCCTGAAGAAATTTAACTGGGGCCTGCCAAAGTGTGCCCGTCGGTTTGGACCCAGCGTTGTGATGCTAAGAATTAGCATCAATGCTAAAGAAAGCTGCAATGTAATCAATAGCATGTGGAGAATCACAAGAATGTTAAGTAAGCTGGACATGCAACATTCAGTATGATAAAGTAAGTGTATTAGCTAAAATGAGCAAATTTTTTTGCTTTGGATAAACCAGTCACATAAAGCCAAAAAGAGCAATTACATGATGTAAAAATTGCCAAGGCTTTTATTTTGAAATTTTTGTTAAGCTTCATTTGAAAGGGTCAAAGTCATCCCATGTGTAACAGTCATTGGATTAAATCAGTCATATAAGGCTCAAAAAAGCAATGACCTGATGTAAAAATTTTCAAGGGCTTTTATTTTGAAATTTTCAGTAAGCTTCATTTCAAAGGGCCAAACTCATCCCATGTGTAACAGTGACAGGGTTAAATTAGTTATATACAGCCCATAGCAGCAAGTTTTTCTAAAGGCCAGCTCAGTCCTCCTCTGTTTTAACTGAACTAGTAGTTCGAACTACAGTGATGCGTATTTGTAGTCCTCAGCACCTCTCCCTGCTCTGGGTTCCGTTGCCATGGTAAATAATCCTCTCTGCCAGCTGTGAGTGAGACATCCAGGGGGAGACAATTCTCTGTTTGAGCCAGCCAGTTTGACTAAAAAAAGCATTGCAAAAAACAGTTTCCCGTTCGGGAACCGTAATACATATTCGAAAACCGTTTGAAGCATATGAGAGGGCTATTTGTCGTCTCACATAGTCCCGCCATTCATATCTCTACCTCACTCACAGTATTAACAGCGATGAGATAAAAAAAGTGTGTGCCAAGGTCTGTAATTTTTCAGAAATACATGGAAGTGAATCAGTGAGATCTGTCTGCTACCCTGGCGCATGACTTTGCTCTGAAGCACCTGGAGAAAACTGTAAGCGCTAGATAATTTTGAAAACATTTGACCGAGCAGGCACGCGTATCAATGTCATGACCAAGTTTGATACCAATCATGCAATATTTGTGAGCGTGAGGCGAGTTAAAAAATGATTTGGGGTCAAAATGTCGCTCTGACTCTCACTCTAGCGATGACCTTCACACTCTGATTTTTCCAAAATCCAAAACTTTGGGTCGCTTAGAAAGAAGTTGTGGACAAACCATAATACATATTGACGTGCTGTCTTCACTTTAAAAGAGATCACGTATCTACAAAATGAAGTTTGAATGGCGATTCTACATAAAGTTTTGTCGACACAGAAAATCCTCAAAAATAGGGTATTTTCAGGATTTACTGGTTGCCTCGTCCCCTTGCATGGTGAGCTCGTTAGTGATTTTGGGGTCGCTTTTTTGCTCTTTACGCCGCCATGGTAACTCCAAATCCCACCAAAAGTAATAGCTCCAATGCCGGGTTCGAGCCGACGCTTTGATACCACTTTTGTGGGTGGGCTCAGAGATACGGAGACGGAAGAAAAATAAATAATAAAGAGGCATTCTATTGGGTGTAGAACAATAGATGAGTGACTAGTCAGCCACTGCCTCCTTATGCATTGCACCAGTTGGTGTAAAGCAAATAGCGTTGGAAAAAGGGCATAAACTTTTCCAGGATAAATCTGCAGTATCTCTTTGGAATATTTTATTGACTTACTATAGATCCTTAAAACAAATTATGAAGGATTGTTGTTATTATTTTTTGTATATTGTATAAATCCATAACATGCTTTACAATAGCATTAATATCATAGTTTCCATATTAGTGGTTTAAAGCAGTGACCACACACAAAATATGGCCACATTAACTGGCTGCACTTTTGCTAAAAAGCACTTGGCTGGCCTTCGGATAATTATCCAAGGGTGGGGTGTCCCTAAAACCACTGAAACAAAAACATTCAAGTCCCAGAATGTCTTTCCATGGTTTATGATCCATCTTTTTTCTTCTCTTCAGACCACAGGTCTATGACAGCAGCTGTGGAGTCACCCAGCCAGACTGTGACCTTATCAAGAGTCAGAAAAACGTCTTAATGAATGCTGCCTTCAAAATTCAGGGTATCTTTAATATCCCCTATGGGTCAATTTATACTACAGCCAGCAGAATAAGCATTCACCAACAATAAATACAGTAAATAAGATTTTTTTTTTTTAAAAACATCACAACACTCAACTCAAGTATTTAAAAGGCCATTAAAAGCAGGAGAAAATGAATTCTTAAATCTGTTGGTTCTGCAGCTTTTTAAAGCAAATCTGCCTCCTGATGGTAAAAGAGAAAATGAAACAAGGGATGGTTAGATGCAGCTAAAATTGCTTGAGCTTTCTTGGGGGATCTGCTTTGTGGAGGGTAGAGATATTGCTTAGAAAGGCATTGGCAATTTTGCACTGGCATTGAAGCATTGAATGCGGTTTTTGTTTTATACCAGCAAATAAAATGACAAGAACAGATTCAATAAAACAGCTATAAAACATTTCCATAAAACTACTATCCATTTTAAAATGTCTTAGTTTATGATAAAAGTGTCCATGTTGGTGAGCTTCCTACGTGTTTGTCAAAACAAAGTCTATTGTCAGTGATGGTCCCAATATATTTGTATTCTTCCATAAATTCAACTGCTTGATCATGAATGTACAAAGAGGTGACGACATTTTTATTTTTCCTAAAACCAATCATCATCTCTTTGGATTTTCTTATATTTATGTCTAAAGTGGGCCACCAGTTTATGCTCGTGCTTTTGTATTTAAAAATATTGACACCCCACATTATGGTGGTGGCAGTATAATGATGTGGGGAGGCTTGATGGCTGGAGCTAAAGACGGAACAATCCTGGAATAAAACCTTTCAGAGGCTGCAAAAGTCTTGAGACTGAGGCAGATGTTCACCTCCCGGCAGGAAAACAGCCCTGAACACTTTCAGTTCTACAATGGACTCTGGGTCGCAACGGCCTAGTCAAAGTTCAGACATACATCCAACTGATAAACCCGAATCATTTTAATAACTTAACATCGATACAACTTCAAGTACATTGAAGTTAGATGTTGAGACGTAACAAAAAGGGAAAAACCTCAACGTCTCTGTCAGGTTTTACGGCTTTTCTCTGAATATTTGTGGTTTTGCACTGTTGTTTGGTCACTTTTTTACAATTTAGTCTGTAATTATTATGACCCAGATTAGAGTGTCACGTGTGTACTTACTGATCTCACACTGAGCTCCGCTGAAGCCAGGGGGACACTGACAGATGTAGTCGGACGAGTAGACGGCCTCCTTGCAGGTTCCCCCGTTGTAGCACTGGGACACGTAGCAGTCTGGAAAAAGAAAAGGCAGACAGAGGCGTTTAGTCAGCCCCACGTCATCCAGCTCTTCAGAGCAGCAACAGCTTAAACAATTTTAATCTGAGTGATTTGTCATCACTGGTCAAAGAAAATTAAAGAACTGTGGGTTTAAGTAGTATGCAAATGTCTTCGTTTACGCGGTTTGACATGGCTCCCTTCCCTGCCAAGGATTTGTAAAAAACAAGTTTTAAGTGTTAACCAATGCTGGTTTTGTTTTATGTCAAGCCATGTTTGGAAGGGGTTGTATGAAAAATGGAAAATGTGGTTGCAATTTGTCTGAGGGAGGGTTAATCATGCTTCGAAGAATCTCTCAATGGGGGTGAAAATGCGCACAAATGCTGGTCTGGCAGGAGTATTTTCAAATAATCTCAGACTAAACTGAGAGCAGCGGCTCTTCATGTGGATGCAGTGAAATAACAGGGAAGTGGAAACGTGAGCGAGTCGGGCCAACATAAAATAATCAGCTGAGGTCGTAACAGCAAGTTAGAGGTAAAGACTGAGCTATAAAGGAAGACGGGCAGCTTGGTGAGGGCTGGCAAGCAGACGGGTGATTAAGATGCGACAGAAAGAGAGCGAGAGAGAGAGAGAGACAGAGGACGGGTCAGGTAAGTCAGATGGTTCTGATTGTGTTTGTGTTAAGTCCGACTCACTGATGACAGGCACAACATGACAAAGCTCTCTTCCTCTTAACGCGCAACGGCAAAACTCCACGCGCTGTCCTTTCCAGCGCAGCCAAGTGTCGCCAAAGCTACGCACGGCTGACATTTCACTATCCACACACAGGACTGAGGAAACGCATAAAAACAGTTAGAAAACAGGCAAATCAACAGGACATTAATAAAGCTGTAACTTTTATTAAAAATATATATCATTGTACATATTTGTTAAAACTGCCAGTGTAGTATGAGACAGATAATCTGTGAAAAAAAATCAAGCTTTTCTATCTTCTCCCAGTGTTCCCAGTGCCAACCAATCAGAGCCACTCTGAATCAAGCTTGTGTACGTGCTGCTCATTCCCCCCTTTCTCTCTAATAGGTCACAGCTTCTTCCTGATGGTATCGTGAATACTCAGCCACGGAAAAGGAGATAAACAGTTTTCCTTGAATGGTAAGTTGTTTCTCCACCATTAACACATTTAGCAGTGTATACACAAGCATGATTGACAGCACTAAGACCCGCCTCCTGGCTCTGATTGGTTGTTTTTCACCGGAAGCGGTGCATTTCTTCAGACGGAGAACGGTCTTTTCACAGATTATCTGTCTCCTCTTACACTGTCGCAACACGGTGACACTTTTAACAAATATGTAAAAAAACATGTTTATTATTTTTTATAAAAGTTTCATACTCCAGCTTTAACATTAGTTTGATTCAGACATGAACAACTAAAAGGAGGATGACTGACAGCAAAGGACTTTAAGACAACATGGTGGAGGTGACGGTTATAATGATACAGAGGAAGATAAAGAAAAACATCATGAGGCTCACAGGATGTTTCAAAGGAAGGTGAAGGTTTCTTCAACTGAACAATCAAAAGCGTCCGTCTAGCTGGCTGCCGGTCGGGCTCACCTCTGTAAAATCTGGTCCCTCTCTTGCTGCGGAGCAGCGACACCTGCAAACATCAAGGAAACATGCTGGAGGTTTATTTCAGGACTGGAAAGAACTGCTGGGTATTTTGGGTAGACTCTGAACTTTATGAACTAAAGTGTTCCACCATTAAAAAAATAAAAGAATCTATTAAAATTTTTAAAGTGAATGTTTTTTAAAGCCTCTACAGAAACTCTCCCCTGAAGTCAAAATGAGGGCAAAAAGTGGATCTTCTACAGTCTGTGGAGAATTTTTCTGCAACCTCAAGTCCAAGAAAGTTTCTCAAAACTCCTATGACTGAACACAGTGATTTGCAGCCCTCATGAACCCATATTTAAATCACAAAAAAAATACAGAAAACATATTATATGTTTAGGAAACTGCACTGATTTTAAGGAAGAACTAACAAACATTGTTGGTTTGATGCATTTGGATGCAGGTGAAAGCATGGTTTCGTTGCAGAAAGAAGGTTTCGTTTAGAACGGACAACAGCATGACCTCCATAACAGATTTTCAGATTAATGTGACCCCTGAGGTGGATGCAGGCCCAAAAAGGACAAAACTAGATAAATAAAATAAGTAAATACACCACTAAATGTCTTATTAAATAATGTGTAGGAGTATACTTTTGAATCGTATTTACCAAAGAAATTCCTTTTAAAAGTATCTAACTTTATGTTTATTTCTAAATAGATTAACGGAAATGTATTTTTAGGGCAATGCCATTCTCTGGCATTGTTATTTTGGGTCCACAGGTTGAAAAGTTTGACATTTCCTGACCTTTGAAGAATCCAGGTTTCTTACCAGGAAAAAATGTTCGACAAAAATGCAGCAAAAATCCAGCCTTTCTGAGAAATGTTTCTGCCATCAAATTTATTTTTTTCTCAAAATACTACATCATGTTTTTCTTCTTACACATTTACAGATTTCATGTTCACTGTGTTTTGTTGTGGGTTTATGAAATTTGCTTTGTTTTTTTTACACACTTTGCAATGTCCCAACTTGCATTTTTAAGTTGCTTAAAAACTTTTTTCACATTTTATCTTCTTAATAGAAAAGCTGAATAAAGTTTCAATATTATTTAATTGGGTTACAGACCACATTAATAACATTGTTTAAAAACATATATGCGCTGAATTTTTTTTAGCACAGTAAGATTATATTTTACCCTTAGTTTATGTTTTAACGTGCATTATTTAGAAATAATGGGGGTTTATAACCACCCTGTAATACTTACATTGTCCGCTAGACAGCAGCAGAGGGCAGAAAGGAGGAAGATCCCTTGATATAAAATCATCATGACTTTTCCAGGTTTTCTGCCGTTTCAGTTTTGCTCAATTTTCTGGAAGACAAACAACAATTTATCAGAAGAGTTTCCTTTGGATTCACTAAACTAAATCAGATTGTTTATTAACATTTTCAACATCTACATATGAACACTTTTAGGGACTCCGAGCGGACATGCTGTTCTTTAACCCCATGACAGTGCAAAATATTATAAAATATAAAACATGTTGTGCTTATCCTGCACCATTTTCACAAACGCAAAAATAAAATCACTGCTGGCAGGAAATGTAAGGATCTGCAAAAATGTTACTACCAATGAGTCCCACATATTGTTTTATTTTTATCTTTCGTCACTAATATGTCATCAAGTGAGACAATCACAGGAAAATGTCAATATTGGTCACCTTCTCCCAGCTGAACTGTTCCTGCATTCAGTTCACTTCCTCCGTCAAACACTGAGCAGGCAAAACGGGTTGCCACTGGAGCAGAAGGGCTGTAAACATTTAGTACCAGAGGAAACTCGAAGGCCACTTCCAGTTTTATTCAAGTTCAGAGGAAACTTTAGGAGTCAGTGCAGGACTCACATATTTCAAGTCCACCTTGAATTAATTTCCCTCTTTTGTGTACATTCCCTTTAATGAAGACCCCTCCTATGGTTTAATTACATCAGATAGAAAAGACCAATTTGTTTTCCAAAATGAATAAACAGGAAATTTGTAATTTACTGTTGGTTAAACACAGAAGAACCGCCACATCAGACAACATGACGTGGAAAACCCTGCAGTTATAAAAGGCTGACTACAATAATGCTTTAACACATTAAAGCAAGGCAACAACTAAAAATAAAGAACAGAACTGGGATAGACCTTCTAATGTTTCCATCTTGAGTTTATAAAAAGAAGTGGTTTGCAGAAGCATTCGCACTGCATGAACTTCTTCACAGATTTCAAAGTATCTTGGGATTTTAACTTGTAATCCAACACGAAGTGTCATAGCACAAATATTCTCCATCCAGCCTGACTAAATTTGACCTAGTTTGCAGAAGAAGGGTGGACAAAACATTCAGTTTCTAGTTGTGCTTAGAGACAAGCCTCAGAAGACATGCAGGTGTATTGGGACTCTACACTTTTCTGTCCAGTTTCTGGTGTAAATGTCTTCGCTTTGTCTCACGGCAAGTACAAGTGCCTTATTAACAAAATATCAGAGCTTGTTTTAAGACAATATTAATCGCTTAATGTTGATTTTAAAATGAAGTACTAGCAGGTTTTTTCACTTACAAGACATTTTCCCATGTTATAAGTGAAATAATCTGCCAGTAGTGGAACCAGTATTTTTTAAATCAATACTAAGGAATTATTTACTTAAAACAAGCTACTATATCTTGCTGAAAAGTAACTTGTAAGTTAGTTTTGTATGTTACGAATGTTACTAATACTTTGTGATATTTAGTGTTTTTGCAGTGCACTTCAGAATGGTTCCTTGTGGTCCAAGAACATTTATTCTGCAAAAACGGGAATAAAAACCGAGATTCTGCTGCCACACATTTGAGTGTGAATAAACATGAGTCCCAACAGTCAAAGATGACAGGAGGATGCACTAAAACAGAAAATGAGAAAGCTGTGCAAGACATAAATAAGTAGTAAGACTGATTCCCAAAAAAACCCTTCAATGTTGAAAAGGGAACTTCCTTCACAGAGCATGTGCATAACAGAGATCCAGTAATAACCACCTGAAGCCTCCTCTCTGCCATGTGCAATCTCCAGTGAGTCACTCTCTGAGCTCATTAAATACGTGTTGTAAAATGTATGTGAGGTAAAACAGCTACATCGGCAGGCGCTCTCAAAAAAACGAACAAAGTGCTCAGGAACGTGGGGATAATCCTGAATCTACTGCTTGTTTCACCCAGTGTTCAGTAAAGCAAACGCCACATGCACGGCATTTAACGCATAAACTCACCGCAAACTGCACAGCCCCCGGCAGAAACTATACATGCCCGAGTCAAATAAAAACACGCTCACACACACACATACCCCCCCTCCCCCGATACAAGAGCCTCACTGGCAGAGTGACAAAGACACAGCAGTTTCTTTTTTGTTTCCTTTTGTGCATCTGTTCTGACCCATTCAGCCGCCTCTGCAGCCGTGTCAGCTGAAAACATGTGTTTCCTGCTCAAACGGCCGACAGTCCTCTGGGTTTAAAAAAAACAACAACAACAAAAAACTGGATAACGAAGCATGTATGCACGAAAACACTCATCAGAATATCAGATATGAACACATGTCCCTCCCAGCCTGTCAGGCCTGACATGCAGGGGCCCATTTAGGGGAACATCAGCACTGGAACGGGTCCAAGTTTCTGCAACTTTATTACATATAAGAGGAAAGGAAGCCGCAGTATGCAGACAACCAGGCCTGTTGCAGTAAGGAATAATTAAATTAATTACATGATAAATTAAAAGTAACTCAATAATGATTGAGGTACTTTTTATGATTTATCGCTTTTCTTTTTTCTTTCTCTATTTCTACTAAAAACTGAATGATAAAAGTCTTCAGTCTGGTGTTTTGAGCTCAACTAACCTTGGCAATTTTGTTTACACATACTTCATAATTCCTTTTATTTGTTGTTTTGTTTGTTTATCTTGAATATTTAACATGTCTTCCAGTTGCAGTGTCAAATGTTCATTGGGATTTAAAGTTCATTGATCCTTGAGAATCTGTTCTTCCTTTAAATCACTTGAAAATGGTCTCAAAACAACAATTTTATAGTTTATTGCAATAACTCATGCAACAAAAATATGACCTAAATATGAAATAAATTGAATACACTAAATGAAATAAAAACAAGTATGCACATGGGAATGTGTAAATCTACACATCTATAAATGAGCTCATAGCAAAACTAAAACACATTTCTAACATTAATAACTAAAGAAATATTAAAATATCCACAACATATTTATTTTTTTCAAAATTTTGCATTTTTGTGTAACAGACCAAGATAAAATCGTCCTAATTTGTAAAATGGAGCACAAAGTAGCATATACAGTAGAGTGCCAATAAAAATTAGTTTTTAAGTATTGCAACAGATTCTCGTTTGAGTCCAGGTCCAAACTTTGACTAGGCCATTAATGCCTCTGCCTGTTAGTTCAGGGTTGGTGTCCAGCAGGGAGGCGAAGCTCCAACATATCTGAAGTTATTTAAACCGTCTCACAGGTTCACTGCCAGACTTCTCTTGTTTTTACCTTAATATCACAATCTGATTCCCTCGTAACCATTATCTGCTGAGAAGAGCATCATCCCCACAGCATCACACTGCCATCACCGCGTTCCACTGTGAATTGTCAGTTTTTCTCTACACTCCTGAATTATTTCAGCAATAGCCTTTACAGAACATCTTTATTAGTATTAATTAATTACTATGATCAACTCTGTTGATATCTTTTAAGAAACGTGCATAAAAAAAAAAATGCCTGTTTTCCAGGCTTTTATGTTCATAACGCTCCCAAAGAAGTATTTTTGTTTCAAATCTTAATTTAAAGTTGTGAGCTATAAACTGGAAGGAAAATTCAACATTTCATTATGCAGGCTACACGTGACCTTGGTTTTATCCAGACTTTACTGCTGTTTATGTTTTGTAAGAGAAATTTGCCACGGAGCAAACTGAGCAGTACAAGACCGGGTAACGAGCTGCTTTGAACTAAGTAAAGAGGCTTTTAGACCAACATAGGTAAGGTGAATAATCTGGATTAGACGGTATTAACATATTTAGATTAATCACAAGCATTAACAACAGCCACAGTTTCTATTAAACTCCATATAAATTCACTCTATTTACTAATCAATTATTCTGAAGGCCCTGAATTTTATTTAAGGGCGCCATATTAAAGGGTGAGGACTACAAATAAACACCACACATTTTTCATTGTTGTTCACATAAAAATAAACTATTCAACTCGTGATAACCCTTCAAAAAATTTGCTACTTTGTGTTGGTTTTATAGCACAAGATCCTTACTGTTCCAAAATGAGATAAATTTAAGGTTTCAGAATAATTTTGCAAGGCTCTGTTACCAAGTCGATGCATAAATATTTATTCCAGTCATAAAAAAAACAAAGTTAACATCCGAAACATCTGGAACAGAGCATGCAGCTTGGAGAGAGTGTGGTTCTTCTTAGTGGGTCAAATAAGAAAAGACAACATGAAAACATCTTTAAAGAAGCTGAGGTCAGACCGTGACTCATAATAGCCAGTTGAAGATGGAGAACTTAAGCACTGCAAACAAATACAACAGACGCCGGCGATAGGTTCGCACAAACATGCCTGCGCGCTGCAGTTATGTCCAAAGCTGGAAGCAGATGCCACCTGGTGCGAGACATTTCTGTGTATTTATGGAACTGGTCTTTAGTGCCGCCCACCATCTGAGCGATGAGAGCATCAGAGAAGATCTGTAATGATGACGATGTGCAGTAAAAGGTTGCATGTGAAAAATTCCTTTATGACCAAAATGCTAAACTGTGAATGGTTTGGTTGTGAGGAACAGCGTTCAACATGCCTGCACCAAGTTTTTATTTATTTCTTTATTCTTCCTCCTCATCACAGCACAATAAAGACGCCACAACAGGTTTTGGTTTTCTAGGTCATGTGATTAATGTGTAAACTTATTGTTTCTGATCTGATACGTTACTGAAGCCTCTTCTGTTAGCTTCCATTTTTAATGCTCCGCTTTGCCTTCTGTCAATAAAATCTATAATCTCCAATAATTATTTATCTGGTATAGTTTGTTCAAACTAACTCATTTTGAACAATGGCAACTCTACTTTCAATCTACACTTCAACTAATCTTTTTTTTTTAATTAGTAAAAAAATGGCACATTATGAAGATATTTCATTTACCACTTAAGCTTATTTTATTAAAATATAAAGAAGTAAATGATTAAATTCCTTTTTGAATAAGAAAACAAACATTTTATCACCTAAACCGGAATACCATAGCATTCCTTATACGCTTGACAATTTATAGGAAAGGATTATTTTCCAGCTAAAAAGATGAAAAGAACAATGCAGAGCCGATGTGTTAACTATTTTTAGATTTACCAGTTAATAACTGGTCAGCAAAAGGTGTTTAATGTGAGTTTTTTTGCTGTGCAAATATCTTAGTCGACATGAAACCAGACAAAATTAACGTAAAGTAACTTTTCAGGGCGATATATGAGCTTGTTTCAAGTTAAAAATATCCTTAATATTGATCCTTAATATAGTTTCTTTGGTAGATTATTTCATTTATGACAAAACATTTCCTCACGCTATAAGTGAAATTTGTTTCATCAATATGAAGGAATTATTTATTTAAAACCTAAAACTAGCTACTACGTCTTGCTGAAAAGTTACTTGTAAATTAGTTTTTTCTTATTTCAAGTGTAATAAGATATTTGAACTAGAAACTGAACAGAAAATAGTAAGATTTTGTGTTTTTGCAGAGTATATTCGTAACTACAGCTCAGTTCTTGTGTAACTTTTTTTATATCAGTTGGTTTTCAATTTAAAGAAAATCATGGTAAAAAGTTATTTGACATTCTAGGATCCTAAAATTTTTCAATGAATCTAGACGTACAAGTTTAACTACATAAATTTTAATGAGAATGTGTTCAAACCTGTGATGTAAAGCACTTATAAACCTCTATTAATACTTTGCCTGAGGCTTTTCAGGTTCCAACAATGCAGCTGTGATCTGGTTTCTGAAGAGTCCCGCTGCAGAACAACCAGCTGCACTGTTACCTTCCAGCCTCCCTCTGTGCAACAACTCTGGGAAATCCTTATCAGGTAGAAATACAAACTGGAAGGCTCAGCAGAGGCAGACGCACAGGTGTTGATTTCAGGAAGGAGGACAAACTGAGGGCACAATAGGGAGTGAGGGAGTTTCAGGGAAAGAAAAGATGAAAGAATGGGGAGTTTGGACATTAAATGCCAGCGGTCAGCAGAAAGACAGTGAGTAGTTGTTACTCAGCCCCACTCTGAGGGCTGGAGACACACTGAGGCATTTATGAGATGCAGAGGCAGAGTCTGGATGAAAATGGAGGTCAAACATGAAGTCAGAAGTGTTTTATTTCTTCAGACCTCGGCAGCCCAGCATTGAAACCCCCGAGTGATTCACCCTCATCTTCTGGTTCAACAGCCGTGGCTTATTCTGTGAGTCACAAACATCAGCATGAGGCACAAACCCAGCTGAAGACGCTCACTGAGATCAGATAATGTGCATAAAACAGAGTATGTGACCCATGAAGAGAGTCTGCAGGAAAGGAAACGAGTACTGAGCTGAACTCAGATCAAACTGCTCAAAAAAGTGTGAAATCACCAGATTTACCAGCTTTTATGCATCTGAAATTCACTCAGTTTCTGCTCTTTGCACAACTTGTGAATCATTAAAAACCATTTAATTATTTATTTATCTATTTATCTATTTATTTATCAGCTGAAAGACATTTCTCCTTATTTACATCTTACATGAATCTACTAAACTGTTTTATTTAAGATGTAAATGCGAGGCAGTCCAAAGACTCTTTTCAAAATAAAGCAGCAAAGCGTAATGCAGGTGATGAAAACAGAAATATAACTTTACGTTTCCTGTTAAACTTTTAAGATCAACAGGCTTGCAGAAGTCATTATGCATCGCGATCGTAAATAATAAGGGAAAGAAATAACCTTACCAGTTACTGGGTCTTGAAATTAGCGCTTTTCTGGAGGCTTTCAGCAACAGTTTATGTTGTCGGAGTCCTTCTGCTTCCCCGGCACCGTCCGGACTTTTTATCCCGCCGGAGCCTGATGGGCGGGCCGATGTGACCTCAGCAGAGGAGCGGCTTACCGGGCCAATGATGATGATGGTGATGATGATCCTGTTGGGTGGGACTCACGTTGATTTATTGTTTTGTTCTGAGAAATTAAGGAGTATTGAAGAATGTATTGACATAGTTCCTCTGTTACTGCTGTTTGTCTTCTTTGGAAGCAACAATTATAATGATATTAGACAATTAACATGACTTAAGACATGTTTTATTTAATTTATTGAAAACGGTTTACATTTAAAGCACTTTTCTGACTTTCACCCGTCCACTCTCACTTTCAGATCAATTCAAAAACATTTTACGGATCCCAATGGGAAATTCAATGTTCTAACTCATATTGTTCAAGGTTGTTGAGAATAAAGATGGCTGTGGGGAGAAATGTCCTCCTGCAGCAGTTAGTATTACAACAACTCTGAAAATACCTCTGACTGAAAACACTTTATTGTATGGTTGTCTCATTCATAGGCTGTGATTTATGGCAATGTGCCATGTGTGGAAGTCTTAAGCTTCCTATGTGTAACTTCCTTACAAGCAGGAAGTTACACACAACTTCCTGTGTGCTAAAAAAAAACACAGGAAGTTGTGGAGGTCATGTGTTCCAAACAAATAACTTCCTATTTGTCAGACAACTACTTTTATGATTTAATCTCAGTTTTCTTTCTCGTGTTTATACCTACAAACAAAAAAAAACTTGAGCAAGAAGCAGGAAGCTAACAATGATTAAAAACTAAAAAACAGTTTAAACTTTTAAATTAACCGATCAATCTCAATATTAATTCTGGGTTTTTAAAAGATGGATTTGATCAGTTTTGTCCCGGTTGAACAATCATGATCATTAATTATTAAAAATACAAATCAATTAGAATTTTAATTCATTATGAATTTTCATAGTTGTTAATATTGACACACGTTGTTAGCACAGGGCTTTGGAAAGAAAGTTTCAGGATGTTGTCAAAAACCAGTTTTGACGTTCGTCTGGGATTTTTGTCAGAAATAAAAGTTTCAAACGTCTGACCCAAACTGAACCGCTCAGACAAAAGGGAACTGTTTTAGAACCACCAACGCTGAAGTTTTAAGGCTGATCAAAATGTTAAGTGTAGAAAACTTAAGGCCGATTTTTTTAAGCCTGGAAAATGAAACTGATTCATTTTGAATCCATCCATCCATTTTCTTACACCCTTCTTCCCTAATGGGATCAGGAGGGTTGCTGGTTCCGATCTCCAGCTGCGTCCCGGGTGAGAGGCGGGGTTCACCCTGGACAGGTCGCCAGTCTGTCGCAGGGCAACACAAAGACTTACAAGACAAACAACCATTCACACACACACTCACACCTAGGGAGAATTTAGAGAAACCAATTAACCTGACAGTCATGTTTTTGGACTGTGGGAGGAAGCCGGAGAACCCGGAGAGAACCCACGCATGCACAGGGAGAACATGCAAACTCCATGCAGAAAGATCCCGGGCCGGGAATCGAACCCAGGACCTTCTTGCTGCAAGGCAACAGCTCTACCAACTGCGCCACTGTGCAGCCCTCATTTTGAATCCATTTTGATGAATTCAAAGCCATGCAGGTCTGTCTGGGTGTTTCTGAATGTCGATTCGTTTGGCACCAGAACTCATTTCTCCCAGCCACAGACCCCCTTTATCCAACCCAGCCCTTCCTCAGCCTCTTTACCAGTGGCTCCATCTTCACTCAGAACCACAGTGGCTTAATTTAACTGAAATACTTTCAACTCAGGGCTTTTTTTTACTGGTTATGAAAACCACATCATATCAAGTTCAACCCAACACTTTAGCATGTGATATAAGATAGGCGTCAGTCCAATTTGTTTGTTTTATTGCTGTCAGTTCCTGTTTAGGGAAGAACGCAGAATCATGGGCGGCAGAAAGACAGTCAAATAAACATCTTTTATACACTGCAAAAACTATTGTCGTCTGGTTTCTGGTGGTAAAATCTGACTGTACTCGAAATCAGACTAAACTGACTTACAAGTAACTTTTCAGGTAAGAGCTTGTTTTCAGTCAGTAATTTCATAAAATTAATAAAAGCAAACCAGTTTCACTGAAACATTATTTCATTTATAACATCAGAAAACAGTTTCGTTTTAAGTAAAATAAGCTGCCAGTACAGCAGCAAATACAAAATGGTTTTTTTTGTATTTTTTTTATTAATATCAAAGACATGCAGTGTTTACTTAAAACCAGCTCCTGTGTCTTGCTGAAAATCTACTTTTACGTTAGTTTTGTCTCATTTGCGCTGTTAGATAAAACATACTTTAAAAGATTTTGAGTTTTTGAAGTGTAAAAAATCTGTTCAGTCAGTTTTTATGAAATTTCAGCACAAATCATTCACTGTTTATGACAAAAAGATGGAGTCAATCATACATAAGAGTTTGGTGATTATGAACGTATTTTCTGTCTTCTTGCTAATTTATTACACTTAAATGTCTTCAAATTAACTTTAACATCAGAGTTAAACATAACATGACAAAATACAAAAAGTTGTTTTCATGAACCAAGAAATGACCTTAGTAGAAACTCTCTAACAACACGAAGGAGGCATAAAGGTCACAATAAATCTAAACAAGAAGAGTTTAAGACAAAAACTGAAGGAAATTTTGTTTTATTTGTTGCAGTTTCCATCACAACTCCTACTTTACTAAGAATTTAACTTAAAGCTGCTGAATATTCTTCTATTAGCAGGTACTTCTGTCTCTGTGAACGTCAAACATTTATAAGTCCATCTTCACTTTTATGTAATGCTACATGGATGCTAATAATTTAAAACAAATATAGCTTAAAAATGATTATATGACTTTAACACTTTATTAAATTGTTTTTCAAAGCGCCAGACCAAATGAAAACTTGCTCTACAATTTAAAAAATGAGTATTGAAACACTTGCACATCATTTACTGAGGTAAAATTAAGTATTTAAGCTATTAGCTATTAAAGACCATCTGAGACTTTTCCCGGACTACTTAGAGATCCAAATTAAGACAATTAAAGTTTCTTATTATAAGTTTATGTTGAAGCTTTTATGAGGCTCTTCTTGTTGCACTTCTTCCCTGGGATAGATTTGGATGTGACGTCTGACTCTAAAAAAGGAAACATTTTTCACCTGATAACATGTTTTCAGGCTGATTTCGTCAACAAAGTGTGCTTCAGATGTTTGCTGCACATTTTACGGTAAGTTTTTTTCACTCTCCTTTATAGGCGATGAAAGGAAAACGTCACTCCCCTGGAAAGTCTCAAGTACATCTCCAAATACAACATCCGCCAGATCAACAGTGACCCAGCAGATTTATAAGATGTTGTAAACGTAACATAACAAACATGCACTTTAGATAAAAGAGAGATAAGGGACGTGAAAAGCACTGATTTACAAATAATCAAAAAAAAGGCATCTGTGTGGCCTCACATCCCCTCTATCTCCTTAATCTGAGCCATAAATAAAACACCTTCCAACCAACTGACCTCAAAAGTCACTCAATCAGCAAATTAAAGTTTCTCTACATGTAATTATTTAATCTCACTGCAAAGGCCTCTAAAGTTTGTTAGACAACATTAGTGAACAAACAGCATCTTGAAGAATTTTAGTAGGTGTAAATCAGTGAAAATAAACTTTAATTTACTCCATATATACACCATCATTTTAAGACAAACCTAAAAAAACACTTTTGTACTTTTAAGTTGTTTTTTTTAGCTCAGGTTGCAGAGATTATTTCAGTTTTTACTTTATCTATTTTCTTACTTATTTTTGCTTTATTGTGTCGAGGAAGCAAGAAAAAACAAGTAACTTCAACAGTTTATAGCTATAAAGAGTTGCGTTATTTTTGTTAATGTTGTAATGTAAACCTTAATCGAAAGATTTATCACAAATACCAAGAGGGGAAAATCTACCTTTTTGACAGCAATGAGACCAGTTTAGTTCTTTACATTTTTATAAAGAAAACAGTCCACTTTAAAAAATAAAGAGTAAATTATTTCAAATTATTGATCCCAACGTGGAATGAATTAATTAATATTGTATTGTTAATTATTTTTGAGTCATAACTGATTAATCATCCTGAGTATTATGCAATAATTTTATAATAGCACTTTTTCCCTATACTTTGGGCACAATGAGGCAAATATAATCTAAATATATTTACATTTGTTCTAAAATAAATAAAAATATTCATAATTTGCTACCGTGTAACGGGCATGATTTATTTCAGCGTGTATGGACGTGACGTTGCAGTTTTAGATAGAAAAGGTCTTAGGTTTAGCTTCAGTTGGCTATTATATATAATTAAAACGAGCTCATTTCTATGTTTTTGTCTTAAAGTTATTCATCTAAATCTAAATCACTGCACAGTTTGAACATACACTGCCATACACTAACATGCAGGCTCAGACTTAGCTGTGGAAATTAGCATGCTAACATGTATTTTATTTGTATTTTATTTCTAAAAGTATCTAAAACTTCACCTGAAACCCTCCAGCTGCTCAGCGGTGACCGGTGAACTCTCAGTGGGCGGGTCGAAAGTGTCATCAGGTTTACAGGAAATGTGAGCACCAGGAAGTAGACAGAACTGCTCTTGGGGAGAGTTGTTGAGTCGCCAAAATAACTACAGGGGGGGGAAAAGTTAAAAGATCTTAAACACACAAACAGACAGCAGAGTTTAAAGAAAGTCAAGAAAGACGCTGCAGAGGAAGTTTAAGGTAGGACGGATCTGAGCCGGAAAACAAAGTGAAAGAAAGAACTGCTGCAGTAACTCTGTAATAACAGCTAGCACACCGACAGGAGACGTGTTTTTATAGGACTTACATTTAGTTTAAACTCTAAGCTCAGAAGCATGTGCTGTACAACGTTGATTAGGTCACGTTATGACTCCAGGTTTGACCTCAAACATCAAAGTTTCACTCAGAAGTTTGATCATTGCGAGTTAAATTCAGTCAAGTCCAAAACTATTCATACCCCTGGCAGATGTAGCTCTACAGTCAGTTTCATTCAACCAATAATTACTTATAGGAAATGAGACATGCCTCTCCCGTTAGATAATGAAGCATATTGAAAATTATTAATACATTCATCATCTTCAGTTGAGAAGCCTTTATTAACATTACAACTTTCAAATTTATTTATTTTTTATGATTCTTTAGATAGATTTTTTGCCATTTTATTTTTGGTTACAAACTGCTTGGAAAGCCTCATGTTTAGCTCCCTCCAAATATTCTTTGTCACATTCAGGTCGGGGCTGAATGTGTCACATTTACTTCCAGCGAGGGCTGGGCAATAGATCAATAGCAATATTTATCTCAATAAACACGCAATCAATATCAATAAATAATACATCTGACAGAATAATCAGTTTTTCACTGAACTGTTATCCAGACCTGCACAGCAGAGAAAAGACTCTCAGCTAGCTAAGCAAGGAGTGTGGCCTCAACTAACTCACTCAGTCTTTGGTTACCAAGCAACAACCTATTGAGTAACTTGCACAGCAGTAGTTTAAGATTTTGCTGTAGTTCTTCAAAACAGCTTAAAAAAATTGCGTGGAGTGAAAAGATAAAGTTATGCCACCAGTTTGGTAGTATTTCAGATATTTCTAACAAACAAACAAATAAATAATTATCTATAGACAGACATGAAACACTTACATCGCAATGTGTTTTTCCAGTCATGTTGTCCAAATAATTTAATTCTGTTGTAATCATTTTCAACTTGTTGGATTTATCAGAAATGTTATCTTTTCAGGATTTAATTATTATATCTCACACCATGTCAATTCCTTTTAAAAACAAGAATTTGGTGCATGAGTTTCAATTTATAGCCAATTTTCTCCAATCTGCACCTCTGTGAATAAGTTGGATGCTCTTCTTTGCAGAATTTAAATTGTTTCATTTCCTGGTGCTGACTGAGCTGGCATAGTCCAAACATTTTTATTCACGTTTTGGTCTGTTTTTTAATTCCAAAACCAGAATTGTTGTTTGGGATCAATGATCTGTTTGAACTTGGGTTGGGCAACTATCGCATCGTTTATCATTTATTGTGAAAAATATTGTGAAATATTTAGATTTTTCGTTGTCTCGATACATTTCAATTAATAATACCAAGTGAAAACTAAAACTGACAGTGTTTGTACGAAGCAAAGCAATTAATTGACAAGGTATAATCGTATGAATGTTGACGCATCAGATTCAGTCAGAAATGTAACCAGTAAAATTCTTTTTTACTGGTGCTGGGTTTAGGTGGGGAGGCCATGAATCGGGTCCCGCTGCAGCAGCCGCAGACCTGCGGCCCGTGGGAGCTGAAGGAGAGGCTCGGCACCGGAGGCTTTGGGAACGTCACAAGATGGCAAAATAAGGTAAAGCAAATCAGAACCTGTAAAAAAAAAAAAAACTACGAAAATAGTCTTTTTGGGATTTTTTTCTGTCTTTCTGGTGATTGAAGTGTCCAAATAGTTGCCAGCTTATCCACTTTGTTGTATTTAGCCACTTTTCACACCAAAACAGGGAGAATTGGCAGGTCAATCTGGTGTTGATCGGCCAGAAAGCTGAGATCTGTTATTAGATCTGGTCTGCTTATTAGGGGCGATAAAGATTATGATAAGAAAACTATTTATTACTCGTTCTTTAGGTAACTGTATGATTGTGACTACATGGCATGGCTTTCATATCCCCACAAACACAAATATTGTTTTTGAAAAACAAAATAAAAATAAAAATGTAATTTATATCACTGCATTTAATGTTATTTTCAAATTTACTGAAATTTATTGATTCTCTCGAGCAACAAACAGTGGAGAAAATAGCAAAAGTAAAATCTCCAGTCAGGTTTTTTTATTTACCATCAATCAGTGAAATTTATAATGACAATAATAAATCTATATTCTTATGAAAATAGATTTTTCATGATAAATGATCAACAATATGGTAAATGGCAACCTCCACTGCTCATTAGTAGTTTTCAAGCTTTGTGAAGGTCCTGGAAAATCTTTTAGTGTGAATTATTTAATGTTAATTATTCTGAATATTATTACTGTGATAATTTAGCATAGAACATAATAGAATAGAAAAATCCTTCTATTGCCCTGAAATGTGGAAACTTTCAGCAGCAAATATCAGACCAGGATTCACAACACTACCCACATTTCATAATTAAAATAATAACTTACATTTTTTCTCCCTTTTTTAAATCTTGTTCCATGTAAATAAACATTTTGTTTAGTAATCTCAGCCTGCAGAAAACACTAACTGGACTCTTCATCTGTTCTTGTGTAAAACAGGGCCATTTAATGCAGCTTTTACATTTTCATGTTTCTTGTTTTTTGCTTTTCAGCATTTGTATCTTGGAGAGAGTAACTCGTGTTTAAGCGAAACTTTATCTGAAATTACGTGAGTGTTGTCTGGTGTATCTTGCTTTGGCTAAATCTTTGACTCAGAGGAAGAAAGTCAAAATGTTCAGCAAAAGCGTTTGGGTTTTCACGTGCTTTGAATAGAAAGAAAGAATGAGCTCAGTCCAGGAAGCAGATGCGTCGCTGCATTTGTTGCAGCTGAAATGGTTTCTGTTGTCATGATAAGTCATAGCAAGATGAGATTATTGAGTTGTAATACCAGTGGGAATTACACTGTGGGAACGTGAACACTCCCTCTCTAGCGAACGTTTCCCTCCTTCTGCTGCAGCCATTTAGCAGCATTGCTCACCGTCACCTTCACGGCAGCAGCATCCTGTGGAGTCAGTCTGAGAGATTATGGGAAGTTCTCAAGCAGTTCCTGCAACATATTTTGTCAGATTACAGATATTTTGTTACTTTGGCATGCAGAAGGTATTTGTATTTAGAATGCTGCTTATTTTATAATTCTGGTCAACAGCCAAAAATTGGTCTGGGGTTTTTTCAAATGTTCTGGGGTCATTTTGATGTGCTGAATCCAAAAATCACATTGGTTTTGCTCAATCAGGTCAACTTTGTGAACTATGGATGCATCATGAGCATCAAAATGCATGACTTGCCGCAACGTTTGGATCGGTTTTCTATAATCTGGATCAAGTAAGAGGAGAGAGACTCCATCAGGACAGAAAAGAGAAGGAGAATTTATCACAATGAAGACGTAATGTTCATTTTACATGTTCTTACCTTTATCAGTGTTTATTATTCAATATACAGAAATCCAAGTTTGGAACATTTAATTAATACATTCTGTTAGAAAACACTTTTTTTCCTCCTAAACCCTTCTTTGGATGAGAAATATTAATAGAAATGAATTGATAATCTCACAAAAATGTAATCAGTTCAGTCAGAAGATCAGATTTCTCTAAATCAAATCAGAATAAAAACCTGACCTCTTTGAGAAAAATGAATGTCATTGGTGCAAAATTATCCCAATTCAATAGAAAAAAAAAACAGACAACTTCTAAAAAATATTTTTTTGTAACCCAGCGTTCTCACTTCTGATCAAACTGGTGGTCGTTTGTGTTGCTGCATCTTGGACTTCAGGAGGATATTAGATGTTTTCCTGCTGGCACTGCTGCTGCCATGACTAAGCATCCTGCACTGAAAGTTTCCTGTATTGATGACAACACTGTGGGTTCAAATTAGAAATCTGATCACAGACAGAAACAGGATGGTGGGGAGAGGAGCGGCACCACTTCCTTGATGAGAAACTGGTCGTGCGATGGAGCTGAACGGGTCGTTATTTTTGGAAATAGAGTCACTTTATTGGTCACACCTTGCTTGTTTCTGGCTGGATCCTCTTTTTGATTTGTTTATTTAAAACAAGTTTTTAAAAACAAGAAAAAAAAGCAATCAACAGGACAGAAAAAAAACATGTGCATACATAACCGAGAACAAAATAATTAGTTTACCACTACGTTTCTGTTTGGAAAGGAGCAGGAAGGAGTGAACATTTATTTAATAATACCCCTTATCACAATTTAATTAAATGTATTAGTTACTGACTCAATAATTAGCAAAAATTTGTAATTACAACCAGGTCACCATGCATTTATGGGCCAACAAATTCATTATACGACATAGAAAAAATGGTTACAAACTAACTCATAACAAGACAAGAAAATCTACATGCAGAATAATAGAATAGAATAGAATAGAATAGAATAGAATAGAATAGAATAGAATAGAATAGAATAGAATAGAATAGAATAGAATAGAATATACTTTATTGATCCCCAAATGACAGAATAATTACCAACTCCTTGACAAAGTAGACCTATAAATTCTTCTTAGTCTGTGTTATATAACAAATAAAATGCAACAAAAGAAAGAAAGGAAAAAAAACTCAGAGGAATATTATCATATAATATGATATGATTGTAAGATAACAATAATAAACTACCAATATTGGCTTAATATTATTTTCCTGTAATGAACATTTTATGTTTGTTTCCATCTTGCTGCTGTTTGTTTTTGTGTTTTTGGAGCAGCAGCGGGTCGGTCATGTGGTATCTGTTCATTCATGTGACATGATAATGGAGAAGTAATGGAGTAATGGTTGTTTTTACATGGCGTTGAAAGTGTAGGGAAATATATGCAACACATATGATACTGGTAAATATTCCCATAACAACAGTATTAATATCAGATATTGATCATTTTCATATTGGTGCATCCCTGATAAATACTCTTCTATAGCTTAAAGCTCACATTTGAAGTCAAACTGCACAAAAATTACACAAAAATCTGAAATGGTTTTCAGTGTAATAATAAAACTAAAAGGCAGTAGTCTCATAAAAACGCTTTAAAAAAATAAAGTGTGTTATCTAGTCTTCATCTTCAGTCAGTTTCATAGGTGAACTCTCATTTTGTACAGCCTTTTTATAGTTATACTGTCCATGTGGCCTGCAGCTATGTGCTCTGACGATACAAAGGAAATTTATTTCATGGTTCATCCATGACTGCTCCACTCAGTTTCCTCTTATGTGGTGCACCTTGCCGTAGCTGTTTAATGGTCAAACTGTGTTCTTGGCCGTTCCGGATCATGACTTTTAATGCGTTCACTGGGAAATTAAGAAGTTAGAAATTTAGCTGCGCCAATCATCGCAGTCTGAACAATACTTTGACGATGAGAAAATCTTTTATGTTGTTTTGCACAAAGCAGAAGTTACGCTTTCTTGGTTTTCTGTGTCCTTTTATGTCCTTATCTTTCTGTGCGTAATATTTACTCCCTTTTCCAGTCCACCGTATTATACATAACGGTGGTCTAATTTGATTTGGTTTCTCTGAGTTTGTTTGTAACCATTTTGTATGTTTGGGTAGCATGGCTTCTTACTGACTTCTGGTGAAATATTAGACATGTCCATTTTTTAATAACCATCAGTTAATATTAACTAAAAAAGAGAAATTTAGCAGGTTTTTCGTCCGCTGATGGAAATGAAATCGTCTTATTTTCCAGTTATGAATAACTATCTGGAAACAATCATCTTAATAAAAGTATTGTTATACTTAAAAAAAAGATAAACAAACAAAAGCCAGATTGAGTGAAAGTAAATCCAGAGACTTTCTGGATTTACTTCTGTGGAAGAGGATTAATTATTTTAGTGCATTATTACAGTTTGGTCATGCACTATTTGTATCTGTGATGCAAAGTTTTAATAAGTTTGGCAACATACAAGCTTTTTATTAAACAACTGAACTGCAACTCCACTAGGAGCGTTAATTGCCTGAAGGAATAATGTTGCATTTTAAGGGCAAATAAAAGTGGCCACTTGATATTATGAGAACAAGAACCCGAAGCTTCGTTCACGACCTTGAATTAATGCCAAAGCCGTACAAAACAGAACCAATACTATCAGCTTTTATTGGCAGGTTTGGGGAAGGATTAATGAAGAGCACTGGCAAATGTGGAAGTAATAAATGTATAGTTAGTCCTCTTATGGAAACCCGGCTCTCTGTTTTTGCTTTCAGGACACGGAGGAGCAGATCGCGCTAAAGCAGTGCCGACAAGAACTGAGCGAGAGAAACAAAGAGCGCTGGTCTCTGGAGATCCAGATTATGAAGAGGTACGTTTTACTGTCACATGCATTAACATTAACAGAGATCTTTCTATTTTTAACTCACTGTTATTAAAGTAGCACCACTTCAATGCTGTTCTGCTTTTATATGTTATTATACTGTTATTAGCGTTTGAACGCATAAATTGGAGAAGAATCTAAATTTATCAGCTAATAGTTTGCACGTCAAAAAGAAAATAAATATTTTTTTTACTTGCATCCAGAATGCATTTAACTTTAAAGTTAAGCTTTTCCATGCACAAATATGTGACCTCAAATACAGAAGTAAGTATTTTGATGACTTCAAAAGAAAAAAAAGGACATAAAAATTCTCAAATATCATATGGAAATACTTTAGTTAGTTCCCTGAAATCTTTATCCTTAATAGTGGTTTGTTGCTTTAAAGCAGTGTAATAAATTAAAACATTTGATCATAATTAAATATCTATAATTAAATTTACTTCCAATAGATTGTGAAATTATTAAAAATTACTTTAATACTCTTCAGTCTAATCAAGTTCAGGTAAAAATCTCAAATTGTGTGCAAAACAATGAATGATTGTGACTGAAAGTAAATTAAAATCAACAGATAATAACAAAATAATTGGAAAAATAAATAAAAAAGAAATAGAAAAAATTAGGAAAGCTAAATAATTGACTTGACAAAGTAATAAAAATGTTTTTAATATGTAATAATACAAAAAAGAAATAAAAAAATTTACTATTGTTTTTTTTTCATTAAGAAAGAAATATGCATAGAAACATTATTGAAATTTAATGAAAACTTAACTAAAAAAACGTTTTGCTTAAATTTCTTACCTTGTTTAATTTTTTTTGTGTTGGATTTTTCCCAAATATTTATTTCTTACATGTTTTTGTTAAACTTTTATTCATCTAAATGTTTGATTAAATAAGCATTTTCTCTCTTTTTTTTTTAAATCAAAGCCTGTTGATGCTTTCAGATTGACTTCTGGAGGATGATCCCTGTTTAATTTGCCGTTTTGTGAGCCAGCTTGGTTTGTTCCCTGACGTCTTTTGGTGTTTCTGGGTTTTCTGTTTTTATGTCTCCATCTCCTACTCCGGTTTCCTCTGAAAAACAAAAGACAAAAATTTCTTTCCCTAAATAGAAAAAAAATAAAAAATCACCTATTTAACTATTAATAAGCTTGGCTGTTTGGGTTATTTTAGTGACTTTGGTTATTTCTAGCACCACAGTATTCCTCCGCCTCGCTTTGCGCTGCATTTTAAACCCAAACACGCCTGTGAACAGTTACCGCTTAGGTGTCGGTCCCTCCGGTTCTGTGCCAGCTCGTGTGGGACGGGATGTTTGTCAGATGCAAAGTGTGCGTGTGTTTCGTTATAATTGACAGTGCAAACTCATTTTTCCTCATTCTCACTTTAAGAAGTGTGTTGTTTTTGGACAGACATGGTTAGAACCACAGCGGCCCATCCTCCCACGCTTCATTCATGGAAAAACCACAGGGCAGGGGACACGGCAACATTAGCTATTACATTATAGCAGCCTCTTAACACAGATTTGCGTTTCCACTGAAAAACATCTCACTTTGTTTGGTAGCCATAATGTGTTTATGAAGCTTGAATTGCACCATTTCTTAGTTTGCTGAAAGATTTGAGCAAACAATAAAAAGAAAAAGATATTCTGCAGTCTCAAATTGAGCACACAGATCCAAACTTTCCAGATAAGAAACATTATCTTTCTGTTATCAGAAATAGAAAATAACATCCAAAACATTAACTTCCTGTGTTGCAGCAAGATTTCAGAGCACTCAGGTTCTTTGTCTCACTCCAGTTTTCTTTGGAATAATCTGACAGGATTAAAAATGATTTACTTTGAAAAGGTCTCTCTGTTTTTCTTGGCATAAACATTTAAACTCCACCTCCCTGGATTGGAGAGCCCTGTTGTATGTTTGAATGTGTCAGATTCGTGTGATTCAGAGTTTTTCTGAATCTTCATACGTGTTTCTCCAGAGATCCCAACATGAGGTCAACACATTGTGTCACAGAATCACTGTCATGGTGTCTTGTGGAACCAAACATGGAGAACCAACATTTAGTTTTATAAGTGTACAGAAAAACAAAAGTTATTTTATCTATTCTGTCTCTCACAACTAGCTAAGCTACGCTGGTTGCACCAACTCGCTCACTCTTTGGTTACCTAGCAACTCACTCATTCTTTGGTTACCAAGCAACAACCCCTTTGAGTAACTGGCACACAGCAGCAGTTTCAGGGATCATAACTGACACAAAATAACCAACAACAATGTGGAGTGAAAACTGTGGATAAAACAGGAAAAGGTCATGTCACCAGTTTGGCAGTATTTTATATGTTTAAAATAAATAACTAATTAAAATGATCTATATTAACTGATATGAAATGCTGATATTGTGATACATTTTTCAATCGATCACATTTCAGTAACAAGGCAGTTCAAAGTGCTTTAAGTCATAAAAACACAAACTACACAGTCATAAAAAAACACCACACAGTCAATAATTGAGAAAACCAGTAACGACTGTTACATTTTGATAAGTGGTGTCACCAAAATTATTGATACATGTCAAATAAGTTGGCTAATATTTCATTTATTATGGTTTAAAGGCAACTCTAAACAGAAGATTAGATTTAAACAAACTCAACATTTCAGCTGTTTTGCAGTTTTCTGGAAGTTTGTTCTAGATTTGTGGGTCCAGATTTCAGTCATACCTGGACATTATTTTGTCCCTCCAACATAAAAAAAAAAAGCCAAAAACAAAAACAAAAAAGTAACGACAAATTTCCTGATACGTAACTAGAGTAACAAATACACATTAATACTTCATTAGTTTGGAGCCAAGAAACATAAATTTGAGGTCTAAACCAGAATCTCAACCTTTTCACAAGACACGGTTGCCCTGTCTTCACCAGGCTGGACCATGTGAACGTGGTCGCTGCGCGGGAAGTTCCTCAAGGGATGCAAAAACTGGTGGCCACCAACGACCTGCCGCTGCTCGCCATGGAGTACTGTCAGGGAGGAGATCTGAGAAAGGTGTGCAAACCCAGACGGGCTGGACATGCCGTTCGTTTGAGCCCAGAGTCATTCATGCTTAACATCTGAATCACTTTGAGATGAGAGATTAACCACAACTCTTTACTGAATTAGTTTTTCCAAAACTTTGGGTGTGCATGACTTTAGGTTTTATGAAACTAAAAATAGAGATGAAGGAGCTAAAAATAAACATTCCTGTTTTATTTACCTTCTCTGTGCTCCTGGGGCTGTTTTCTCTTTTGACCAGCAGAATGTCTTCATTCTGGGAAACAAATGTGGCTTTTCATTTCAACACATCCCCACGATGTGTTGAAATCGTGGGGATGTGTTGAGGACAGTCTGAGGATTTGCAAAAACCGCAAACCGTTCCACTTTAAGACAGAGTTTTAAAACATTATAGGTAACTGAAAAAAACATGACTTATTGGAGACAGATGGAGTGATTAGTGGAGACTACAAGCAGAAAAACATTACATAATCTTCTTGAACTTACTATGAGTTACCAGTTGCAGAGATTTTCTATATATTTTTAGATTAGGATCTTTGTTTGTCCTCATTTCTTTTATTTCTGTTCTGCTTTTTGATCTTGATGTAGTTTTAGGTATTAAAATTAATTTCAGGCATTATTTTGTAATTGTTTAATTATAAATATACATTCTTTACATTTTAGGTATTACAATACATTCAGCTCACAAGTCAAAATGATGCACGTATTCAAGATTTTAGCAATATTTCTCACTACTTTTGGGGGGTTGTTGTTTTTACAAACAAAATTAATGTTTGGAAAATCTGAAACTATAATTGAAGTTTCTTTTCTCAAAGTAGACATATTTCCTTCAGGTTTGATATCAAACAGGAGAGGAGGCCAGAACAGATGCTAGCGTTAGCATTGTTAGCGGCTAACGGTGAGAATAGCATTATTTTAGCATATTTTTAAGAAATGCTGCTATTTTGAAGACTGGAATTAACAAAAAATATGCAAATAAATAACATAATTGTAAAATTACAAATTCAGGTAGAGGAAACACTTTTCCAAATCCTTGTTTTTCCAACATAAAACTTACGAAACTAGCACAGTAGATAATGAATAAATGTCCCAACTGGGTAAAGTGCTTCCAGTGACAATGTTTACTGCTTTATCTTTACTTGACCTCCAGATGGCTCAGCAGTTTCACCAGATAAATAATTAATAATATTAGAACAATAAAACTTATGGAAAAACAAGAAGTCTCACTTTAGCTTTAGGTTTGTTTTAGTGTAGATGTTTGTTCTTCATTCAATGAAGTTACTTGCACTTAGTAGAGTAGGCAGAAAAATTACTCAGTTGGAGTAGCAATATTTATAATAATATTACTCAAGTGCAAGTAAAACTATTCTTAAGTACATGTTTTTCAATTAGCTACTCAGTTAAATGTAGCTGAGTTAATGTATCTAGTTAATACCAACTTCTGGCTATCGGTCTGCATTTATTGTGACATTTTTGAGTATTCTAGAAATTGTGGGCCTTTGTATTTACATTATAATTGATAAAGCTACAAAATACAAAACAAAATGGTTAAAATCTCCAGTTTTAGCCTAATTTCCTATAAAGATAACCACTAATGGGAAGAAAATTAGTTTTTAGCAGAAGAGCCAGTAAGTAGGGAAGCCAAAAATAACAGTGAAAAGGAAGATTAGTGAACCCGATTGTATTTTTCCTTCTTCCCATCATGCATGTTACTCAGATTACAAATGCTTGTTCGTTTCTCTGCAGTATCTGAACGTCCTGGAGAACTGCTGTGGAATGAGGGAGGGATCCATTCTGATTCTCTTGCGGGACATTTGTGAGTTTTCAGCCCTGACATGAATCTTCTAATGTTGCAGTCGAGGTTTGTGTCAGAATGATGGCTTAATGAAGTGATGAAGTGAGCTGGCAAAAGGGTTTATTTCCTGAGGTTAGGAGTAAAAGTTCCCAGTGAGAAACATCCTGATGTCATCCTTGACCTGAAACCCCTGCCGCTTAGTCACCATGGCGATAACTCCAGCGCATACCGGGGTTTACGTCAACACATCGCACAGTCACATGCTACATCGCAAACTTTGTCTACTGACGCTAACATCGACACACAAACTGCGTTCCTTTGACTGCATAAACAAATGAGAAAAGGCAGTATACAATGTGGGTCGCAACATATTTACATATTTAGAGGGGAGTAGACGTAGAAGAGCACAGAAACTTCCTTTGCTGCTGCGGTTTAGTGGACTTGTCTTGATGATGACTGATCCGAACCTCATGAGTGACCACTGGAAATTTAAACCACACACATCTTAAGGCACAGATGTCACACGTTCTGCTTTTCTGAATAATCTTTGATGGCACATGTGATGTGAGTTTAAACTTGATATATTCAACTACTAAAAGATTAGAGGCAGCATGTATAAATGATGCTTCATTCTCACTGGACTTCCCATAGCTTAGCTTCTCATTTATTGTAAGCAATGGAAGTGTTTGTCACGCATAGTAAATTTGAAGCCAAAAGTGAGTGATGTAATGCCTCATGTGACCACTAGGGGCTGGCATGACTCAGTCCCAGCAAAGATGCCTTTATTCTGTTAAATTCAACCATATTTTAATCTCAGATTTATATTCTGATGTTTGTTCATTTAGCTTTCATTCTGCATTGAGATGAAAAGATGTTTCACAGTTTTATTAATAATTCTGGTCTACATTTAAACATTTCTTGTTAAAAAGAAATCATTACATGAATACATGTAGTCTGAAGAGATACAAATTAAAGCACAAGCTGAGATTTATTCTTCTTTTGGAAACACAAATATGGAGCATTTTTTATTATTTTTTGCTCTTAGGCTTGTCACAATAACAATTTTTGCTGGATGATAAATTATGCCATAATTTGTTGCAATAAATTATAATATTGTTGTTTTGAGACCATTTTCAAGTAATATAATAATAACAGCAGAATACTGTAAGAATACATTCTCAAAGATCAATAAACTTTAAATATTTAACAGTGGAAATGCAAGACATTTCAATATTTAAAATAAACAAAACATCAGAAACAACAAATAAAATAAAATAAAAAAAGTCTGTAAACAAACTTATTCTTAAAAAAAGGAGCTAGTTGAGACCAAAACGCCAGACCTAAAACTTCTGTCATCGAGGTTTTGCAAGAAAGAGAAAAATAATTATCCAAGTAAAAATGATTGAGTTCATTTAAATTTATCATGCGATTAAGCAATCTTATCATAATTCTATAATAGATAATCCCACAACTTTTGACGGAATATTTAAGGGCATTTTAAACAATTACATTTTCTAACTTCTTGCAGCAGCTAGCTGTGCTGCAGTGCTAGCTTGTACATAAATGATACTTTGCATTTTAAGTAATACAAAATACTCCGAAGTAATTGTTTTAGGTTGTGAAAACCCAACATTTCCAAAGAGAAACTTCTCCTGAACTGGAATAAATATGTTTGGAAGGAATCGAGAGTGAATCAAAGCAACATAAATCAAGGGAAAAGCTAAACTTGTAAATCCTTTCTGTTGGACAATAAATATCTAGTTAGTTTGAAATTAAGCACAATCAGTGTCAATGATTTTTGAGCCTCCTTTATTGCGCGATAAATGTATAAATTTACTGGTGTGCTGCATTTCTGAGTCACATTTCTGAAAGTTGTTCCTCCCTTTCTGTTCCTTAGCTTCGGCTCTCACCTACCTCCACAGCAAGAGGATCATCCACAGAGACCTGAAACCAGAGAACATTGTGCTGCAGCAGGGGGAGAAGAGGGTGAGTTTAAAGAAAAACCCCCAAACCACAACAAAGACGGTTATGAACAAAAATATTCTCAACATCTTTAGTCCTTCCACTTCGTATGTAATGTGGAAAACTGAGGGATTTTCACTTCACTTTGCCTGTTGTGCAGCAAATCATTGCATGTCATGATCCAGCCTAAAACGTTATGCAACTGAGGTCAGACTCATTAAAGGATTTATATTCATGTTTATGCACAATCTTATGACTTCATAAAAAACAACAGAAGCCAACAAACTCCATCTACTCAAGTTTATAGTTTAGCATGACTGTTTTCTCTGACATGCACCAAAAAAAAGTCTCTGCAGGTAATGTCAGAGTTTATCCTTACATTATTTAGAGAATTATATTCCTGTCATTTTAGACGTCCAGCAAATATGAAATAATAGAAAGCAGAGAAATGTATAAAATAAAATAAACAAAACCTACTTGGTTTACTTTTAAACAGTTTGAAATAATCTATAAGGCATGACTATTTTAATTGGTTTACTCTATTTTTTATTTCCTACAAAACCAAAATACAGAAACTTTTGAAGCTTTTTAGAAGATTGCATAACTTTCTCAATAAAACAAAAATCTGTTTAATACTTGTCTTACCATGTGTTCTGCAGATTTTTCCACTGCTGTTTTCTGCAGGGACATGTCTCTTTTGAGATTATTGTTCATTATTGTGGCTTTGAACCAACATGCAAACACAAACGATTTGCTAGCACTGATTCGCAATGAATGAAGCATGTTGTCGTTTGAATAACTGGTCAATATAAACTTTAAAGTATCAAAAAAAAAAAGAAAAATAAAATTTAGTTTAAATAAGTAACTTTGTTGTTCTCTCATTCTGTCAAATTAAATAGTTCAAAAGAAAAATGTTTTGTGTGATTTTCTTTAAGGAGTCGAGTTTTTTCAGTAATTTTTCTGCTTTATGGATGTTACGTTTCACAAGGCCTTCATGGTGTGCAGTAATTCAACATTCCTTTATTCTCCTTTTTTTAAGTTTACGCTTTCATCTGCAGACACCATTACTCCAGGAAAAATGAGTCATTCTCATTTTGATTTATTTGTCAACCAGGGAAAAGAAAAAATAAAACAAAAACATTAAAAAAAAAACTTCTTGATTATATATACAAATAAGTTAATGTGCGTATTTGTCAGCAAAGAAAAATGCCTGTTTTATTTTGTGTTTTGTTTTATGCAGTTAAAAAAATACATAAATATAAAATTTATGAAAATAATTAAACATCATAGAGTGATACCAAGTGCCAATCCATGTTATTATTTGTGAATATGAGAGCAGAAATGAGCTGCAAGATCAAAATATTTTACATTTGTCTGATTTCAAAAAAGTAGATGTGAACAAAACAGTTAAACAGATAGATAATTACTCCTCTCTATCACCCACTTGCCCCATGGAGGCATCTTTCTTTTCCACATTAAGAATCGCTGATTTAATCTGATGCAGCACAAAAGTGAATGTGCAAAGCTAAGCTTGTTCCTGGTCTTTTCACATTCTTACCGTCAGAGTTGGACGGTAAGAAACGACCCCAGAGACGGTGCTGTTAGAAATATTTATACATGCAGAACAGTTACTGCGGTTATCAGTGCTGGATGGATAACAGAGGCACCGAATAACGTCAGTGGATCAGATTAAACCAAAAGTCTGTGCATTTTTCTGTTCCCTGGTGCCTAAATCGAGGCAGAATGAGCTTCGCTGATTCTGCGAACTCATATTCTATGAGTTAAGAAATCTTGCCTGTAAATCTTTCAGCATTTTCTTGGCCAAGAACTGTAATTACAGCATCCAAATCTGTCTGACATGACAGATTTGGATGCTGTCATGTCAGAGTTTACTTTATTTGAGCTGCAACAATTAAAAAAATGTTGGTCAACTGCTGCATTTATGTGTTGACGGTTTCCTGTTGCAGTGGAGAAACCGCCTTTGCACAAGCAGCACACAAGACAACTGGGAATTTCCAGGTTTTGGCTGAAGGTTCAGGTTTACCTGAGAGTAATACTCAGGGTGGTGTTTCTTCTTCTGTTAGCTGGAAATGTAAACGTCCAGGCTGATTGCTGTTTCTTTCATGATATGCCTCTCTTTCAGGTGCTGTATTGCATTTACAGAGACAAAATTAGATGATTTTATCTTTATATTTTATTATTCCAGCTCATCCATAAAATCATAGATCTCGGCTATGCTAAGGAGTTGGACCAGAGCAGCCTCTGCACATCGTTTGTGGGAACACTACAGTACTTGGTGATTGTTTTAATATCTTGTCTTTTACAATTTTTGACGTCATCTTTTCGTTCTGGGCACCAAGTCTGCTCTTTCTTGTTTTTATCTCAGGCTCCAGAGCTTATTGAGAGGCAGAAGTACACGGTCTCTGTGGACTACTGGAGCTTTGGCACGCTGGTGTTCGAGTGCATCACTGGATTTCGGCCATTCTTACCAACCTGGCAACCTGTTCCCTGGTAGAGTCACATTTTAAATCTTTTATATGTGAACAAAGTAGGTGATGTGATGATTTAAATACAAATCAGCTTCTTGTTAGTCCCTTGAAGTGTTTTTATTGGTCAATATTCTTAATAAAAAGAATCCCAAAATGTTTTTCTTACACTTCAGAGCAACATCTGCCACCTCTGACCATAACATAACCTTATTTAAACACAAAAAAATTATTTTGTTTAAATCACAGAGGCTATTAGTCCTCGATGCAGCTGTGTTGTTTGATTCGTTTGATATTCTACCAATTTTCTGTCTGATTATTGCAAATAAAGTCCCTAGTGATTCATAAGTGGAAGTAGATACAAAATTTATAACCCAACATTTATACAGTTGGATTCATTTAAACTTTTTTTTAATCTTTTTATTTCTGAGTTTTAATAAAATAATGAGCACCATACATAGACATTCAGGTCAAACTTGAGACAGTACTTTGCAGAATAAGCACAAACTAATAAATGACAAAACAAGAAACAAAACCCAGCTATTATTTCCATAAGTATGTGGATAAAAAGAAGATAACTAAAAAAATAAACAAATAATAATACTTTTTTTTTAAACAAACAATATTCAAAATAGATTTGTAAAAAGAAAACAAAACATATACAACTTAAAAGGAACTGAGATTTTCAAATAATTTAGATTTAGAGGAAATATAAATTTCGATTAAAGGTATTTGTTTATGGAAGAATATCAACATCGAAGTAAAACAATCTAAATTTCTCTGCATTTAAAAAAAATTTTAAAATCGTTATGATGAAGAAATATGGCGTTGCATAAGCTGATGTTTTGTTGTGTGTTTGTGAATTTGAATTATGTCTATAATAATATTTTGGGTTGAATAGCTTATTGTGATTGGGGGCAAATATAAGTTTATGCTTCCTTCTACTTATTTTCATTCATGATTACTCTGTTGCATTAATTATTGAGATTTATTGAGTGAATTGAATAAAAATAAGATGGAAAAAAAATTCAAATCAGCCACAAGACATGATGCTGCCACCACCATTTTCCACATTGGTGTTCTGTTGGTGGTTTTTATGCCAAATGTGGCTTTTGTCAACATGGGCTGAACTCTAGACTATAAAATTGTTTGATTTTCTTTCAGAAGACTTCAAACATGTTTTTGCTTAACTTAAGTTATAAAGGTCATAGGTCACATAAAAGGTGGAAAGAAAGAATTTGTCTTAATCTTCTTTTTTACATCAAGAAAACTTTCTTAACCCACTGCATGTCTGTTGTTGCAACAATGAAAAATCCCAAGCTGGCACCAATAAAGTACATCTATTTTATTACAGATAAAATCATCTGCAGTGACTCATTGTGGACAATTTTGACTGTTGCAGTGATGAAACCTTTCTTCTACCTCATCCCATGTTCTAATAGCAGTAATAACTTAAAACACTTTAGCAATAACACTTTGAAATGACATGGCATGACGTCTGGACTTAATCTAAGAAAAACAGGAGTTGCCAATGAATATGTGGGTTGTGCCAGCTTCAGTGCCCCTTGTTGTTTCACCATTGTGCTGAATGACGTGAAGCTCATGGGGGAAGTGTTGGAAAAATACTCCCTAACCTTGGCAGGAAGTCATGGTCTGGTCTTTGCAGAGTGGAATTTCACTCCGATAATCATCCCACCCTCTCAAAGAACACAAAGAGGATAAAGTCAACATGAGGCTCTGACCCATCTGTGTCTTTTTAGGCACAACAAAGTCAGGCTGAAGAACGACAACGACATTGTAGTTTACGAGAGCCTCTCTGGGGACATCCGCTTCTCCAAAAACCTGCCCCAGCCCAACAACCTCAACAGGTGATTTTATACACAACGCTTTATAAATATACATGTATTTATATATATAAAAAAATAAGAGCCCTCTTCACTGAACCCATTGATAAATTCCTGGTTGTTCCATCAAATATTGATTTCTGAGTTTAAACATTAGTATTGTTGTTTCTAAATGAATATGAACTTGTTTTCTTTGCATTATTTAAGGTCTGGAAGCAAATATATGTGTGTGTGTGTGTGTATGCGTGTGTGTTTGTGTGTGTGTGTGTGTGTGTGTGTGTGTGCGCGCGCTTTTAAATATATAGAAAGCATATTTTAAAAATATTTTCCCCTCACGGTCTGACATTTAATTGGACTAAACCTAGAGCTGGACTATATTGCTGAAAAGTGTATAATCTTATAAGGCTTTCATATCAGTCGATATCAATGATAAACACACCAATTTTGAAAATACTTGTTTTAACGCTAGGAGGACGTGATTTTTTTGATCAACAATCAAATGTTGTTGATCATGGCGTAAGCTAAAAAGGAGACAGGAAGTAGTTGGAAGATGACACTGCATAGTTTTTAATGTCATGTCGCATGAACAAAGTTATTTGTTAAATGCGTTTCTTATTTAATGTAAATCTTGGGTCATTTCTTTTGATTTTTCCCATGATGTCACGAAGGGATGGAAAATAACTCTCTGGTTACCAAGCAACAACTTGCTGCGTAGCTTGTGGTTACCCAGCAACGATCTGTTGAGTAACTGAGTAACAGTTTCACCATTCCCTCTCATAAAAATAAATTTAAAAAAAAATGAAACTGTGAATGTGACGGCCCTGCTGTGCGGTCCGGTTGGAATGTGTGCTATGTTGTCAATTAACCTATCAATTAAGGTCCTCTAAGTGGGAGGTGCTTCCATCATCCGGCCACCTGGGTGGTATTTAAGGAGCGCCGTTCCATTTACGACAGGCTCTCGTCCTCTGCAAGCTTGCCCCTGGTAGCAGGCTCTCGTCCTCTGCAAGCTTGCCCCTGGTAGCAGGCTCTCGTCCTCTGCAAGTTCGTCCACTGCGCTCGTCCTTGGGTAGCGCGTCCCCAGAAGCAAGCCGCCGCAGACAGACAGACAGACAGCCATCCAGACCAGACCAGGTTGGGGTCCGGACTTCCTGGTGTGAGGGGACCAGTCATGATCGCTCCATCCAAGCTGCCATTTGATTCCGACGCCTAGACATTCTATTACTTTTTTAAATAAATGCCTTTTAGGCTTAAAGCACTGCCTGTTTCCGTGTCCCCCCAGTTTTTTGTTGCGACCAGTCGAGCCGGGTCGTAACAAATGGGGGCTCGTCAAAAACTAAATTTATAAGTTTGTAAATTTGTTTGTTTGACTACATGACGTGTTTCATTCATCTTGTGTAGGAGTGAACAGTGACATCACCGTTGTGGGTGGGGCACGGCTTTGTTAACCAGTTTGTTGTGAGCAGCTGTGGCATGTTTGGTTGAGTGATTCAATATGCAGGTGAGTGAAATGTTGTTTGGAGCTTGTGCATCAATGTTGGGTCTGTTTTAGTGACTGTGTCTCCTGCTAGGCTAAGTGGTGCTGTCGTTTTAGACTTCACCTGTTTGTTGTTTTGGTAGTGTCGTGGAGGTTTGCGGTTGGCGTTCACTGCGCAAGCAGTGATCTCGGGGGCAATCCGTGAGATTAATTTCTTACTGGTTTGGTGCTTAATAAACCCGCCGCCGATCCACGTGAAGAGCCAGGAATCAGTTAGGCAGGTGAGTCGTGTCAGGCAGGTAAAGTATAGTGGGGAGATGGTTACTTTGGGCCCGTTGTGCACTTGTTTCAATTTGCTTTCACTTTACACTGTTGTTGCTGTTTAGATTAGGTGTTTTTTCCTGTGGCGCAGTTTTGCATAAAAATGGAGTTTGATCTCGATGGTTTTGTAGCTGAACCTTCTTTGGAGAAGTTTAGTGGTGCTACTAAAAACGATCTCATAGCTATTGCTGCTCAGTTTGAAGTACCTGTGGTTAAACAGGAGAAAAAGGAGATTATAAAAAGGCGACTGTATGCCGCATTGGTTGAGCAAAATATTTTGCCACCTCCCGAACCAACCACCCAAAGTGAAGTTGGGGCGTCTAACGCTGAGGTGCGTAAAATGGAGTTGGAGTTGGAGATGCGTCGTTTGGAGCTCCGAGAGAAAGAGCTGCAGCATCAAGTTGAAATGCGCAAATTGGAATTGGAGGCAGCTGCCAGACGCGATTCTGTGCGTTTCTGTTGATCAGGCCGGCAGTTCTGCTGGGGCAGAGTTTGACATTAACAAATGTATTCGCTTGATTCCACCGTTTAATGAATTAGATGTAGATAAATATTTTATCTTGTTTGAACGTGTGGCAAAGACATTGAAGTGGCCTAAGGAGGTTTGGTCGCTGCTTTTGCAGTGTGTATTTACCGGTAAAGCGCAGGAAGCCTATGCCTCGATGTCACCTGGTGACAGCTTAAATTATGACAAAGTGAAGAGTGCAGTCGAAAAAGCTTATGAACTTGTGCCTGAGGCATATAGACAAAAGTTTCGCCGCTATAAAAAAGCCGACTATCAAAGTTACACTGAATTAGGTTGTGTTAAAACTGCTTTATTTGATCGGTGGTGCTCTGCACAAGATGTGAAAACTTGATCAGCTCCGCGATCTGATTTTGTTGGAGGAATTTAAAAATGGCTTACCGGAAAATATAGCAACCTACATTAATGAACAGAAAGCTAAAAACATCTCAGAGGCTGCGGTGTTGGCGGACGAGTACGTGCTGACTCATAAGGATTATTCGAGTCCTGTGGGTTTTAAACAGCATTTTGGTCAAAATGTGAGCCACAGTGATCGGGTTGGTGTCGCTAAGCAACTGGAGGTGAGACAGTTTAAAAATCCGCTGGTTATGGCGATGAGCGGGTTTGTCATTTCTGTCACAGACGCGGACATATTAAAGCAGATTGTCATCGGCTGAAAGTTGAAACTAAAAAGTTTCAAACTGCTCCTAAAGGAGTAGGTTTGGCTGCGCCGGTGCGGAGTTCTTTGGAGGACACGAAGGAAGATCGTTCTTCTGAAGTGGGTGTCTCCTATTTGCCTTTCATTCGTGAGGGTTTTGTGTCGCTGCTAAATGGCGAAGAAAAGGTTCGAGTAAAGATCCTGAGAGATACGGGAGCGTTTGACTCTTTCATTAGAGCAGACGTGTTGCCGTTCTCGGCTGAGTCTGAGACGGGTGCCTGTGTCCCGATTCGGGGAATGGGATTAAATGTAATGTTTGTTCCGTTACATAAAGTGTCTCTAGAGTGCGAACTGTTTACTGGTGTCACACAATTGGCTTTGCGCCCTGCTTTGCCAATTGAGGGCGTTTCTGTGATTTTGGGAAACGGTTTAGCTGGAACGCGTTTGTGGGCGGATTCTGTGCCGTTAGATGGGCTGGTTACATCGGACCCCATTGAGCAAGTCACTTCTCAGTCTGAGAGTAACGGAGAATTCGCAGATGTATTTACCGCATGCGCAGTTACGAGGGCCATGGCGCGCGCTCAAAGCGAGGAAGAGGACAAATGTGCAAGGAAAATTAAATTGCCTTTGTCCAATTTTCCGATCTCTCTATCTCGCAGTGAGTTTGTCGCGGAACAGCAAGCCGATGTTTCTTTGAAGAATCTTTTCGATCAGGTTCGCCCGCTGAGTGAAATAACGGACTGTGCATGTGGATACTTCCTGCAGGACTCGTTGTTGGTGAGGAAATGGTTACCACATGTTGACATTGTGGGGGAACCGGTATTTCAAATAGTGGTTCCCATTAAACTTCGCTCCGCAGTGTTAAAAGTTGCTCATGACGAGTCTGGCCATTCTGGTGTACGTAAGACGTATGACAGAGTTCTGAGAAATTTTTTCTGGCCCGTCTGAAAAAGGACGTTTCATCTTATGTTAAAATGTGTCATGTCTGCCAGGTCATTTCCAAGCCCAATCAAGTTTTGAAACCGTTTCCTTTGAGCCCAATTATTGCCGCATCTGAGCCATTTGAGCATTTGATAATCGATTGCGTGGGCCCGTTACCCCGCTCAAAGGCTGGCTCATCATATCTGCTCACTGTGATGTGTCAAACTACACGTTACCCAGCAGCTTATCCATTACGTACAATAACAGCTAGGTCGGTGGTACGTGCACTCACTCAGTTCTTTTCGGTGTTTGGGATCCCTAAAGTAATACAGTCTGACCAAGGCACTAACTTTTCATCACATTTGTTCACTCAGGTTCTGAAACAGTTACGGGTACGACACAGTAAAGCAACAGCGTATCATCCAGAGAGTCAGGGGGCGTTAGAGCGCTTCCACCAGACTCTGAAGTCTCTCCTGCGCGCTTACTGTACAGAACTGGCGGGTGACTGGGAGGAAGGATTGCCTTGGCTGATGCTGGCCGCCAGGGAGGTAACCCAGGAAAGCACCGGGTTTAGCCCAAATGAATTGGTTTTTGCGCACACCGTGAGGGGTCCATTGTCTGTGGTGGCGGACGGGCTGAAAGAGCCTGTTCCACCGAAAAATTTGATTGATTATGTTAATGGTTTTAGAAGACGCTTGTATCTGGCACGGGAACTCGTTAAAGAGAAGTTGACTATGGCGCAGAAAAAAATGAAAAGCTTGTTTGATCGGCGTGCGGAGGTGCGCACATTTCTGCCGGGTGATCAAGTGTTGGCTTTGTGTCCAGTTATGACTTCTCCTTTTCAGGCAAAATTCACTGGTCCATATACAGTTCTGGATCGGGTTTCCGATCAGAATTATTTAATATCTATGCCAGAGCGGAGAAAGAAAACCCAGTTATGTCATGTCAACATATTAAAACCATATTACGCTCGTGATGATTTATTCCAGTCACCGTGTAATGTTGCCACGCCTGCATGTGCCGTAAACAACCTTGCTGGGAGAAGCGAGACTTTCAGCACCACGGACAGCGCACTGTCACCTGTGGAGGATGACAGCGATGTGGTGGACAGCTCTCTGATTCATGGGCGTCTTAAAAATTCTGAAACTTTGGGAAAATTGGACACGTTGTTGGCTCATTTACCTGCAGGTCGTGCTAAACAGTTAGCAGAGTTGATAGGGGATTTTCCGTGTCTATTTTCGGACACGCCTGGTCGCACACATTTGATCGAACACGATGTGGATGTGGGTGACGCTAAACCAATTAAGCAGCGGTTTTACAGGGTGAATCTGGAGAAGCGCAAGCACTTGGATGCTGAAGTGGATTATATGCTTCAAAATGGGATTGCAGAACCAAGTATGTCCAGTTGGGCATCGCCATGTATTCTGGTCCCAAAGTCTGATAACACTTTACGTTTCTGTTCAGATTTTCGTAAGCTTAATGCTGTTACAAAACCAGATTGTTTTCCGTTGCCAAGAATGGATGATTGCGTCGACCAGGTGGGTTCTGCTAACTTCGTCAGTAAATTTGACCTTTTAAAGGGTTACTGGCAGGTGCCATTGACAAAGCGCGCACGTGAAGTGTCGGCATTTGTTACACCTACAGGCTTGTATTCTTACACTGTAATGCCGTTCGGTCTGAGAAATGCGCCGGCGACGTTTCAAAGACTAATGAATAGAGTGGTTGGTGACATGACTGGTTGTGCGGTTTATTTGGACGACGTGGTGGTGTACTCTGACACATGGGAGGAGCACGTGGAGCGCATCCGGGAGCTTTTCACTCGTTTGGCGGGGGCGAGGTTAACTGTCAACCTGGCCAAATGCGAGTTTGGAAGAGCGACTGTTACCTATTTAGGTCGTGTGGTTGGCCAAGGTGAGGTCCGCCCTGTTGCAGCAAAGGTTCAGGCGGTAGAGCAGTTTCCTGTTCCAGCTACAAAGAAGGAGCTAATGCGTTTTCTTGGGCTGGTGGGATATTACAGATGTTTTTGTCGAAACTTCTCATCTGTGGTGGTGCCGCTAACAAACTTGCTGCGCAAAGATGTAAAGTTTGAGTGGTCTACCCTTTGTCAACAGGCTTTTGAGCAGGTGAAAAGGCTCCTCTGTGCTGCTCCTGTATTGGCTGCACCACGTCTTAAACATCCTTTCCAACTTTACGTGGATGCCAGTCACGTGGGGGCTGGAGCTGTCCTTACACAGACTGATGATCTGGGTATTGGCAGGCCGGTGAGTTATTTTTCAAAAAAGTTCAATAAGCATCAGTTGAATTACTCCGTGATCGAGAAGGAGACATTCGCCCTGATCTTAGCCCTAAAACATTTCGATGTTTATTTAAGTGGTGGCGCTAACATCGTGGTGTTTACAGATCATAATCCGCTGACGTTCCTGTCTTCCCTGAAATGTCCAAATCAGCGTTTGATTCGCTGGTCATTGTTCCTGCAGTCGTACAATCTGGATATTCATTACATTAAAGGAAAAGACAATGTCATAGCTGATGCGTTATCTCGCGCTCCACTCTTGTAGCACGTGTTTTTTTTTTGTGCTTGTTTTTGTCCCTGTTTCTTTTCTGTGTGCCTTAAAGACGCTTCTGAGTGCACCAGTTGCTGGTCTAGAGAGTGAGCAGAGGAAGAAACCTGTACATTAAACGAATCCGGCTGAGTATAACGTGGGTAAGAGCAATATGTTAAGGGTGGCTGGGTTTACTTTACACTTTGGTGAATTTGGCGCAGGGTTCCGTATAGAACCTGCTTTTTTATGGGCGGGGGTGTGACGGCCCTGCTGTGCGGTCCGGTTGGAATGTGTGCTATGCTGTCAATTAACCTATCAATTAAGGTCCTCTAAGTGGGAGGTGCTTCCATCATCCGGCCACCTGGGTGGTATTTAAGGAGCGCCGTTCCATTCATGACAGGCTCTCGTCCTCTGCAAGCTTGCCCCTGGTAGCAGGCTCTCGTCCTCTGCAAGCTTGCCCCTGGTAGCAGGCTCTCGTCCTCCGCAAGTTCGTCCACTGCGCTCGTCCTTGGGTAGCGCGTCCCCAGAAGCAAGCCGCCGCAGACAGACAGCCATCCAGACCAGACCAGGTTGGGGTCCGGACTTCCTGGTGTGAGGGGACCAGTCATGATCGCTCCATCCAAGCTGCCATTTGATTCCGACACCTAGACATTCTATTACTTTTTAAAATAAATGCCTTTTATAGGTTTAAAACACTGCCTGTTTTCCGTGTCCCCCCAGTTTTTTGTTGCGACCAGTCGAGCCGGGTCGTAACAGTGAATAAAACAGGAAAGGTCACTAATTTAACAGAAAACTAATCAATAATTATCAATATTGACTGATATGAAATATTGTGACATGTTTTCAGCCGCCAGCGTTGTGCTTGAAGTGTTTCCTTAAAATCTATTGGTGTCCTTCCAGTTAAATTAAATGCTGTGAATTAAAACCATTACATTATCTGGTCTAACCCTGGTCAAATACTAATCTCAGTTTTTGAAAAGAAAATTTCATTATTGGATTTCAAAGGAAATGGAAATAGTTTTGTTGACTTAAAACAAAAAAAAAAGGTCAATATGGTTTAGTGTTTGAAAATCGTTGTGTTTGTTTTTATAAAACATAACGATGTGATTTCATCTTCATCTCTGTCTGTTTGACAGTCTGTTATCAGAGAGGCTGGAAAAGTGGCTCCAGCTCATGTTAAAATGGTCGCCAAAGGAGAGAGGCAAAGACCCCAATAACACGCCCAGCGACTGCTTCCACCAGCTGGAGTCCATACTGCAGCTCAAGGTGAGCAGAGAACCACTTTTACTTTTGCATCCGGCTTTGTTTTCCTCATTTTATACCGTCTCTTCAGCTGGTTCATGTCCTGAACATGATGTCTGCTAAAATCCTGATATACGCCATCTCGGACGACGAGACGGTAGCCAACCTTCAGCTGAGGATTGAAAAAGACACCAACATCCCTGCAGCCCATCAGGAGCTGCTGCTGGAAGCGGGGCTGGTCCTGGAGCCAAACGCGCTCGCCTCTCAGTCCGCAGTGGATTACATGGTAACGACGTCTTACAAGCAAAGTGTAGCGTCAAACCTTGAGACTGTGACACATTATTTTGCTTTTCTACAGGAGGTAGATGGTCGACGAACAGACTACACTCTTGTTTTCTTGTTTGATTGCTCCTCTTGCACGTATGAGCCCCAGTTTAGTCCTCGGATACTTCCAGAAAATATCCGCTTCATCCGTAAGTACACAGCAGCAAACTCAGCATGCTTCGGTTTGCAGAAAGGTCCTGGAACCTCCTCAGGATGTCCATGCACAATGCGAAATGCCAACTCTTACCAAGTAATCTTATTCTTGTTTCTACTGCAAATATCTTATCACTCTTGAATTAGGACAAAACAAACTTATAAGTGTCTGACAAGACATCACAGCTTGTTTTACGTAAATAATTCCTTAATATTGGTGAAAAACTACTAGTTCCAGTGGCAGATAAATTTACCCATAACAAGACAATTTTCTCATGTTATAAGTGAAATAATCTCCCATTGGAACTTTTTCATGAGTATTAAGAAATTATTTTCTTTAAACAAACTTCTATAGCTTGCTGATAAGTTACTTTGAAGTTAGTTTTGTCTTAATTCAAATTTACTAAGATATTTGCACCAGAAACTACACATGGTATTGAAAAGTCTTCAATTAATGTATCTATAAGACAATCATTACCTTCCTAAAATAATGGCCTATGTCTTCACTTTCTTTTTTTGTTTTCTAAGTGATTTTTGCAAGACAAAAAATTACCACTTCTTTTTTGCCAAAAGATGATTTAGGTTTTCTGTCACAAGACTTTTGGTAACACTTTATTTGAAAGGGTGTGCAGAAGACTGGCATGTTATAAATAAGATATAACAACTGTCAAGACCATGAAAGAGCTTCCATAAATATTTATGACTGTTATCATGAAGTGTCCTTTGGTAAACAATGACATTTTTAATGTAAAGTTGCAATAAAAGTGCATTAAAAGTGTCCAGTTTGCATTTTTCGATTAAATAATGACTTTAAAAGCAAAGTTGCATTAAAATAGCATTAAAAGTCCATTGAAAGTGTCAACTCAGGCAACAGTTTGAGACATCTTCATAGGCTGAAACGTGACTGAAGCCTGTCAAGGCTTGCTAGCATAGAAACAAGCTAGCTAGCATATTGCTTTCTAGCTAGCTAGCTAGTTAGCACAGTTTTGGTTTCCCAACACTTCTTTTGTACATATCTGTCATGATATAGTTTTTGAATGTTATTAAAAAGATCTAAAAATGTTTAAAATTTGAGTTGATGAAACCTGCTCCTTGTCTCTGTCGCAGAAAAAGATCCCAGGATTTCTCTTCCGTACAGCCAGCTGAGGAGGACTTGCGGCCAAGTATGGCACACCATCCGCTCCCTGAAGGAAGACTGGCAGCGGCTGCAGCAAGGCCAGAAAGCTGCCATGTAGGTCCAACACACGAGTTAATCTACACAGAACTGAGCAAAAGTTTTAAACCTCTCCGGATTTATGTTTTACTGCTATGGAAACTAAAGGGAGGTCCTGGAAATTATTTCTCCAATTTAAACAGCAGGATTGAAATATTTATAGGAAATACTTGTGGTAAACTTTTACCCCAGTGGTTGAGAGTCGGATCTGAACCCTCACCAGGGCTTTTTTCTGGGGTAAATTTCTACCCTTTTATTTGTTTTTCCCCCAAAAAAATGCAATGGAAATAAAGGAGAGTAAAGATTGTCATCAGGAAACAGCCTTAAGATTAAAGTTAATCATATAGTTTAAGTTTAACTTAAATTAAAACTTAACTTAAACTCTTAAATTTTAAATGAAGTTAAATCACTGTCAAGTTTTAACTTAAGTTCAGTTAAAACTTAAGTTATTTAAATTAACTAAAATTTTAAATTAAGTTAAAGCTTAACTCAAGTTTTAACGTTAACTTTCAGCTTACTTCACAAGACGACTTTAAAATATCACATGATTATATTTACGTTTTTGGAAACAAAATACAAACTAGGTTAAGGCGGTAAATGAACCAAGGTTTTTGCACACCATTTACAGATTTATGCACATGCAGAAAGAACATTTGCTTCTTCTTCTTCTCTCAGCATGAGCCTCCTGCGGCACAACTCCACTTTGTCCAAACAGAAGATTGAGATGGTTTCCATGTACCAGCGGCTGACAGCCAAGCTGAATTTCTTCAACACCAGCCTTCACATCGACATGGACAAGTACAATGAGCAGACGGCCACAGGGATCGGTACATTATATTTTTATTTTACAGACCTTTGAACTAGGTTAGGAAATATCAACATTTCACCTCAAGAGGAGCTAATTTATCCCAAACGACCAGAATGACACTGAAATCACTTGTATGTTTTTACATTTTAAAGCGTCGGAGAAACTTCTGAGCGTTTGGAGGGAAATGGAGCAAACTGCCCTGAGCTGTGGTCAGGTATGCTGGAGTGTTTCATTGTCTATGTAAGAAGTATTCAGATTGTTCAAAGGATTAAAATGTGTGTGTTTGAAGGCCCAGGTGACCGAACTGGAAGAGGAGATGATGAAGCTGCAGCCAGACATCGTGGATGTGCAGAGGCAGCCATGGAGGAGCGGCGAGACTTTGGACACACTGTGAGTCTGACCCAGAGTTTAAAAAATAAAACCAAAAAGCTTCTCCTTCAGCTCAGACTCACTTCTGCTTTCTAATCCTCAGGGAAGGAAAAGCCATGGAGTTGTTCCGCAAACTAAGAGAAAAACCCAGAGGTTTTTTTTTTATTATTCTTTTTTCTCAAGCATCAGCACTCGTCTGGGTCTCTGCAAATGTAAGCAAACAACGTTCTGGTTTTCCTTCCTCAGACCAGCGGATGTCTGGAGACGGCACAGAGGCGGCCCGTCTGATGGTTCAGGCGGTGCAGTTCTACGAGAAGAAACTCAGAGATTTCTACACAGTCCTCAGGTACTTCACTGAGATTCACATGTAATTTAACTAATCTAATCTCTGCCTGTGCATTTATTAGCCAAGAAACAGACTAACTAACGGAAATACATTACCCATTTATGATTATCATAGCATAAATTATAGTCATGATAATCACAAAAGAACTTGCTTACATTTCTCTAGAATATTTAATCACCGGCTTGTTAAGGTGAAAAAAATAACTTCATGGCATTGCAAATATTTATTTTTTTATCTTTTCATGTTTTAATGAATGCATATAAAAAAATAAGCATATAAAATCAGTGCATGTTCAGAGTTGCTTTTGAAACATAATCACTTCACTGGAACAGTTACCAACATATTTGATTTGTATTGATTATTTTGATGGTGCTGCACAGTGGCGCAGTTGGTAGAGCTGTTGCCTTGCAGCAAGAAGGTCCTGGGTTCGATTCCCGGCCCGGGGTCTTTCTGCATGGAGTTTGCATGTTCTCCCTGTGCATGGTGGGTTCTCTCCGGGTTCTCCAGCTTCCTTCCACAGTCCAAAAACATGACTGTCAGGTTAATTGGTCTCTCTAAATTCTCCCTAGGTGTGAGTGTGTGTGTGAATGGTTGTGTGTCCTGTATGTCTCTGTGTTGCCCTGCGACAGACTGGTCACCTGTCCAGGGTGACCCCGCCTCTCGCCCGGAACGTAGCTGGAGATAGGAACCAGCAACCCTCCTGTCAAGGGTGTAGAAAATGGATGGTTCCTTTGATGATTGCATTTCCACAAAATGTATTGGGTTTCTCAATGATGCTTTTATAACTTTTCATTTTTGTGTTTTTATAATGTTGCTGAAATGTGTTAACAAATTTACCTGATTGATTGATTGGATAGGGCACCAAAACACTTTCCAGCCCAGGGGCCCACATTCTTGTAACTCCGGCCCTGATCACGATAAAAATAATCTTTGCTAAAGCCACATTCTTCTGTGTTTATTCAAAAGGAGGACTGAAATGCAGACAGGAGGCAGAGCTGAATCAAAAATGAAGAATTTAATGATGCCAACTCAGACAAAACCCAGACGTGTGACAAAACAAAGCAAGGCAACCACAACTCAGAGTCAGGATAACCAGCACAGAATAAATACAGAGGAGAGTGATTACAAGTGAGACTAATAAGACCAAGTGGAAACAAGAAGCCTGGGGGGGATCTAACGGGACAAACAAAAACAAACATAGAAACTAGAGAACTAAATAATCACAAACCCATTTCTGCGAACAAGTAACCTGATTGTTTCTATGCACTGGTATGGAAATCATAGATTTCTTCTCATATTTGAGATTTTTTGGTTGGAACCAGACCAGCATCTGGACTCAACCAGGTTGTGGCTTTAATTTTATTTGACCAAACCAAGCCCTGCATGATGCATTCACTACCAGTAATACCAGAATCCTCCATCACACCCGACCCAGTAACCTCAGGGTTTAACACACAAGCAGATGCACTGCATTTGTAAAACCCTGCAAAACCATCCACTTCCTAGCTAGTTTTTAGCATCATAATGCAGTCTTCATATGTGCGAGGTTAAAGGCAACCTATTATGTAAAATTCACATTTTGCCAGTTTTTATACTTGCAGTTGGGCCTCAACTGCCTGAGTTTAAAGTTTTAGCCATTTAGAAATGGCTATAACTTTTAGAAAGTTTTAGAGGTTTCTAAAACTTTCTGATTCTTAAGTCCCATTCAACAGGCACTGCAGCTGAGCTGCAGCACATTTGGTCAACTGGAGCTCAGCATGCGCTGTACAATGGCTGCTGGAAAAGACAAGTGTTTCGTAGTTGACTTACCATACAGACATCACTTGCTGGATTCATGTTGGTTGTGCAGGAGGCTCCACTTCTGCTTTTCAAAGATGTACAGTTGTCCATCTGTTTGTAGTCATTTTTATGTATGGGTGTGAACGTTGAGTTAGGAGGGGCGTGGCCAGCAGCAGCTTATTTTGATTTAAAGTGAAAAGCTTGAAATAGGCAGAACTGAGCAGACTAAAATCTGCTGATCTAAGAATGATTTTGTGCTAAAAATGTACTGAACATGTTTCATAGACTGGGGGTGAACCGATTTTATCAACCAGCCGATTTATCATTTTTGATTTCCCTCATTTTTAGGGACCAGTGATTGGTCGATACTTGCATGTGAAGCTGATCTTACCTGCTTCAGCAAAAGTTTAAAAATTAACAACTGTCCTCTTCTGCTGTCCCGTGAGAGAAGGTTGAATGATAGATTGACCCATTGTTGACATATTTGCAACTTTCTTGCTTTATCTAGTAACATTTCAGACATTCAGAAAATTGGTATCAGCCTAAATCGAAATCGGCAGGCCAGGCTTTTTAAAGATTGGTAATCGGTGATAGGCCAGAAAACTGCAATCGGTGCAGCTCTGCCATAAGACCTGTTCTAACCTGTTCAAAGAGCATAACAGGTTACCTTTAATGGTTACCTTTTGCACAGGTAAATCCCAACAACAGCCACTCTAGTTGCTAAAATGTTTTGTGTGTGCGTGTGTGTGCAGTAAGACTGCAATGTGTCGCCATCGTGTGATGGAGCTGCTGCCGAAGGTGGAGGAAGTGGTCCAGAAGTTGGCCGAGAGCGAACAGGTCCTGATGGGTCTGCAGGAGAAACGACAGAAGGAGCTTTGGGACCTGCTGAAAATCGCCTGTGTAAGGACACTCAATTAATTTGACAGAAATATACGAAACAATATCTGATTTATTTTGAATGATTAAAATTTTAAGAAAACAATCTGTAAAACAGGAGCAGGAAGAAGCGGCTGGTTATCCAAATGTACAATCAAGACACAAATATTCAGCTACAGCACCTGCTGTAGCGATTGTGAAAAAGCATTTTCTGTTTTTTTGTGCAGAGCAAAGTTCGAAGCCCTGTTAGCGGGAGCCCTGATGGACTCCGGACTCCTTCATCGGTGCCTCCTCTGTTGACCCCTAGAAACAGCTTGCAGCAGCAGTGAGTACTTAATCAGTAACGACTCCTCAACCATATGCGGCTTTGGTAAACACTGAGCTCTCTGAGGAAGCCCTGAGAATATCAACTCATCAGAAAACATGTGAAGGCGTTGTTTGGAGTCGAAAAAGTCCCTTTTTCCTACCATCGCTTTATTTTTCATGCTTGCATGCAGTCCGGTTTCCTGGCAATACAGTCACAGACAAGTTGTGATAAGAGTATTAACGCCATGAATCATGCGTGTCTGCAGGGATGAGTCTCTAGTGGAGGAGAGCAGGACGTTCGAGAGTCGCCTTCAGAGTTTACTGCACGAAACCATCCAGGAGTCAGAGAGCAGCATGGAGGTTTGTCCACTCATACTGAAAGAACTGAGCCTGCTGTTCTTTAATGTACTGCTGGAATGGTGAAAATGTTTTTATTTTGTTTGTTTTTTCCTCCTAGATGCTGAAGGAATGGACCTGGCTGCGAGGAGAGCAGAGCTTCTCCAGCGACCTCTCCTGAAAGTGAATTTGCCTAAACGTGACTCTCTGCTGCCTCCGTGTGGTCGGTGACTGTACCAACAGGACGATGTGAAACAAGTTCTCGAGTTTAACTGAGATTCATCGGAGGGATCCCACATTTCCAGGAATATGGAATCTAAAAAATTTACATTCTAGGGTTTATTTTGTAAAATACTTATTTACCAGGAGATTGACCATTTTTTAAATTCTTTCGCAATGGTTTTAACATCTACAAACACTTAAAAAAAAAAAAATTATTTTATCCTCAGTTTTATCCTGTAAGGTGAATGTAAATAATTTTATGCAGAAATGTAAGGCAATCCATTTCTATGCTGGATTTATTCCTCTTATGTACACTGATACAAATACAATCCACCCTATGGTGTGTCTTCTTACAATAATTTTTTAACAGACGCTTTATTTTTAACCCAAATTAAAAATAAAATTACTGGTTATTACACACTTTATACCACTAGCCCTGTAAATATCTTCTAATCCCAATTTATTATTTCAGGTGTTTACTAGAAGAAATTAAGAGGTATTTTTATACTTGTACTAATTTTAACTCATTTTTATGTTTTGAGTGAAAGAATGCTTTTGGTAACACATTTCTATAAATGTGGTGTCCTCTCTGTCACAGTTTTACTCATAAACACAATCTGAAATAAACCAGATACTGACAATTTAACATTCTGTGTTTTCATTTAACAGCTCTCACTATGTAGGTTAGTTTTTCCAGCTTTGGTCATCAGAAAGATTGAGCCTTTTCCAAATATTTAAAGACTTTTGAGTTCCAGAAGCTCTATTTGTTCATTTTATACCAAGTTTTGAGGAAGAATTTAGAAGAATTTTACCGACTAGAAGCGGTGCTGCAGCACCTTTGGTAGTAAAACATCCCCACAGCATGATGCTACCACCTCTATGCATGCTTGTTTGGTACGTTAAGTTTGGAGCCTCACATTCACTCTACAATCATTTTCAATATTTTTGTCTCATTTTACCATAAAACTTTTATTTGGAAAGCTTTCCAATGTGAGCAGCTGAAAGTTCAAGTCCATCTTGAAGTTGTCCATTTGCATCTGCACAAGGTAAGTTTAATAGTTTTTGTAAAACACTCTTCTTTGTGGATCATGATACTGATGGAGCCTTGGTGGTTTCCCCAACTAGGCCAACTTCTTCTGTGGCTGATAAATTAAGACTTAATAATAAAAAGACAACAAATCAACAAGATTGTGGTGTTTGACATTCTTTATTTCACTCATTCAATGAAATTATTTTGAGGTTCTATATGTTAATACTTCCTATACTTCAACAGTACAATTGTGAAATGTGACAAAGGCTGAAACATGAGAGGATGAGTTGACACGGAAATCCAAATATCAATCAATCCCTTTGTTTTTTTTTTAACCAAAAAAGATCTGAAAAACAGACATTTAGGCAGCTGAGGATTTACAGTTTGCTACTGAGGTCAGGAGGAAGAATCAAAGTCAGTTTCTCAGGCTCAGAGAAGGAGGTTTTATCTTTCTCTCCGGTTTCTATTGCATCCGTTTTGTACAAACTTTCACAAAAGTCTTAAAATCATGCAACAAAACCACAACACTCCAAACAAGCAGCCTGTGTTAATCCTACCATAATCCAGCTGAACGTAACTAAACCAACCAGACAGTTAAAATGAAAAGATGCCTCAGAACTTGCGTCTTGTCTGAAACACAAATGCTCAAGTTAAAAGTGCACTTTTATTTGTTAATTGTATTGTTTTGCCGCATACTGATAAAATACGCTCTTAGGTTTGAGTTGAAAGTCATAGATATACTAAAATGAAAAAATAAATTAGGACCGGGTGACAGTTACAGTACTGTCGGTCTTGGAGGTTATCAAGGTTAAGGCCAAAGAGCGTGTATCTGTGCATGTGTGTGCGTGTGTTGGACTCAGAGGGGTGATGTGTTCACGTGTTGCTGAGTGTCGTCACATTTGGGGCTGTTTTGTTTTTTTTCCTTTCCCATCTCCGTTCTCTGGTTTACGCCGCCACCTCGAACCCCATGCCGACTTTGTGTCCGCCGGAGCTGACTTTCTTCACATCGATCATCGCAGAGAGGGTGAGATTCACTCCTGCATGGGGAGAGCATCGGGAGTGAGTTTCAGGTAACTGGTGATTGCTCTTTGAGAGTCGTTTCTGCTGAAAGTAGCATTCAAAATGTCAGAGGGCAAACCTGGCCTGAGGGTATGTATGTATCCAAGCCCAACGATGCCGGCATTGGTGATTTTTGCCTGTGAGGAGAGGCAAAAGTCAGCCTTATTCAAGGCATTAGAATTATTCTTAAATTCACATTTTGCACATTTTTATACTTCCATTTGGGTCTCCAAATACTTTATAAACAGTCCATGCGCTTAAAAGGAAAAAAACAAACAAACAGAAAAACACGCAACTGCTTTTTCACAATAAGTTAAAGTTTTTTGTGTTTGGAAAAAGAGCTGCTTCAGAAATCCTCTTCCAATTGACAGGCACTGCACTGTTACCTAGCAACCCAGCAAAGCACATTCTGTCTCCAAGCAACCCAGGCAGAGTTCCAGCAGCAGCTTATTTGGATTTAAAGTGACAAGACGCCCAAAAGCAGCTCATTCTGAAAGAGCTTAAAATTGGTGAAACTGTCCATAACAGTCGTTGATGGGCGTCGCCTATTTTCTCTACAGCACCTCCTAGAATATTTTAAATGATCAGACCCCAAGCCATACTTCAATCCAGAATTATGAAACTTGGTAAACATGTGTATCTTGTCAGGACCTACAAAAAAAGTCTCCTGGAGCCATGGTCCAAACCCAACAGGAAGTCGGCCATTTTGGATCAAAGCCGCCCTTTCCTCTTTTTTATTGACATTGCATCTGATCGAACTCATCCTACAGCTTTTTAAGATACAGTCAGCAGAGTCCTGAGGCATTGAAGGTCAAAAGTTATCACAGGATTTTTTGTACATCAAAGCATGTGGCTGTGGCTAAGTGTCAAACTTTGACTATTCGCCATGAAACAACAAGGTGCAATAACTTCCATTACCAAGGTCACAGCTTCATCAGACTTCCTATGTCTCACTACAGACTTGCCCTCTTTACATGCTCAACTGATGACATCACCTTAGCGCCGCCCCCCTCCAACAGGAAGTCATCTGTTTTTTCTACCATGTCTTACTTTTACTCTATGATTCATATGGGTTTAATCCTGTGCCAACTGATATGATGATGAATTCTGTCAATGCTGACTGCTGGCTGAACCGTGTGGGCGTGGCCAGATGGCGAATTGCAATCCCTCGCCATAAGCATACGGTCATCTCTAAATCACACCTAGATCATCCGATTTGGACCAAACTGGATATGTATGACCTTTGTTCACCTCTAAAGAGCCCAATAGCATTGAATTGTAATTTGACTCCATTGCGCCCCCTAGCTTATTCCACCACATATATCTCCTCAACACAACAGAATATCTGCACCAGATTTTTGGTGCATCATCAGGGAGCACTGCTGATCGCATCAGTGTGTATCGCCTGGCAGACGGCATCGCTGGAGCTCCTGCGTTCGCCAGGAGGCTGGAGCTACGCTGAGTGGTGAGGGCCCCCGACGCAGCTTTCGGCTTTAATATTTTCATTGTCTTCATTGAGCGGAGAAGCGGAACTGAAATCAACCTCCTTGTTTGTGTGCATAAACACATTAAAAGTTTCTCAACACTCAAAAAGGACATTTTCACTTATTTTAGAGGATCCCCTAAGTGGAGCTCCTGTGATTTTGTACAAAATGTAATTCATAACATGAATTTGTAACTCCAGTAAATAAAATGTGCTGTGTGTGTTATTTCTTACAGACAGGGAGTAGTCCTTGTTCAGCTTGTATTTGGTTCCAATCCCAAAGCGTGTGTTGTTGCTTCCCACTGTCCAGGCCATGTTCACTGCTGCCTCCAAGTTCTTGTTCACCTTCTGGTAAATGGAGCCCCCAAACTCTGTACCGTCATTACTGAAACAAAAAGACCCAAGCACAACGTAAGAACAAACACACCAAAAAATTAAAAAGTGTCTCTATAGTGTCTCTATAGAAACCACTTTTTCCTTTATCAGAAACATTTAAGTAGAAGGGAGACTTCTAAGGATTTCAAGTAGGTTTTTGTTTTTCTTAGATCATATTTTAGTAATACAATTTACTGGACCTCATATTTTGTGTTAATTTTAAATATAACAAATTTTGAATCATCAGAATATAGTCCTTAATTCATTTTATTTATATTTCAGGACTTTAAAAACATTTTTTAAAAGCACTAAAAGAAACAACCAAAACCCAAGTGAATTATTACCTGAAAGCAGGAGCGATTTAGGTACGGAAAGCTGTTTTGGTCATTAATCACAGGCTTCCCAGCTTCATCTACTGTCTACCAGATGCCATTAGAAACCCAAATAGAAGTTTAATAGAAGCCAGCAGACATTTAATAGACACCCCTAGCATTTTAAAAGTGTAGCACATTAATTAAATACCTGGTTGCATTTTCTGACTAAAGTTAGTAACTCTTACCACTGAAATTTCTTTTAATTCCTGCGTTTCCTTTCATTTCAATTTCATTACAAGAGCTACAAACATCCAGTGATTTTTTTTCTAAAAGAAAAATTTTACTATTTTCTCCACTATCTTTTCATCCATACAATATCAGTAAATTTTAAATGCAGTCACTGTGTGGAGTGAGTTTATCTAAGGCTCACTTCTTTAAGTAAGAAGCCTATTTCAAGAACTGCATTTGTGTTTGTGATGCTATGAATACTGTGCCATGCAATCACAACCAGACAGTCACCTAAAAGAAACTAATAAATAATTTTTAAAATCAGAATAACAACAGTACTACAAAATATCGCAGTGAAATTCTAAGTCTGCATCGCACAACCTTACTCACAAATGGATGAACGCCTGGAAGTCAGGGCCATGGTATCCTAAGGCGAAGTTGTAATTAGTCGATTTAGACTTGGCGATCTCATAGGCCATCTGGCAGCCGCCGACCCAGCCGCTGCAGGCCAGCACAGCGGCCGCATGGACGGTGGGACCGGCCCTGTCGAAGTCCAGGTCGCAACCCAGGTTCATGTGGTTCCGCTTGTATCCGCTCTTTACTTTGCCACTCCTCTTGCTAAACAGACAGCAGGACAGCATAAGTGTAAAGTTTAATTTAACTTTGCAGTTTTAGCATGAACAGGATCATTGTTACCCGGTGCTGGGAACAAACAATGTGTCCAATCCGAGCTTTAGCCCTGTAACCAGCTAAAGACACAAGAGACAACCAGTGAGATCATTCTTTCAACTTCTGAGTGCAGCGCTTTTCACAAAACAACTTTGAGCTCAACCTGGTCCTCCATGGTGACGTCCATGATCAGAGTGTTGTCTGAGGTCCATTTCTGGTTGAAACTGAGACCCAGATTCTTCACTTTGCACTTTGACTCCAGGCTGGCTCCTGACTTCCCTGTGTCTGTGTGGCTGAAGCCCGAGGAGATAAACTCCTGCAGGGACAAATAGGGAAGAAGTAGTGGAAAATGAAATGAGAAAGGGGGAAAAAAAATCACAAATTAGTAGACTGAGAAAGCGAACAAGGAGAAAATAAACAGTGGTGGGAAACCATGCGCCATGTCAAGAGTACATGGCCCATTATGTGAAAGCTGGAGAATCACTGTGGAGGAAAAGTGAAGGCAGGACTGAGGGAGAGGCTGGTGGAGTGGATTTAAGGAGGAACACTGTCTGCTACTGCTGCAGCTGTGTCTGTGTTGCCATTGACCATTTAATGGTGCAAATTAGAATTATGAAAATAATTCACTTAATGGAAACATTCTCCAATAAAACGTTTTTGAGCCAGCTGTTTCAAAATTAGTGCATCTCGTAAAACTGCAATGGAAACACGTTTTTTCCTTTTCTTTTTTTTTCACATCCCACGGATGTTTCTGCTGGAGGAAAAGACAAAGAGGGCAACAGGAAGTGAAAGGAGGATGAAAGCACAGCATGTTTTTTTAATGGGTTATCACATAAACAAATTTACTTACGTTTGATTTTGGTTGCGTTTTTTATTTAACATAAACATTGCAACTGCGAAAATTAGCTTTTTCCACATTAGCAGAATATCAACAAAGTTTTTCATACATTTTGTAATAGCAACTCAGCTACTGAAGACTAGTAATTGCTGGAAAGAAAACAGCTGTGCACGTCACTGGCTAATCTCCGCTACACCTGCTGACACTCATCATGTCTGAGGAAACACACACAGACCTTCCCTGTCTTACCATCTAACAGAAGGGTGCAGAGAAGAAGCAGAAAAAAGCAGATGGAGGAGAGCAACAGTTTGAAGAAATATTTGCAGCTCCGCAGATACAGAAGATAACGTACATAAAGCATGTTTCTTTATGTGCCCATGAAGCTTAAAGTTGTTTTTACATTTAATAAGCAAAACCTTGATGTGTTTTAATGGGCTTTCATGTAAAAAAAAAAAAAAAAGTAGCACAAACTTGGAAAATAAAAGAAAAGCAGCATATGGTTCATAATTCTTTTATAAATAATAATCTGAATGATCTTAAAGACAATGCATTCTTTTTATATCCTTTTTACAATAATGCCCCTTTAAAAAATCAACTTGCAGTCTTCAGAAGTCGACTATTAATATCTAGGCACTAGGAGTGAATCTAGCTGTTCTGTGAAGGCCTGACAGGCATTAATGATTAAAAAACACCATAAAAAAATCAGGGCAGGGATGCAGGCGAGGAGAAGTTGATCAAGCAGGGAAGGTTATAAAAACAATACGTGTGGCTTCACCTTTCACAATAACAAATGGTGCTGGACAATAAATTGTCCCAGAAATTATTGCTATGAACGATACTATAGTTGTCTTAAAGCCATTTTCATCTAATGTAATGATAACTGTGCAGGAACACCCGCTCAAAGATCAATACATTTTCATTTCTAATGAATATTTAACACTGTATCTGGAAGACATTTTAAATATCAAAGATAACAAAAATAAATAAAACAGATTCTGAGGTTTCTGTAAACAAAACTGCCTTTCACGACAAATTAATCATCAGGCTCAGACAGAAAAACAGGAAAAACTACCAGTTTTTAGACTTTTATCAAATAAATAAAAGTTCAAACTAACCACTCTGTATTGTGTCAAATGGTCGTGGCATTTTTCAAAATGGCGGCTTTTCAATAACATTACAGGAAGGATTTCTTTAAAAATTAAGCAAACTACACAAACAAGCCAACAAATGGAAATTTTTGCTCATATTTTAATTTCTTGTGCAAGTTACTGATATAATGCTTATTGTGACAGGCCAACTGTGTGGCAAAAACTAACTACTCTGTACTGCACCCATCACATCTCAATTTACTTTTCCTCCACTTCTTAATTTTGTACTCATTTGTGTTGGTCTCAATAAAGCACAATAGTTTGTGGTTGTAATGTAACAAATGTGAATGTTCTTGCAGAGAACTGCATGGTTTGGAAAGAACAGATTTAAAAGAAAACACACAATGTCTAAAAACAAACTTATGCCTTATGTCAGCAATTTAGAGATAAAAGTAAGAAGAACATCCAGCGTATTATATTTGAAGTAGATGAGGTCCAAGACAGAGAGTGCTTAAGTTAAATGCTTAACTCTAATGACTGAAAAATAAATACAAAACCACTTACAATCCCATTCTGAGACTTGGTCTTGAGATCCAGCTTCACAACTCCATAGCCTGACAAAGAAAAGCAGGAAATGAAGGAAATGCTGGAGTGTTTTGTGGCTGCAGCGTGGCTCTAAAAGTTGCAGAATAAATAAACATGTGCAACATGGAGCAAATGAGTCCTGAACGATCACAGAACTGAAAACTAGAGATCAAATCTGGGTGTAGTGACGGACTCAGACCTGAACATTCAGAGTCACATAAAGACGGTTACAAAGTCGGCCTTCAGTCACCTGAAGAACATTTCCAGGATTAGAGGACTAATGTCTCAGCGAGACCTAGATAAACTCATCCATGCGTTTATGTTTTAGTCGCATTGATTTCTGCAACAGTGTCTTCACAGGTCTGCCTTACAAATCAATCCTCCAGCTGCAGCTGATCCAGGTCGCTGCTGCTGGTATTCTGACTAAAACCGGGAAGTTAGAGCACATAAACCCAGTTCTAAACTCCCTGGTAGCTCAAAGAATAGATTTTAAAATACTGTTGTTAGTTTATAAATCCCTGAACAGCTTGGCACCACAATTCATTAAAGATCTGTTGTTGTATCAACCTTCCAGACTCTCAGTTCTGGTCTGCTCTGCATCCCCAGAACCAGAACCAAACGAGGAGAAGCAGGATTCAGCGTCTATGCACCACAAATCTTGAACAAACTTCCGGAAAATTGCAAAACAGTCAAAACACTGAGTGCCTTTAAATCTCAACTAAAAACTGAGTTGGTTATAGTTGCTTTTGAAACATAATCAATGAGACATTGATTATGTTTCATTAAACATTAATCAACAATCTGATGCGTAATGACGGCACTTAACAAAATGTAATGCTTCAATTACCGAAGGTCTGTTTAATGACTTTGTATTTTTATGATGTAAAGCATTTTGAAATGCCATGTTGTTGAAATGTGCTATACAAATAAACTTGATTAACAGATTGATTATATAGACAGAATCCTGCATTAATGCAGAGTGCATTAATCCAGTACTGTGACTCACCATAGCCTTTGCTGAAGATATCTTTGGCAGCTTTTTCCAAGTCGGAGTACGCCGGGGGGACAACCATTGTTCCTGCAGAAACACATCCAGTCTACATTTAAATTCTAGCTAACAGAAAAAACATGCAGATACACACTAAGCTGCATTTTCCTGAAAGATGCATAATTGCAGATTAGAAATATTTCTAAACCAAAATGCTCCACATGTTTAGTTTCCATTTGAAGTTAAGTTTTGGGCTTGATGACTCATTTTTCCATCTCCAGGCCACCGTTCAACAAAGCCCATTTTTTCCTCTGCAGTTCATCTGAAGAATGGTCTTTATCCACTCACCACTTTACCGTTTTCTCAAAAAGGAGGTACTTTCCGAAGCATTTTACTGACAAATGTTGCATTTTTCTGCAGTTCTGAGAAGCGAGCTTTGAAAATCTACTAATTGAATGTAGCTTTTTCTTTAAAAAAAAAAAAAACAAAAAACTTTGAAGCATAAGGAAAAACATCAGTAGAAGTAGCAACAAGCCCAGAAAACATTGCATAAAATGTTCAAAAATAGATGTGACTAAAAAAATAGGAATCATTGAGCATCTTCTTTCCAAAACCACTTTAAGAAAGTACTGAAATAAATCAGACCTTTGAAGCAAGTTTAGAAGAAAATTAGATATATTCTACATATTGTTATAGTATAATTTAGTTTGCACATACTCATCATTAGCATGTGGTATTGATTTTGACTTTTATTTTATTGCTTTTCATGGAGAAACAACTACTCAAAAAACAGAAATTTACAACCATGAATTGGATGAACAGGTTTTACATTTGTGTGGATGTTTATTTTTCAAATGCAATAAGTCTTTTAATAAGTATTAAAAGACTTTTAATTAAAAAAAAAAAAGAGAGAACTATAATGGTCTAAAACTGGAAACAGTTGAATGTTTTAACAGGACAACGACACATTTGAAGCAGATCAATCAGACTGAAGTCAAGCATCTCATCTTAGGAAAGGCCTCACCTCATGTGTGGACTATAGTCCAATCACATCGAACTGAGACTGAAATAAAACAAAATAGTTTTAACTGAACACTAAGCACTAAGCATATCATTTGTGTCCATACACTAAACAACAGAAAGCAGAGCAAACATTCAGCATGCGCCATCCAGCCAGCAGACGGGTTTCTCTCTGTGTGACTGACATCTCCAGCCCATCAATGTGAAACTATTGATTCTTTGGCAACAATCCCATCACAATCCAGCATCCATTATTAAACTAATAAAACCGTTTCTCCTGTTGAGACATGCAGAACCACACAGACCACAGACAACTTGTTGCCACTCACAAAATGCATGACAAACAAAATCCTTCATTATGCAACACATCAGAACAGGAGGAGTTGTAATATGTATGATGTGCAAAGACACACGACCAAGCGAGTGCAGAAGAGCTAACTTAAGTAGTAAAAGCTGGATTCTGCAGTCAGCAGCTATATGCTGCTGGAGCCCTGCACAGCGCTGCACTGCTTCACACTGTCATCAGGGTCCCCTGAGTTAGCATGCATGCATGACCTTGAGAGGTAAGAAGACATTTCTGACAAGGTGACTCTGACCGAGCATTTGCAATTTTGTTTCGCCTTCACTCGCAGTAAAGCTTGGTTAATGTTTGACTTGATCGTTTTCTTTCTTTTGCCCCTTGCCCTGACCCTTAAACCCATCGTCTTTTCTGCAGAAGAGTTGGACTTTGCCCATCAGGCACTGTATCCCAAACAGAAGTCCAATCAAATGCCTGAAACAGACCAACTGAAACTGGAAAATCTTTAATAGTGGCTCAAAGGTCAGCGCCGTCACCCCAAAGTGATCGAGGGACCCTGATGATTATTTTTCCTCTGTCTCTCCCCATGCACCCCCGCCACTTACCGTGACCCTCAGGGGCGTGGTGCTCACATGCCACACAGTCATCTTTGTTTTCTGCCTGCACACCCGTTTCTGTCTTCTCCTCCTGCAGCACCACAAACCCCACTTTCTCTTCCATGTCTCCTCAAGATGAGGGAAACAGCAACAGGAACAGGAGAAAGGCAAGAAGTTCTCTATAGTTCTGACATCTTCAGCTCACAGGACAGTGACTGAATATATGCATATTTTATGGCAACTGTGGCAATATTATGCACAGGTCAGCAGAACAGTATGTGGGCTTTCTGCACAGTTCTTTATGAACTATATTCCACATCTGGAGCATTTAAGCACTGATCATTGATCATCTGGTAAAAAACTCTGAAACTAGCAACTTTTTACAAAGCAACAAAAAGAAGTCCATGCTATTTGATAGTTAATATAACCCACAAGAATCCAATAAATACAAGAACATCGCCACAATTATACCTTTTTTAACATTTCAGTGTGGTAACAGGGCATACATGTTTTCATATTTCATCAAAGACAAACCAGCAGTGAGAGTTTAAGTTAGTGAGTAAAGTATGTTTATTAGAGATGTACAGATCAGCACTTCTGTGATCAATTTCTGAACTGTTGACATTTGAAGCTTCAGAACAGATCTGAGAATGTTGGGGCATAAAAACACAAATAAAAGAAATGCTTCACCACAATACATTTAACATAACGTCTGATGCTTGTGGTATGCAATGCCCTTTAGTCAAATTAATTTCTAACAAAACATAAGAGTGGAAATATTTTTCACTCTTTGTAAATGTTCATATTATAAACTAAAATGTCAGATTTACTGTTATCGGTTTAACTTTCAATAATTCAGGCCTTAAAAAGCATTTCATCAATGTTGCACTACAACTGTTTAGATTAGGAGCAAAGATGACCCAAAAAGAAGTATAAAAACATGTAAAATGTGAATTTTGGTCACTTTTCCTGTTCTTTCAAACATAACTTATTTTCCCCATAAACAATTTTTTTCTTCCATCTTAACAACTGACAATATTTAATAAAAATCTAATTAAATTAATAAGGAAATAAAAGTGGTCATAATTTTTTTTTTTTTTATTAGGCTCTACCAAAGTAAATACCTTAATTTAAACTGATGCAAAAAGTTTTCTGTCATGTTTTTGCTCCAGTCCCATCCCATCACTGAGGTTTCAGGGTCGCTGAGCTTTAAATTATTCTCTTTCGGTCGGTGTCAGAAAGCCTGTGGCTCCAGTGTTGCTCCTAATTTCTCCCTCAGCTTCCTCAGTGTGTGCTAGCTGACCTGCATACTTGCTGACAGCATGCAACCCGTTGTCAGTCATTGTCATTTCAGCCGACAGACACTCCTCCTCTCACACTGTCCATCTCTGCCCCCCTTCCCCTCACGGCCTTCATTTGTCTGTCTGGCTGCTAAGTTTAGCTCCAGTAAACATGACACTGCAACACATGACCTGGCAGTCAACATGTGTCCTCATCAAACATCAACCTATTGAAATAAAACCATATAAAATACACGTGTTTATCTCTATTATACCTCCACTCTGTGGATGCAGGCGAACGTGGGCCTGTCACTTCCAGTGTCACTTTAATTAGGCAACAACCAGAATTAACTGAAAGGTCAAAAGGACACCTAAGGTGACACAAACACAAAATGGTGGTTGTTGGCAATCAAACATAATTTGTTGGGAGCAGTCTCTTTATTTTGATACATGTTGCTTTGAAACCTGAGAAAATGCATCTAAAAAGGCAAATTGTTGAATTGCTCTTGGGCAAAATGCAACTATTAGTCAGATTTTAAGAAAATAAGTGACCTATTCAACATCTGCTGAGGGAGAGAGACGGGGGAAAACCAATATAAAATGTGTAAAAAGAGCAGTTACTCAACACCAGCCTAATCTCTAGATAACCAAGGTAGTGTGTGGTTGTGGCATATACTGAAGGAACGTGCGTTTGTGTGTGAGACAGAGAGATAAGGCCAAATACAGCAAAGATTATCCTCAAACACATTATAGGTTGAACTTAAGCTGCTCCATGTTATGTGGTATTTTGGATGTGTTTGGCTTTACTATTATCTGTGTCCAGTCTTGAAAACATCCCTTCTGCATGTTTACCTGTGGTATTTAGCCCCAATAATAGTTAGAGCATCACCTTTTATCAGCATTAAAGAGACAGAAATCAGTCACCTAAATTCACCTCAATCAGCTCTGATCAGTGATCGGCAGGTTAAATGTTAAAAGAAATCCTAGAGTAGTAGTGCTGCTAATTATAAAATTCACTAAAACTATAAAATTGTACCATACTGAACTGAAGTACTGAAATACTGAACAAAAATATGATACAAGTTAGGAACACTGATTTCATTTAATGGCTGTTTGAGATCTAGCCACCCGTTTCCTATATTTTTCCTGCGGACTTTAAACAGCTAAGAAGGATACAAATGTGCTACAGGTCTTTTGATAGTCTAATTCAATTTTTAAACAGTACTGGATTATTTTTTTTTGTCCATTTATGGACATGTCTCCTGATCAATTCAACATAACTGCAACAAAATACATGCTTTGCTCCAAAATACTTAAAAATACTGAAGTTGCCAGCTTTGATTAAATAATTACGATTAACATTGAACATTTCCCTCTCTGCCCTACCCCATATCTTAATTTGACAACATCATGCTAAATCTCTCTGGTTTTAGAAAACCTTCTGGCACATCTGGTTATTTCCTATAACCTGGAGGATTGTTTTTATGTTTATGTAATAGTCCTTGGACTTAAAGTAATCTGGATCTGTCAAAATTAGGAAAAGGAGTTAAGATTTGAAAGAAAACAAAACCAACTAACAAAACAAAAGTCGGGGTCGGCCAGAAAAAGCCTAATTGTTGCATCTCTAATAGTTAATTTTATCTGAAACGGACAGAGAACTGCAGCCTGACTTCAGAACTTTGGATAGCGACATAAAAACCAATAGCATAAATTTACATAAAAACTATTAGAAATATATACGTCATTATTTTTAAAAGCAATTTACATTATAAAGACATAATGAAATCCTTTAGCACGGCTTTAAATTTAGTATCAGAGTCTTTGTTTTGCTAGTTTTTGTGCTTCTTCGCGAACTCCATATGACTAAATTTCCTTAATATTTATGGCATCCTGTCGTTTTGACCCTCAGGGGAACATGTTCATCACGGGGGATGTCTTCCAATGGTAACTCCTGTATGCACTGAAACAGACATTTCATAAATACACCCCATACTTTAAAATATGTAGTCAATACTTCAACATAAACTTTTCACCAGTTATTATTTTTGAGCGCATCTAGATGCGAATTAATGCAACTAATAAAATGTGTAAACTTATAAAAACACTTTTTGTCAAGTGGGTTTGAAGCATTTTTCCGCTTGCAGGGATTTTTTATGTATTTATTACAACTGATTACAACAAACACAGGCCTAAACTAGTATCAAAACCTGGTAACGCGTCTGCGGTGGTCCCCTCTCCCCCTCTGTGACTCGTTTCTCACTCACAATCAAGGCACCTTTGTCAACAACTACAAATTACGCTGAGAAACAGGCACCCCGACAAGTTTAAGAAGCAACAGCTTTAGTAAAGTTATTGTATCTTACCTTAAATTTACAACGGAGTGTGTAGACTTTCGCACCGTTGCTCAGTGTAGCTGAATGAAGGCGAGAGCACCAACAGACACTCCGTGAGCATGCGCAGTCAAGCCTCCCGTTGAGGGCGGGGCAGTTATGTAAATGTCATTGGTCAGTGGCTGTACTGTTATAAGTGGGAATAAACATTGGACCTCTCTAAAACATTTGTAAGGGTCGCTGATTCGTTTCTGGCATAATATTCTAACTGATGTGGCAGTTAGAATATGAACTACTGCACTATGAAATTTCATTGGAACATAATATGTATTTTTTCCACTCTTCTTATTCCACAAATAATATTTTAGTACTGCATTATTAATTGATATCTACAAGACAAACTCCTGAAAAATGTTTGTGGTATAGGTTATGGGTTGTAATTGTTCTGTAGAGGCATTAACTTGAAAGCAGTCATTTACATGCAGTGTAAAACAGACATATAAACTCTTTTTTTCAATGCTTGACATTAAATCAGACTAAACCTTTGTGTTTGTACAGTTTTGATTACCATACACACATCCATCGGTAATATCTACCTATCAATCGATCAGTTAGAATAATCATTTATTTCCAGAGTCGGGTAGTAACTAGTCACATTTACTCAATTACTTTTTTGGGGTAACTTTTTGATATTCAAAAAAGTTACTATACTGTACTTTTACTTTAGTAATTTTATTATGAAGTATCAATACTCTTGGGTAAAATTTCTGGATTCTCTACCCACTGTGAGTAATTTCACTGAATAAAGAACAAATACGTTTTAACCAAAAATTTACCAGACACAAACACACATCTGCAGTTTTTGCTAAAGTTTCCTAAGTTTTTTATTGAAAGAAACTCATCTGGTAAAATGTTATTTGTCTGATTTTGTTTTTTTGTTTTTTTTTTTGTTATTTACATGAATTATTGTCATTTTGGTCCTTAAAATTTCAAAATTTCCACTTACCTTTATATTTTAGTCCATCTGATAATGTAATTTTTAAATATTTTATTAATGATAATTTGATCAGTTACTTAGTATTTGAGTAGACTTTTTACCAAATACTTTTTACTCTTGAGTAATTTCTTCAACAGCTACTAAAAATATGTTGAAGTATAAGTACTTTTACTTGAACACAATTTATGGTACTCTGCCCACCTCTGGTTATTTGCATTTGCGGATGCAATAATCCTGAGAAAGAATTATTTTTGATCATTTTTAATTCTTTTCACCAATGTCAGAAGATTATATACACTAAGATTATTGTGGTTTTTTACACCTTCACAAAGCCCCAAATTGGAGCTAACTGTAGGTTTATTTTAAGACAAAAGCTAAGGAATACAATTCCTTGTGTGGGATCTTGGGAAAAACAAAGCAAATTTTGTCTAGATATTGGAAAGAGAATTATGGACAGCCACAAATCTGGTCATTCTTTGAGTATATTTTCAAAATGCACAAAAGTTAATTCTTTCGAACAATATTATGCAACCAGCATGGGAATGTTCTATGGAGGTATTACTGGTGTAAACATATTTGTGCCTGGTAATTGTGAAGTTGAATTGTGAAGTTTTGTAATTGTAGATTTTATTTCAATCTTTCACAAATACAAAACAACAGTTAGACCCCTTCCAGTTCTTAAGTGCAAGTACACAAATTATATTCTTTGAGTGACGCTTTAAAAACAATGCTACACTTACAGTTCTGCTCCAAATGATCCCAAACAAATGGTGCAAAACAAATCTGCATATTTTTAGCATTCACAGACACAAAACTACTGTTACACTTTCATTAATTCTTCATAACAGGTCACAGACTCCATTCTACAAGTAACAAAATATAAAAATCCTGCTCTAATATTTTTTCTCTTTGATGTAATATGCATTTTATATTATTGCAATTATTTGTTTAGATCTCATCAGGGTTTATTTTACCATGTAATAATGTTTTCACTAAGCCGCTGAGTGGTTCCAGAGAAACATGCTCTTATTTTGCAAACCTTCCATGCAGCGCCTGAAAGACAGTACTCAGGATTAAAGAGCTCCTCTCCTCAACGAGATTACAGCAGAAGTACGTATTGTTCCGCTCCACGGGTAGATAATCATTAAGCGAACATGTAACAAGGCTAGTTTTACACTTTTTAATTGATCTGCGGTGAGTTTTCGTGCTTTGTTTATCAAGATGTCGGCTAATATCTGTATTCCCTCCGGTCATTGCCGTATTCCCTCTGTTTGCGCGTGCTCCGTTGCCATGGTGAAGAATTCGCCAACAAGTGTTGATATCTAGGCGTCATCGGCGCGCGTGAACAAACCCCTTCACCGATAAACAACGACTCAATTTTAAAAGGTAAGCTTTTATTTAATTTAGTTTGAACGCTTGCAGGTTTTGTGGGACGTCAAAATGCGTTTTTGCTTCTCTTAATCCATACGGAGTTTAGTCGAAAACACTGAGTGGTGATTAGCTTACTTCAAAAACACTATGGCAAACAATAGCTGTGGTTGGCGTTTAATAGCCGTTGAAAACAGTTTTTACATAGCAACATTCTTATGCAGATATTTTTATTATTTTTATTTTGTTTTATTTACGTTTTTACCTTTTAGTGTATGCAGGGAAACATGAAGCTTAGTCGTCTATTTTTATTCTCAGATTGTGAGATTTGGTCTATATCTCAAATTCGTAAAGGGATTTTTTACTAATAGTTGAAGCAAATAAACACGCAGATATTTTATTTAGATTGTACAGTTTGTAGTACAGTTATTTTAAATCATATAAAAGATAAAATAAATGTAGGTAGTTGTACTTTTGCGTTTTCAATTTGGATTGTTTCTTATCTGAAACTTTATATCTGATATATTTGCTCAGCAGTTTCTGCACTTTCAAATGTGTGAGGGACCTTCCACAATATCTGGGCCAATCCCCCCAGATCCCTCCCTGCTCCCTCAGTACTACAAACGACCTGCTTCGGGTAAGATGCCATCTAATAGTTATGTTCAATAGGTCTTGTGTTAAACAAAGACATGATTTTAAAATTGCCATAGCCAGAATGAAGGATGCCTCATAACAACACTTAGCAAAGATATTCAAACCCCTTGAACATTTTTTTGTTGTACATTTTGTCGTCTTCAATATACTTTGTTGGATTTCAGTGATTAATCAACATAAAGTTGTCTTTAACTGTGAATTGGAAGAGAGATGATGCATGTTTTGTTTTGTAACACTAAACATTTGACAATGTTTAGTCAAATGTTTGACTAAACTGCTTTGGATTTTATTTAGATGTATACGAGTAAAGAGGGCAGAATACAAATGCACCCTGCATTTTTCAGATTTTTCTGCATGAAAAATGTAGAAAACTGTGTATCATTTTCCCTCCACTTTACAAAAAATACTTCACGCTCTGTGTTAGTCTGAAAAACTGATTAAAGTTTGTGGTTTAAATTGACAAAATGTAAACAAAAAAGCTTCTAGCAGTATTAATAGTTTACAAGATACAGTAAAATGGAATGTTTAAAAAACATTAAAAGAGGACTTAGTGTCTATTGAATAGAAGACCTTTTGTAACAAATACATGATGGCAATAAACTAGTTTTTTTTCTCTCTCTTCCAGCTCGTGGTTGCTTAGAAGGACACCATAACGGGAGCTTGGCCCTTCAACTGGGTCCTCTTGCTCCAGATCCTGTGTTGTACCCAGAAAGCTACAGCGCTCGCTTACCATCCCGCCGGCCCCGCGTTGGCCCTAATGCCACTTATATTCTGGAACGTGGACAGAAAGGAGTTGTGGGAGACTTACTAAGACTAGAGGGGTTAGCCATAACCCCTGTTCCCAAACAGAGTAAGTTTCAGTAACTAATGTAGTTTTTAAACTTATCCTTTTTTGTTGTTTTAAAGATGAAAAACTGTGGGTTTAAAGATGATTTCTAGTTTATTGAACTGTAATTAGAATAAGTGTTGTTGCTTCTCCTTGTAGAGCAGAAAGTACATGACTTTAGTAAGGATAATGTACGTCGACTCCGGGAGATCCAGAGACGCTGCAAAGAGCAGGAAGCTGAGAGAATTCATGCTGGCCCTGTCCCAGTCAAAGCTCTGTGGACCTCCTCAAAATATCAGAACGTCCCATCCAGGGTGATGGCTCAGTTAGAGGCGAGGACGAGATCTACTTCTAACAGAATTTGAACATTTCATATTTTCCTCATGTTTTAACCTGTGTGTTTATTTCACTCAGATTTCTAGCCTATCTGTTAAACCTCAGTGTCAAACGTTTCTAAAGGCCCACTCTAAAGGCGGCTCCTCCACCCCACCAAGATCTTCGCCTGTGGCTTTCCAGCGCCCAGCCTCCTCCAGTTCCACACAAGACCTGGACTTAATGGTGGGTTCTAACAAAATTATGCATTTTGTAAATTATAATACAGTCATAGAGTTGATCGTTTGTTTAAACGTCATGCTTCCAGTGTATTTGTTTTATGCCAGCCATTAAAATGTTTTCAAAATTTCTGTGAAAATAATTTCAGAAGGGAAATTACTTGTAATGGAAGCATAGATTTATGTCTGCTTTTTAAATTATGCTTTCAGGTACAAGGTCATACCATAGACTTTGTGAAATATAATGCACGGGCTGCAAGAAAAACTAGCCTCCGTCGATCCCAGTCACTGACAAACCTCAGGGATAAGCCCATCCCCAGCGCAGTGAAGGGCCAAGTGCCTCAATAGTGAGTATTTTAAGACCATATTCTACTTTATTTATAACTTACTCTCAAATAACTTCTAATAAGTTTGTATGTTGTAATTATTTTTGCAATATTTCACCTCATAAACCTTAAAATGTTTTAAACAAAATGTTTCTAGAGATGTTTTGCATAAATTGCTTTTTCCTTACAGCACTAGTCATTTCAGCCTTTAACCTGTTAATTTCAGGTTCAACTTATTTATGTACAAAACCAAAGCACCTGTTAGTATCTCTTAGGATCCACTAACTTGAGCTTTTATTATTATTATCACATTTATGGAGCACTGTAACAAAACTTGAAAAATGTACATTTTTTTAGGGCTTCTCAGAATTATTTTATGGCTTGGAACAGTGGTCCTAATATCTCATATTTGTGGAGGATTAACTTGCCTAAATGTTGATCAGCACCAGAATGAATGCAAATGAGGTATACTACAAAGTTTTCAGAACATAATATGAAATTGTAATTAATTATAAAAATAAAATATACTGTAAATGAAATTTGGGGAATGTTTCTATTATTTGTTCTTTTCCACTGTCACCTCATGCTTTGTCAACTGAGCATCCTTCTTACCAACTGGCAGTAAAAGTTGCTAAGAAGAAATAAGCTTATTTTTATAAGCTTATTTCTATTAGCTTATTTCTATTAGCTTATAGAAATAAGCTAAAAACAATAAATGGAAGTATGGAGAGATTAAGAGATGCAATAGGTGAATATGGGGGGTTGGGGGGTTGAATTACTGAAGGGGCAAACTGACCCAAAACCATTCTTTATTGTCTCACTACCACTTAATGCAGTCTTGAGGAAAGAAAGAAGCAGTGGCAAAAAGAGGAGGAGGAGAGGAAGAGGAATGCGCCTGATCCTAGGGTCCCAGCTGGTCACATGACATTGCCTGAAAGCGAGAGACAGGAGACACTAAAGTCCCTGAAAGACAGTAAGTCTTCTTTGGATGAGTAAATCTTCTGGTAGACAGATGTTCACATGGAGAAGTTGTTGTTGTTTTTGTTGTTTCTTTTCCCTCAGCCCACGACTCATTGGTGTCGGAGCTGCTCTCCCTCCCGCTAAAGTCTGATGGTCTGAGAGTTCGCACACGTCGGGCTCAGCTTGACTGTAGACTCTCTGAGATTGAAGAGGCCATAAGGATTTTCTCCAGGGATAGGGTTTATGTTAAAGTTGATTCCTAACACACCAGGAATCAACTGAAGACGAGATTGCCCTGCAAATCTGCCATTTTGTTTTTACGATTTATTTAATGTAAAGAAGCTGACTTTTATGGAAAAGAGGATTACTTTATTGTTGTGGAGGGATTTTGTTAAAAATATACTTTATATAATAATTTTATCATGTTAAATTACTATATTACATTTGCTTACTGTCAGTAACTCTAACATAACATTACAATATTTCTAGTTCTTAAATGACATGCTTTGGCTTGCATATGATTTAAGAGCTACAGTCTCACAAAATTCTACACGCCTTTGTGAAAATGCTAGGTTTTCAGAAATATCAAGCCTAAAAATAAATAATTTAAAAACTTTTCTCCAATATGAAGTGACACTTAACCTGCAGAATTCAATGGATGTTAGAAAGAATATTAATGATTTTGCAGCAACCTCAGTACATAGGCAAACTAACACTTTGTTGAACCATCTTTAATTTTGGAATTTATTATTTGTTAGTTTTATTTTTATCTTGAATTATGCAGAGATTATGTTACACTGTATGTGCAAAATGCTTTAAACTTATTTATTTCTGGTTTTATGCTTTAATTTCAAAACCTGGCATTTTAACATGATTGTGAATATTTGTGAAAGCTACCTCTAAATGTCCTGTAAAGTTGAAATAAAAACCCCTGTTGTTTCCTGTGATTAGACTTATTTTGTTGCTAATTGCGATCATGCCATGTCATTCCATGTTTTATTAATTTTATGTTCTCATCAGAAAACCAGCAGCGAAAACAAAATATGCAGTTAAAATGTTTTCCAAAAATACTTATTATACAGTCACCTCGAAAGTACAGGTTCCTGTTTATATAAAATTCTAGAATTGCGTTGGTGGCAGCATGTTGGAGTAGCTTTGTGTTAGTTCTGATTTGTTTTATATAGACTTTTGTTCCTAATTTTTGAGATTGGGGCATTGCTTTTCTGGACTATTTTCTCTGGTTTTGAATGCTCTGCAGGTGGAAGGACTTGTACTCTTAATTTTTTACTTTCATACAATTGTTATGATGTGTAATTGAGACAAGGTATCGTTTTAACAACTGGGAGCAGCTGATTAGCATCTCAAAAGTTCAAATAATACCTTAACCATGACCCACAATTCCCAGTTTAAAAGGATGTTTTTTATGTAGAGCAGGACCAAAGCAAAGGGCTAAAGCAAAGTGGGTGGATTAGCAGTACTTGCTAACTACTGAATGTGTCATCCAGGACATATTACTGTCGAATATCCTCTCTGCTGCTGGATATTGAACTGTTAGCATGTTATGAAACTCATGAGACAGTCATAGAGCAACAGTCTTCGGTCAAAGGCATCTTAAGATTCATTGGAAAACTGACTGCAACTGCAGATATTATATATTTGATATTGTACTAATCCGTTGTTTTGAAGCAAAAATTTATTTTACAAAAACAAACGTAATATTTTGTATTTTCCAATTAGAAAAAACGTCAGAAAAGAATTGTGATATCTAATTTTAAAAAAGAAAAGTAGAAGTGTTTCGTCACGTGCGCGTTATTAATGACGTGTTACGCATTTCCAACCTCCTCTACGTAATTTGGGTCATTGTTCAGCTTGAGTACTGGCTGAAGTGTTAGCAAGGCGCTAACTAAAAACAACAAAGTGGTACTCACTCCTGCGTGATAATATTGCCATCAGACTTTCACAGGACATCTCGCAGTTTTCGTATTCTACGATGAGCAAGAGGAAAGCTCCACAGGAGTCCCTAAATGAGGGAATAACTGACTTTCTTGTCGGTACGTGATGTTACGTTTCAGCCAGCAGTTAGCTAGCCTGAGAATTGCAGTGTTTTTACTATTTAAACTGCCTTCATATTACTTTCGATTATGTAATACGCTGATAAAATTGCTTTCATGGACATTTCTTTTGTTTGTTTTTAAACATGAGAGTTTCTCTGCATTACAGTTTTCTTTAGAGGCTGTAATTTAAATCCCTACTTCCGTTCAATGTGGTTCTAAAATTAAATGGGATGTGCTTCTGGTTACAGAACTGGCTAACTACGAGAAAAATGTCAACAGGGCAATACATAAATACAATGCATACAGGTGAGTTCCTAAAAACCTTTGTTTTTATTTGCAGATACGAGTAGAATCCACATATTCAGTGGTTCTTTTGGATAGACTTAATTTATCTGCTCAAAAGGTTTTATTTCTGCTTCATCTTTCACTCACTTCCGGTCAGATATTTAGAGAATACTCGTAACAATGACGTTTTAAAATCCTTTTACAATAACAAAATTATGCATTTATTGCATAATTTATGTCACATGAGATCAAGATATTGTAAACTAGCTTGTTTGTTCATATCACATTACTAAAACTTTAAAGTACTTTCTTTACAAATATTTCTTATAGCCATTTGATAATGTTTTTATTCTGTACTGGGGATAGGAAAGCAGCATCCACCATTGCCAAGTATCCTAACAAGATTAAAAGTGGAGAAGAGGCAAAGAAACTGGTATGTCCTAAATTCATTTTCTGTTATTTTTAATGCTACTAATATTTAAAAAATGAATAATGGAAGCAAAACTTTAGTGATGACAATGGACAAGATAAATTATAAAATGTTTCTTTATTACTATGTCTAAATGGATAACCCCTTTTTTTTTTTTTTACATTATATTCATATGTGAAACTATCTGTGTTTTATGTTGACCTTAATGTCTTAATATTAATCTGTCCACAGACGGAATATGTGTACTGCCTTTAGATTTAAACTTTCTTATAGTATAAGTTATTTGTCAGAGTAGCAGTAAGTGTGTTTGTGCTACTTTCCAAAAGCTTGTGTACAGTACAAACCAAAAGTTTGGGCACACAGTTGTGTCCAAACTTTTGGTTTGTACTGTAAATAGATTTTTAACATCCTGATATGTTTACTTTTATCTTTCAACAGGATGGAGTTGGTGCTAAAATAGCTGAAAAGATTGATGAGTTCTTGCAAACTGGAAAACTAAGAAAACTTGAAAAGGTGAGTCAAGGTGTTTGGGGATACACAACTCCTTCCACTCTGTATTTTATTTTTATTTTAACTTTATGGCAGAAGTGACAGGAAGTACATATGTCAACAACCTAAACAGAAAAAGTGAGTGTTCAGTTTTATATTTTACTTTGTCATGAAGTAACAGAACTCCGCCAGTAGAGACTGGTTAAGTGTTTAAGCTCCCTGCTTTTCCTGTAAAAAATAATAATAATAATTTTACTACACAGACTGATTAATCTGACTTATTTTCATCTAGATCAGAAATGATGACACAAGCTCTTCCATAAATTTCCTCACCAGAGTCACTGGAATCGGGTATGTTGGTAATACTACCAAATGGGACCGACTCAGTTGTTGCTGCTTTTGATTTTTATTATGCCCTAAATTATATTCCTTTGTTATAACAAAGAATATGTGTCTTGACCTTTAGGCCTGCTGCTGCTAGGAAGTTTGTTGAAGAGGGGGTGAAGACATTGGATGGTTTGTACCGCACATACCGTAGATCACATGACGTTTACATATTCTCTTTAACAATTAAACTCACCAAAATAATGTTAGACCTAATTTACAGATTTCTTTGTGTTTAAAGGTTTTGAATAACTTGCAGGGAACATTAAAATGCTATTTTTATATTTTATGTTCCTTTTAGATTTGAAAAAGGTAGAGCACAAGCTAAATCACCACCAGAAGATTGGACTCAAGTAAGTTTGTCTGAAAATGCTTTAGGTTTATTATTTCTATTTTATTTCAGTTGTTTTCTGTAAGAGCATACAGTATTTATGTTTTATGGTGCATTTAGGTACTTTGAAGAATTTGAGAAAAGGATCCCAAGAGCTGAAATGGAAAAGATGGAGGTGATTATGCTTTAGATAATTTCTGATCTCTTTTTTTAAATTATTTTTTTTTCAGGTTGTTTCTTTTTAACTGTAATTTTTTTTTTTTATTATTATTATTAAGGTCCTTATTCTGGGGGAATTAAAGAAAATTGATCCAGAATATATCGGAACAATCTGTGGAAGCTACAGGAGAGGTACTTTCATCAAACTGATATTCAGTCTTTAAATTTTAAGAGTAGCTCATTTTTTTTAAATATTTCTAATTTCCAGGTGCAGCATCAAGTGGTGATATTGACATTTTACTGACTCACCCAAATTACACTTCTCAAACAGAGAAGCAGGTAAAACCTAAACATATGCTGTTGCTCGCTTAAAGTAAATAAATTATGTTGGTAAGAAGAAGTGGATCGTTTTTTGAACTAATTGAACTTTCTCCGTTTCCAGCCAAAGCTTCTTCATGCTGTGGTCGATCACTTGGAGTCCATTGGGTTTGTGACCGACACTCTGTCCAAAGGAGACACCAAGTTCATGGTGAGGCCTCTGGGGGTTTGTTTTCCTAAATGCAGTCAGCTGTAGCTATCTTAATGTGACTGGTAATGAAGTTTGTCTTGTAATTCCACCCATCCCCTTTAGCGCATGACTGTTCCCATAATGCACTTCCTCTGTTTGTTTAGGGAGTCTGCCAGCTGCAGGACACTGATGATGACGACGAGGAAGAACATCTTCACAGGCGCATTGATATTAGGTAACCTTTTTTTTCAGTCAAATACTCTTAGGATATTTATCTGATATATTTCTGGTCAGAAGCTTATAAACATGAACATCAGATTGATTTTGATGTTATAACACTGCATTCAGGGTGGATTAAAGTTAAAACTTATTCTGGGATTTCTACAATCTACACAAGATCTAAATTCCAACCTCAAGCTCAAACGTATACACCACAACCCTATTCGGTCAAATCTCCTTTTACAAGTTGCAGAGAAACTGCACATGATTTGCAGCATTGAGATTAATGATTTGGGAAGGCCATTCAGAAAGTCTTCAGAAACTAGTTTAGACTAGGGTCAGAAATTCATTTTAATTAATTAATTAGATTTGAACTTGTTACAAAATTTAACTGAAGTAGTCACCTTTTTTGTTTTGTTTACATAAAAGGTTCCAGCTAAAACCTTTGCATTCATTCGTTTCTGGCACACTCCTACATCTGATGTACAAGTGGGATCCGCAAACACCAGTGATGGACGACAAAGCTGCTTCTCTTGGCCCCCTGGGGGTTTATTCCTGATCAGAAATTGATCTGATGAGACATTGGAAAAGACCTTTGTTGTGTACGTCTGCTGAGGATCCATTCACTACCAGTAGTAATAGTGTATTGCACAAATTTCATGGATTGTTTGAACCACTTCACCTCAAATCAACAACTTAGATGGTTGAAACATGGATGCAGTTGAATGTTCCAGCTTAAAAATTATCCTAAACAAAAATCCAAACTGGTTTTGAAATGGATTAAGCCATGCTTAAGCTATTGAAAACATTTTAACTGTGCGTAAAAACCAGGTGCATGTCAGGAAACCAACATATATGAATGAACTCTAAAACTATTGATAAAAGGAATCGCCAAATATTCAGGAAGAGAAATGCTATCAGGTTACCAGAAATGTTACAGTTTCTGCAGCTTGTGAAAGGAGATTTAAACAAATATTGGTGCGGATATGAATGTGATTAAATCTGTTTGTGTACAATAACACAAAGGGCCAGGTGAAATACTTATTTAGTCTTTTACACACTGGCTTTGTCTTTACGACATATTTTGAGAAACAATTTTGAGCTTCTGTTTAGAACTGAAATCTGTAGTTAATGGGGTTTTTTAAATCCAGTCATTCTTCTTGATTTTTTCCAGGTTAATTCCCAAGGACCAGTACTACTGTGGAGTTCTGTATTTCACTGGAAGTGACATCTTTAATAAGAACATGAGGACTCACGCTCTGGAAAAGGGCTTCACTCTGAACGAGTACACCATCAGGCCACTAGGTGTCACTGGTGAGTCTCTGTCAGCTGCAACTAAATGAAGGCCTGTTTCACTTTGTAACTTCAGCCAAAAGTGATTTTGCTGATTGTATTGATTGCAGGAATGGCGGGAGAGCCTCTGTTGGTGGACAGTGAGAGAGACATCTTTGAATACATCCAGTACAGATACAGAGAGCCGAAGGATCGCAGCGAGTGAAGAAAATCAACAGCAATCCTGCAAACATGGATTAAACAAAAGGCATCTAGTTTGTTTCTTCTTTTCCACTTACTCATGTCACTGAAAAAAGAGTAAATGTGAAAAGAATTTTAATTATAAGAGTTGGATGTTTTCCCCAAATGATCTTCACATTTTGGACTTAATATTTATTTATAACACTTCACCTTCATGCCTCATGAAAGTGCTTCTGCTTTATTTTTAGGGTTTTAAATCATGTCAGCTGTAGTTTACCTCATTTTTAGTTTTTGTTTTTGGTAAACTAAAAGGGAGTTATAAACGTACATGAGCCACGTAAAGTGGATAGTTTGTTGCATTTTGTTTGTACATCCTGAATGTGTGTGGTTTTGATTTTTATTATTGTAATACCTTAATATTTTTGTTTGAAGTTTAGACGGAATGAAAATGTTACAATAATGCGCCATTGCATTGACGAGTAGCAATATGGTAATCAAACCAGATGAGAGTAGTATTCTCAGCATTTAAATTTGATTTTGTTGAATGGTAGGTTTAATTAATCTATTGTATGAGATGAGGAAAAGACAACATCCAGTGTTGGATCATGTCTGAATGTGTCCTTTTTCCAGGAAGGCAGCAAAACTGAAACTTGTAATAGTAGAATATGGTAACTTTCAGGTTTTGTGTTGCAATCTCTGCAAATATGTCAGAAGTTATTTAAGAAGAAAAGGAAACATGAAGCATTGCTGTCACTGAATTGAAATAAACTGGAAGAAACAGTTACATTTTCTGCCTGTTGCTTCTTCATGAATTTTGTTCAGTAATATATCTGGGTCTGAACGTTTTGGCATTTTGCATATCATCTTGGTAGTCTGTTGTCCATTTTCAGTCCTCGAGGGCAGGATTTAGACTTGTTGCTGCACCACAAATGACTAAATTAACTCTGTAGCATTTTACCAAGTTCTCCAACAGCCTCTGTTGACCCTATCATTTGAATATGAGCATGAAACCAAGGAAACATTTTACTAATACAGAACTGCAAAAAACAACTGATTTTTGGAAGTCATTGGTTTACATGATATTATCATTTGTCTTTTTGTCTGTGTCAACTATCGCATATGGCTAGACATGAGGTGCCTGTCAGTCTGGATCTTCAAGTCCCACATATTTTTACTTTCGGTATTCTGCACCACCCATTGATATGGCCTCCAGCTCCAGATGTTTCTGTACACTCCTCCAGCTACTTGGCTTAAGTTTTAAAGGTTGTTTGTGCAGTTTGCCTGGCATCGTCATAAGAACCTGCTATTAGTTTTAATAGCGGGGTCTCTTAAGACCTAAATTTTGATTCCTGTCTGGCATAGTAGACCTCAGTCTGCTTTTTTTTGCAAATCCTGCATTTTCTTGTGCTGCCAATGTTACTCCCTCGTTGCGTTTATCCCCAGTTCCTTCTTAACATTGGTAGGGAATCTCTATATTTTTAATTTTGTCAATCTGGCTTTGATGCATGATAACTGCTTTTATGTTGGGTTTCCAGCAACAACAACATTTCCCTTGGAGGTCAAAGTATTTTTGAATTTGAATTAATTTTGTAGCTCATCTTTGGGAGCCATTATGCTTTTATTCTGGTATATTTGCTATTCTATTCTCGTTGGTGATCCTAATGCCTACAAGTCTTGACTTCCGTCTTTAGTAAATTATATGGATGCACAAAAGCTAATTATTTTTCCAAGGAGTTAACAGTGTGCTTCTACACTAAGTGTGCTTCTACACCAAGCACACTGCTAAAATATAACATTTTGAGAAGAAAAGGAAAATAAAATAAAATATGAAAAAATGTTTTCACACTTAATTCCTTGTCCCACTGTGAACATTACAGTTGAGAGAATCACTCAATACATATTCTTCAATCACTTGTTCTTTATGCTGTTTATGTAATAAATAGATGCATATAGAAGTGTTGAATTTATCTACCCATCTATCATTTTGTTCACTAATCGTCTATGCATCCAGCTAATAACCCACCCATTTATTGATTTGTCCTTTCATCCAACCTTTCATCGATCAGTTTGGTAATCCAATTTATCCATCAATATGTTAGTCTCATCAGACATTAATCTGTTCATCCATTCATAAATGTATTCATCTATCTACCCATTCATCTATCCAATATATCTGTCCATCCTTTAAAGTTTATTATTTTCACAGGTATTATATTTAAAGACTATATGGAAATTTCAGTTTGGCTTGGAAATTAATTACAGAAAACCTCTGTAAAAGTTATATTGAACCTATTGACTAATACTTTATAGAATATTTTTACAGACTTGGCTTTCTAAGGTCATGATTTCTTAGAAGTTACATTCAAATTCTAAGTCATACCATTATAATATCCAGATTTTTATAGTTTTGAATTTAGAAAAAAATCACTTCAACTTCACAACGTAAATATTTTTATTTGCCTAACCTGCAAATAAAAAAATCACACAATGGAAAATATATTTCTTTACTGCATTAGAAAACAATTAACTATTTAGCAATTAGCCTGCTAGCGTTAACCCCACTATATACAAGCGTTGCCCTGACAACGGCTGTTTCGCGGTGCATGATGGGTTGAAATAAAACGCTACCAGAAACTCCACAAGGATACGCACCAGTTGACCAATGAGAGCGCGTTGTGCGTTAACGGCAGCCAATTGGAGGAAGTCAAGGCAGCCGTATCCTACCGCCACACACCCACATCACTTTTGTGTCAACCACTTCGCGGGAGTTGTCGCTCCAGGAGCAGTTATCCCATTTAAACTACTCATCGCTTGATACCCTTCCGTTGAAGGTAGGGTGGCAATTTGTGCATTCACGGAGCTGTATTTGAGTTGTTCAGTTTATTATGTGTGCAATATATTTTTACTGGCAAACGCGTTTTTTAAATTTTTTTTTTCCATTGTATTGAATTACTGTTGGTTGTCTTGGTTTCAGCTAATCAGCAGCATCATTGCATGGGGCACACAGAGGTAGTTGAGAAAGAGAGAGAGAAAAAAAATCAAATTACATTACTCTGGTACATTACTTACTGTAAAATATATTTTAAAAACATTTTATGTTTTCCTGCACATTTAAAAGCAACTGGGGAGAGTTTTCTCAGTGGCTAATGCATTTTAATGAGTTGCCGGAGTTATAGGTTTAGCATGATCCTCTAATCAGAGTATAGGTGTAAAAATGTAGACGGTAATTTTAAATGTCTTGAGTATCCATAGAAACTACGCAGAGCGCACGTTCATCTCGCAGCCTTTTGATGGAAGTTATGTAACACTTGTAGAAATGGCTCGATCAAACATTATGTAGCCGTTATTATGTAATAATGTCGTCGCTGAAGAGACATTTTCTTTTTTCTCTCTATGATCTTGACGTGTCCACTGCTTTATTTCCCCCGATGCCGTTGTTGATCAGTGTTGGTCCCCTCAGGCAGCCTCTACAGTCACATTATGTATGAGTGTGTGTCAATGCCCTCATCAGGATTATAAATTATCCGCTGTGTTTTGGTTACCCAGAGCAACGCCATGTCTGACAGAAAGCCAGTGATCAAGAATGCCGACATGTCGGAGGACATGCAGCAGGACGCCGTTGAGTGTGCCACACAGGCCCTGGAGAAGTACAACATTGAGAAAGACATTGCTGCATACATTAAAAAGGTATATATAAATAAAGGATCTCTCCATTATGAAGCATCCAACATCTAAACAGACAAATCCACACCGTCTATACCAATCTATCTGAATAGGTTTTTGAAGATTTTGTCATGTTATTGGCATTGTGACCAGGGCTGAATTTAGGATTTAGGAGGGTGTAGGCCCCATGGATTGGAGCCAGTTTTAGTACCCAACCCATGCAAGGTATTTTTTTCAAAAACATCCTGTCACAGATAGTTAGATACACATCATCCTCAAAGTTTCTAGGCCTAGTCCAGATGAAAAAATAGTTTTTCCAAAGCAATCTTTAAAAGATAAAATGAGCAAATCTCTCATTTGAGCAAATCTTTCAATTTCCCCAAAAATCAACCAAAATGTTAGTGACTATGCAAAGCATGTTTAGCTAGACCTTGCTGTTGTTACATTTAATTTACTTGGGGTTGAAGGTTTGTTCTCAAATAGTTGTGTATTGCATACCTACTTTAAAACCACCAAAATTCATACAAGAAAGTATACCATGTTTAGAAAACATCTGATTTTTTGTTGATTTTTTCTTTGAGTCAGGTTACTTCTGCGGTTAGCCTGTAGTGTGCTATTCCAGCCTGATATAACTGAAATAAATTCAAAGCTAATGACTAATGCAAACCATCTGGTGTGTCATTGTTGCACATCCAGTATAGATTATAGGTTTTTCTTGAGGCAACCTGTTTTATTTTACCCTGACTTCCTTGAAGATTCCTTTAACTCACATTTCTATCATCAAGATGGCATTTATTGTAGAGAGGAACAATTTTTAGCCATCATGTGTAACTATAGAAACGGCCTAAAGGAGCTAGATGTACTGTAAGACTACCATATTGTCTTAATTCTATTTACCAGTTCACTGGGAGAAAGTTTTGTAAGGGTTTGGTACATGTGGCCACTAAGAATGATGGGATGACAGACCACAACCTAAAGTTGGAAAAGAATTGCAGGAGTTTTTATACAAATGTTATGCATAACTGCAAATTTATATTTCATTCTTGATCGTCATTTTTTAAAAATAAACCTCTACTCTCTAGGTAAAATTATTTATTTACCAAAACCCATCTGATATCGTAGAGTGTGTTTTTTAGGCCCTGCTACATTATTTAAGCAAGCATATTTATATCAATAAATAAATGTCAGAACTTAACAAAGCTTGTCCTTTCCATCATAAGTGTATAGATAATACCCTTAGAGGATTGGGGAGGTGGCATCCCTTCACTGTTGTTTTGGGGTGTACATATTTGCAAATTCAAAGACTGTAATTTAATCCCAAGCTATTAATAATGTTAAATAATTTAGTGCCAAAGCTCCATCCACGTATAGGACCAAGAGCATAATGCAGAAAACTGAAAGCATGTTGCCAATAATTTCCTCTGCTCACAATTTAATAAACATTTAGTGATGTAGCTTTACATAACACCGCTGACCCATTCATTCGAGAACAACTACTGGATTGTTTGCTAAATAAAAAAACAATTCCCTGCATATTTGATCATTCTGAATATCTCTTTTGTTCCTTACAGGAGTTTGACAAGAAATACAACCCGACATGGCACTGCATTGTTGGGAGGAACTTTGGGAGCTATGTTACCCATGAGACCAAGCATTTCATTTACTTCTACCTGGGTCAGGTAGCCATTTTGCTGTTCAAGTCCGGTTAAGGGAAGACTGCATTCCCCAAACCCCCGTTGACCATTCAATACTGACGGACTTCAAAAGGCACTTATCATTCCTTGGCGAAGGGCCGCTGCCTTTTTTGTGCTGCATTCTACTTTGTTGTTTTTGACTATATAAACCGTGGCCATGTTAAAGAGATAAAACACTTGTATTTATTTTTGTCTTGTTACATTAGACATGTCGGTTTTTTAATTAAAGTATAAATGTGAAACAGTCTGTGTTGAATGTGTGTTCTGGTCATTTCATTATGGTGGATCAACTATTTTCTTTACCAACTGGAGGGTGGCAGGGGGCTGGTTCCTATCTGTAAGAGGCAGGGTGCAATCAATGAAGTTTCTTTGTATAGCACATTTCAACAAGGTAGTTTAAAGAGCTTTTCATAAAAACATCAAACACATACAGTCACCAGTAACAGACATTACATTTTATCAAATTCCATCATTAAAATCATCAATACATCAGAGTTTTTTGTTCACTGTTCATTGATTATGTTTCAAAAGCAACTCTAAACAAGTGGGTTTGTAGTCTTGATTTTAAGGAACTCTGTGTTTCAGCTGTTAATTTTCTGGAGTTTGTTCCAGATTTTTGGTGCATAGAAACTGAATGCTGCTTCTTGTTTGGTTCTGGGTTTCAGAGCAGACCAGAACTAGAAGGCCTGAGAGTCTGAAAGGTTGATAACAACAGCAGCAGATCTTTAATGTAATTTGATGCTAAGCCACTCAGTGATTTATAAACTAACAGTACTTTTTAAGTCTAGTCACTGAGCTACAGGTCTTAAGAACTGGGTTTATGAACTTTTATCTTCCTGGTTTTAGTCAGAGCGTGAGCAGCAGCATTCTGGATCAGCTGCAGCTGTTTGATTTGTTGGCAGACCTGTGAAGACGATGTTGCAGTAATCAATGCAACTAAAGATAAATGCATGGATGAGTTTCTCTGGATCTCACTGAGACATTTGTCTTCTAATCCTGGAAATGTTCTTCAGGTGATAAAAGGCCGACTTTGTAACTGTCTTTATGTTGCTCTGAAGTTCAGTCAGATGATTAATTGACTACAAGTACATGTAGTTCACTAAAAATGTGACTTCAGGACATATAATCCACAAAAAATAACTGGAATCAGCAAAGAATTTTTGTATCCTACATATTTTCTATCTCAAATGCTCAGTGTCTGTTCTTAGTCTTTATACACTCATTCAATAAGTTAAAATATTATTTAAAATATCACTTATCCCATCAGCTCCAGCATTTAGTATATTCAAAACTGATATTTTCTAAATTATGAACAGCTATAGAAAATATGACATTTACACTTAGAATATATCAAACTATTTGAACCATTTCTTAAAAACAGAAATGTGTGCTTAACGTAAAGTGTATTTAATACCTGCTTACAGGTTGATTTCAAAAGATACTTTTAATCTGACAAACCAGACTAAAACATAGAATTTATTTAATACTACTATATTTAAGGTTTTTTTCACAAGGAGTTTGGATTGACAGCATTGTAACTCTTGGGTTCTGACAAAACCTTTAAAAGTAGTTGAGAGTTTCATCCTCATTTATAAACCGTTCAAAATACAAACAGCTTTCAAAAATCCATCCATGAAAACATAACTTCATTAGTCAGCTTTACTGACATTCTTAAAATGCTCAACAAACCCTAGAAAAAACTTGAGAACATCAAACTCAGAAATGTCTACATTTTTCTAGAATATTTCAGGGATAAATTTCTCCGGAACATTCTATCAAACTTATTGATCACATTATCTATCACAACATTAATTATCGATTCCTTGCCCAGCCTTGGTTGAAGGTTTCAGCATTAAATTTATGAAACCTTCAGTCTATGAATACTTTTCTATCCAGAAAATTAGCAGAGACCGTTAAAACTCCATGATACAAATAGAAGCGGCGGTAAAATAACGAGTCAGTCAATAGACGGTGGTAAGTTTTTATTACATATTTAGAAAACCAGCTTGTGTGGGAAAACGCCATTAGTCAGGGCGAAGGTGGAGCGCAGGTATCCTTTCAGCTGAGGCTCCTTCTTGATGAGGGGCAGCAGCTGAGCGTCAACCGCCTTCTGGTCCTCCTTCCTCTGCTCCGTCAGCTGGTACTTCTGCAGATTACACAACAGGTTAACGAGGTCACAAGGAACACTACGGCACTACGGTAGCAGTTAGAGACCAATTTACCTCCTTCTCCGTATCGAAGATCTCCCCCTCCTGGTGACGGGGCCTCCTGAGCCTCTTCTTCTTGAAGTAAGTGTCGTTGAGGGTTTTGGGGATCTTCATACCAGAGATGTCGATCTTGGTGGTGGTGGCGATAACGAATTTCTGGTGAGCCCTTCGCAGGGGGACTCTGTTCAAGGCAAGAGGGCCTGAAAATAGAGAAAAGATGTTGGGATAAAACAAGGTTTGAGTTCTCGCAGTAAACCTTTTAAACCAACGTTGAATGGTGTTTATAGATAAATACTCATACATCCTTAGAGGAAATGCATTAACTCGTTCAAATTTCACCCGTTCATCAATGTACAAAGCTCGTAAACTTTTCCAGAAGTAAAATTTGAGAATTTATCAAGCACCTTTCAGGATTAGTTTTTAAACTTTACCAGCAGCAAACTTTGGAGATAGAAAAATAAAATACAAACAAACTAATAAATGCAGTTTCAATTTACAATTATAGGATATATTTTATCACTGTTATTAATGTCTTGTACTCAACAGCAGGAGCAAAGTTAAAATATAACAAAATCTGATGTTTTGAAATGTCTCACCCACCCTGTACATGGAAAACAAGTCAATTTAATTCAACTACACTTTCCTGAGTCACTGAGTAATTATGAATAATAAATATTAATTACAATGAAACAAATACAAATTGGGTTTTTATTGTCTCAAAAACAAATTTTAAATGCTTATTTTTATTTAACACTAATCAAATTAAGAATTTAATTTGACTTTCCTAATCAAATTAAATGCTTAAATAGAAAGTTAAAAAAAAAATCTCAAATGTTTTTGCTGAGTTTACTGGCATTTGGAAAATAGAAATAATTGTGGTGATTTTAAGTGACATAAAACAAGTTTAGTCTAAACTTCAGACAGTGAGAAATTTTCTTTTAGGTGCATAAAAATATCTCTTTTCAACTGTACATAACAGTTTTCAAATTTTGGTTTTTAATCAAACGTTTGATTGCGTTTTATTACAAAACTGCAGTTTGAATATACAGAAATTAAGCACTTTCCAGACCTTGAAAACATCTAAATGAAATTCAAGGATTTCAAACACTCATACAAACCCTGGTAAAACAACAAAACAAAAACAAGATTTTCCAGCTGGGTAATAACTGCTTATGCAATCTGCAGCCTTACCGGTGACAAGCAGGAGACCACTTGAGAGCTGCTTCAGGAACACCACGCGCTGAAAAACAATCATTTCAGTATTAATCTTAAGCGCTGAAGGCATTCTGCTTCAGAACTACGCACCGCGTGCTACAAATATTTCTCCCAGGACATCCAATCTGTTTATCTGAAGCAGTGGAGGCAGAAAACTACCATGACAAGTGTGTGTGTGTGGGTACGCTCGCTGCCATAACTTAGCCATACAGCAGGTGAGTGGGAGAGAGTCCTCTGTTGCACTGAGGGTGTGAGATTAGAGTTCGATCAAATGTGCAACTAAACCCCCAAAATGGTCTATAGTAAAAACATTTGATGCACTCAGGATGCGTTTCTGGTTTAAGTGCTCTCACCGTTTGTGCAACATTAATGGCAAAGCTAATAGTTCCCTTATAACGCTCGCCCAGTCTTATAATGCTTTATAAGACTTGATTGATCACATTTTTGGTTTCCATCGTTCAGACTGATGTCAGCAAGGCCACCGTGTTTGACAATTTATTTGGACTTTGAGTTCAGGTCAGGTCAACTCTACAACCAAATACAAGGGTCAGACAAAGACTTTTTCTTCTTTAGAGCAAGAATAAAGTCAATTTTACAAGAATATGATAGTAGTAATCTAAAAATAAAATAATATGACAATAAAGTCAAAATAATATGAGAATGAAGTAGTAATTTTATGAGAACACCAATATGAAAAACAACAAGAAAAATTTATTACCCAAACCTTTTCTTATTAAAATGACTTTCTTGTAACTTTAAAATATTCTTCAGGTAAAATTTCTTCTTTGGTCTTGTAATATTAAGACTATATTCTTGAATTTAAGCAATTCTTGTAGTAAACTATTATACTATGTATAATAGTGTTTTGTATTTTCTTTGTGAAAAGAAAGGGAGAAAAACTAAAAAATGTATTAAAATTGGAAATCAGATTTGGTTTGGAAAAAATAAAAAGATGTTATTTTTAATCCATGTCACCCAGCCCCATGTTCATAAATTTCATTCATTTACACCATAGAAAATTACAATTTTCCCACTAAGTGAAAAGTGACTTCTGTTCTCAAATGCAAGCATGAAAAAACATAAAAACCAAAGGTAATGATTAAGGATTATTTTAGAAGTTGCACTTAAAACATTAAAAAATGTAACCTTTAAAATAATCTTTTACCCCCATGAAACAAAATAATCTCTTTATATGTGGATCTTAAAGGGCTGACCGACAAATTTCTGACTTTTTGTTATTACCCTTTTGATAACGACCAATATTTGACTTTTGTAAGTCAATTTCTCCAGTCTTTTATTGTGTCGGCCATTTCCTGATCTGTAATCGTTCACACAAGCGGTTACCTTTCCGCGGTGGCGCCCGGTCAGCAGGATGAGGACGGTTCCAGGTGTGATGGAGGCGCGCAGCTTCCTCTTGTGCTGGCTGAAGGGTTTCTTCCCATGGCTCCTCAGTTTACGGGGAACGTCCTCTGTGGGATAGTAGCGGGGCTGCAGGACGTATAGATATTGACTTTATAGACTAGAATAACAGCAACTGAAACAGAAACTTGCTGTTTACATACTTGAAAAATGCAAAAACGGTTAAACACAGTAGGTTTAGAAGTTGTAACAAAAAAATAATAATCAGATGGAAATAGTTCTTCAGTGCTTCCAGTGGAGTTTCCTTTGAACAGTAAAAGCAGTGCTGTCCCTGCCCTACCTGTTGCTGTGCAGTGTCTTGCAGAAATGAAATGAAATGAAATTTATTCGAACATGATACAAATATAAAAATAAAATAGTGCACAGTAACAATAAGTGCATAAGAAAGAAGAGAAAATACAGATTTTTAGTTTCAGTTAACATATCATGCTCAAAATGGGGTAGGAAGAAGTGAGAACTTATAAACTCCTACCCCTCTCCTAACATTTCCCTCACCAGAGTGGCCAATTTTGTTGTTCAAAAATATTACCAAACCCTCAGTAAATATTGAAACTAAAGTAATACTTCTGGGACTTTTACTCTTCTTATGTGGGACAGAGTTTTAAGCTACTAGCACATTGTCTTAATTTAAGCCGAATAAATGTTTCGACTCACTAACCAGCCAGTGTTCCTCTAACTCAGAGGTTCCCAAACTATAAAATAATCTGAACCTTAAAAAATGTCACATTCTGTTAAAAAGCATCACAACAGCAAATCAAGCACCATCGAAGGCTGATTTATTTACCAATATGTTGCTTTTATTTATTTAAGTACAGCTTTTATCACCTTTGTTACAATGTATACAAAGCATATACTTTCTTACTGCTCTTTTTGGTATATAGGTTATTTTATCAGGAGGAACTCAAGACCAGACTATTTATTTGGGGACTACTGCGCCAATGCAAAAAGTCACAACACAGTAAAATATTCTGGTTGTAAGAATTTAATATTTTGGACTAAATCTGTTCATCCGAGAGATTTGTTTTTAAGAAAAACCCAAAGGAAACACCGGTGCTCTGTCTGGAATTAAAGAAATTAGATTTTATTTACGTCTGAAAGTATTTGTGTAAATGTTACGTTTATGTACGACAGCTTATACACTTTAAAACTTTTCATCCATCACTCACCATTTTGCGCAGCTTTACAACGCGGGTGCCTCCGTTCTTGTCTCCTCCGACAGTTTTCACAACTGTAGCCTTTGGTTTTTCTTTGATCTTTTTCTCAATCTAAAACAAAAGTAAGTTGGGATTAAACTGCGACGTCTCATCGTGAGCATTCAGATTGTTTTCATATCGACTCTTGTCGTTGTGGGCCGGTCCTCACCTTGGTCTCAGTGGTCTTGGTCTTCCTCTTGTACATTGCCCGGCGGGCGTACATAGCAGAACGGGAGTAGCGGCCGATGCCCTGGGCCAGAACCGGGTTCCGGCTCCCGTGCTTCTTCTTGGCAGACTTCTTCTTGTCTCCCTCTGCCATCTGATACAAATATAAGACAGGGAAGTGTTAATTCACATCAACTGTTTAGCAGGCCCCTTTAAACAGCTGACCAAATCTTATGCACTAAATTCTGTTAAAACAGATGAATTAGTATTACAGCACTGTTTAAGCCATAACATTTGTAACTAAACTAACGTAGAGCTTTCAAACCTTAGTTCAACGAGAGCTAAATTACACCAACCATTAAAACGTAAATCTAAATGCATTTGAACCAGTAACACAATGAGCAGCACGAAAAAGAAACAATACATTTATAGTATTTTCATGGACGGGGGCAACACCAATGCAAACCAGCGGCATGACTACACGTTAGCAGCACGATAGCAGAGCCACCTTGTTAGCTGCTTATTTACATGTGAATTTAAGGATACTGATTAAAGCAAACCAACATAACATCTTGTTATTAAATTGTTACGAAATCTATCGGAGAACGGCCGCAGACGCATTTTAAAGCAAGCGGCTCGGCTAGCTTTGTAGACTTCATTCAGGCTAGCCGCCGGCCTAGCAGCGTCTTTAAACTAAAACGTTCCTAAATACAGCGACATGATGGACAAATCGAGGAAATAATGGTGTCGACGGAATCATCTAAGTATACTGTTACAGTGGATGACATTACGGGGTTGCAGTTTTTATTCTGTAACACAGATGAAAACAGATCTTTATTCCCACAATTACACGAAGGCAAGGATATCTTACCTTAGCTATGAAAAAAAGACCGACATCCGGGGATGTTACGTTTATAAGGACGCTGTCTCATTACGTTGACGTCACTGCGTCATGCTCCGTTGATGTGATGGTCTTTGTAGTCCACACAGGGCATTGTTTACGGTTGTTGTATTATGTGTTAATTTTTAACTGTTGCCTTTATTTCTCTTATAGCTACTTTTTCGAAAGCATTAACTGCATAATTTACAGATATACTTAAAAAATTATTGTTTCTCTTTTTATTTTAACTTGTAATAAAACAGATTTCTTTATATTTGTAAACAACACATTCACAAAGAGTTAGCTGGAGATAGGAACCAGCACATCTTCTGACCCCTTCAGGGACAAAGGTGTTAGAAAATGGATGGATGGATGGACGGATGGATGGATGGACGGATGGATGGATGGACGGATGGATAGATGGACGGATGGATAGATGGACGGGTAGGTGGACGGGTGGACGGACGGGTGGACATTCCCAAAGAACCTCCGTTTTATAACTGAGGTACAAGTAAACCTTTAAAACACAAAAGATTGTAAATCATTTTATTATTTATTTACTTTGTTTCGAGAACATTAAGCAAATTTATGTTACATTTATTGTATAATTAAGTATTACTTAATATGCTACAAAAAACATTTGTGCTTAGTTCACCCAAATGGCTAGCACGTCAACATTCTTGGCAAAATTAATCTTATGGTTCTCTATCAGTTCATTAATCAATAAAGCTAAATTTAAATTTCAAATGCACATTTTTGAAAAGAAAACCCAGTTTAATTTGTAGATTTTAAACAATGTTTGCTTTCAACTAATTGAAAAGCAAGAACAACGATGCAGGCTTGTTCCCAACTTAAAATTATGGAAATCTTAAATTGTTTTTACTTGGGTTTCCTTGGTGCATGTCACATCTTGTACAATTGCTTTCTTTTTCAAGAGTAATGTGAGTTTGTAATTTTTTTTCTCATTGTTATTTTTTACTATGCTTCTCCTGGCTAATTTTCTGCAGTTATGTATGCACTTATATGTACTGTTGTTATTTACTGATGCAAAGACTATGGGGAAAATAATCTGGTCAACATTTTTGTTTGTGTGTTTATCAGTGCACAAAATAAAGCAAAAGAAGAGTTCTGGTTCAGTTTTAGGCCAGTAACTTTATTCAGGTTGCAATAAACCCATTTAGAAATTTACTAAAGCAGAACATGTCCAAGACATATAATCTGAAGATTTAATATCAGAGGAAGAGAAACTCCTGTTAGTTTATAAATTGTGGAGTACATAGCGAATCAACACTTTGGTTTTTTTTCTTGTTGTCACCCTTATCTTTTTGTCTTTCTTTTGGTTTTGTTGTTCTATTTTGTATTTTCTTCTAATTCATATAAAGCACTTTAAGCTGCCATGTTGCTGAAAATGTGTTATATAAATGAAATTACCTTTACCTGAAGTTACCTCATTGCTGTTAAACCAGTCACAGGGGAATACAAAACTGTATCCCTTTCTCTACCAATAATGCAAATGCACATTTACAACAAACGAGAAAGAAAAACAAGTGATAGCAAAATGTACAAAACAGCTGTTCTTTTTTGGACAATTTTATTTGGAATTCTTTGACAGAGAAGTACAAAAATTTAGTCACCTCAGCTGATAAAACACTGAACCCACAAATGGAAGTGATGGAGGCCATTTAAAGGCAAACACTTTATTGCAATACCGAGCTGAACATGTTAGCATGCCTAAGGATCAAATCCCTGAATTTAGGCACAAATGGGCTCCTAAACCTCTAGAAGCAGTTTACAGTCATTTGTTTACTTTCACAGATCTCTTAAGGCAAATTCAAACACATGCTGCGAAAATCTATTGGCAGAAAATGAGAAAAAAGTTAAATTAGCTGTTGTTCTTCATCATTAAACATGCCTTTGACTGTGCGCCAACTACATTTGATCTCATGCGAGTGGAGAGTGTTTCTGTTAGGCATTTATTTCACAGGAATCCTGTAGCACCTTCTTCGTCTGTTAGCACTTTTCCAGGACGATGGCGATGCCCTGACCGCCGCCGATACAAGCAGAGCCGACGGCGTACTTTCCTCCTCTTCGCCTGTTTGAAACAAAGCTTATTATGAGAAATAATCTTGTTTTTTCCAAGGCTACAGTTAACAATTTGTCTACCTGAGCTCGTGCACCAGGTGAGCAGTGATGCGCGCTCCAGAGGCACCGAGAGGATGACCGATGGCGATAGCCCCGCCGTTGACATTGGATTTTTCTGGGTCAAGCCCAAGAGCCTTGGCAACGGAAAGATACTGAGGAGCAAAAGCTTCATTCACCTGGACGGAGGAAGAGAAACAAATAAGAAGATCATCAAAACAGCAAAGGCAAAATTTCTCTTTAAACTTCTTTATGAAGAAACAGCCGCATTTATTCACACTCTTAGTAAACGTGTAAAAAAAACTAAATAAATACATAAATCATTCATTGCAGTGGCATTATTACACACTAAACAAATTGGAAAAAATTAAAAAATAACTGTAACTTGTTACTACCCTTTTGGATACATCATTCAGAGACTTTGAATAATTGAAAACCATCCAATTATTTGAATTTACAGCACTTATCCAAAAACAACTTGACACTGATGAATAAAACAATTGGGTCATTTTCAGATGTTGCAGTAGTCATATTTTTACATCCCAAACACCCAAAGTAATCACTGTGTGTATAAAGTTAAAGGATAAAGTCAAAATGGCGTCTTTATTCTTTGTGACAAACCTCAACAAGATCCATGTCCTTGACAGACAGGCCAGCCTTTTTAAGAGCTTCTGTGATTGCCGGGACTGGACCTAAAGTGAAAACACATAATTTAGTTTTAAAAACTGGAATTAATTCACCAGTTATTTTTATCAATGTAAACTGATTTAAATTATATCCCTACTATCCCTCACCAATCCCCATAATGCTCGGGTCACAGCCGGACACGTGATAGGACACGATTCTGGCCAGAGGAGTGAGTTTATGTTCCTTCAGGGCTTCCTCACTGGAGATCACCAGAGCAGCAGCTCCGTCAGAGACTCCCTGCAGACCAACAAGAGACTCGGCTTAGGCATGATCTGCTTCACTGAACGGGTCAGGATACGTCTATGGGCGATGCAAGACATGTTTGGTACTTTTTTATTTTGCACAAAATCATTCTCAGATACTGAGATCTTAGTCTGTTCAGAATGAGATGTTTTGGAGACTCTTAAAATCTGAGTGAGCTGTTGCTGGCCACACCCCCAACTCAACATTTACATTCACACTTGAAAATGGCTGCGGATATACAAGCATGCATCTTTGAAAAGCATTAGTAGAGCCTCCTGGACAACCAACAACAACCATAATGCAACAAAAGGTTTCTGGTTGATAAGTCAACAAAAAAACACTTGCTTTTTCCAGCAGCCATTGTACAGTCAATACAGCTGTAAAACCAGCTGACCAAACGTCCTGGAGCTCAGTTTGGGTTGCTAGGTGATGGGATGCACTTCACTGGGGTTGCTAGGTAACAGCGCAGTATCCGGTGAATGTCAGGAGATTTTTGAAACTGCTAATTTTCCAGACACCAAAAAATATTTAACTTATTGCCAGAAATGGCTGGGTACTTTTTTTTAAGTACTTTGTTTTTAGAAGCAGTTGAAACCCAAATAAAAGTATAAAAACATGCAAAATGTGAATTTTACAAAATAGGTCCCCTTTAAAACAGATGTTTGTTGTTGTGGGTCTGACAGTTACATAAGATAACACGTTTATGTGATGATGTTGCTGGAAATGGTGGTTTGTATATTTTACTGAGTATTTTTTATCTCAATCCTTAACTGTTCTGAAGTTTTCTCTTCTTATCTTGATCAGTCCCTTTTTGAATAAAGTCAAAGTAAAGTAAAGCCGAACCAGCTGAAGGCGTTAAACAAGTCAACGACAAAACTTAACAAGACTTTTATTTAAATAAAAACACAAAACCAAGGAGATCTTCTCAGTCTGTACGTTAAACAAAATAGAGTGTCTCACCGAAGCGTTGGCGGCGGTGACGGTTCCTCCCTTCTTGAAGACAGTAGGCAGCTTGGCCATCTGCTCCAGCGTGGTCTGAGGTCGAGGGTGTTCATCATGAGCCATGGACGCTTTGCCCTTCTTCGCCTTCACCTCAACCGGAGCAATTTCAGCTGTGAAGTGACCCCCCTCGTGAGCTATAAGAGGAGAATTTACAAGTTAAATATTTAAAATACGCCCAACGTAAGAAGTCTCCATAGCTGGAAAAATACAGAAAAGTAAATGTAGCTCTGAATAGAGCTATAGTTGTATCCCATAAGAAAGAATGACATCTGCCTGCTCACCTGCCTTCCACCTCTGCTGTGTCTGGTACGCGTAGTTGTCACAGTCCTCTCGTGTTATCTGGTATTTCTCTGCCAGGTTTTCAGCAGTGATGCCCATTGGCGTCTTGATGTGGAGGTCAGTGAGACCCGCCCACAGAGTGTCCTCCAGCTGTCAGCAGGGGAGCACAGACCAGTGAACAGACTGTTTCTGCACATCAAAACAGCTGCTGGTGCTTTTCTCAAGTTCATCTGGAAAGCTTTGACAAAGATCTCAAAACAAATCAACATTTTATAGAGGGGTCATGAGGCTGCACTAGATATTTGAGAACTATTCCAATTTTAAAATTAAATTATACAGTGGAGGAAAAACCCCCCCCAAAAAGTTAAGAAATGGATTAAAAAAGTTAAATCACCAGAGGGGCAATTATTGGAACGGCCCCTATAAATAAATAGAAATCAAGCTTTTTTATTGTATTCTGTACTTAGCTTCTATCATAATGGTTTTAGGAACTTCTAACTAGTAATGTGAGACTTTCTGAAAAATTATCACATAAAGTTAAGGCTGATGTCTGCAGAAAACACAAACTATGCAATTATTTTTGGTTTAATTGGACAAAACTAAACTTACAAGGTTTGTAACGGACATATGAAAAGAAGCAATAACCTTGAGATCAAACCCAAACTTTGTTCCGAAGCGGATGTTACGGACGGCGTAAGGGGCTTGGCTCATACTCTCCGAACCGCCGCACAGCACCACCTCCGACTCCCTGAGACAAATCTCCTGCAAACACACAAAATTATAAAACAGATTTTATTATGGAGCTACAAACAGACGTCCAAGAAACTTTGGGTTAAACGTGTGGAAAATGTTGAAATTCTAAGAGTGAAGGATGTTTGTAGAGATAAACCCTCTGCCTTTTAAACAAACACACATCCTTTGAGGAAATGCATTAATTCGTTCAAAAGTAAAAATTCTAATTAATTAGTCCCATTCATAAATGTGCAGGGTTTGTAAACTTTTCACATGGTAAAATTCAAACACTTTTCAGGAGTTTTTAAGGTAAATTTTCAGACTTTTTTAACACTGCTCTTTAGAGATAAAACCAATACAAATTAACTAAAAAAATACAGTCTTAAATCACAATTAATTAATATTTATTTTACTGTTATTAATAATGTGTTGCACTGGTATTTTACACTAAAATGTAAGAACATTTTATGTTTTCCAATGTCGGTCATGCACACTCAAACAGAACAAAACACTAATAAAATAATAATTAATAATGTTTAACGCAAAAGATTTAAGTTATTATTTCAATTATATGGATCAATAAATCAGTGAGTCATTAGGAATAATAAATATTAATTACTAAGAAAAAAATTCAAACAAATCTTGTTAAAGTAAATTAAATTAAACTTAAATGCTTAAACACAACATAAATACAAAGTTAAAAAAATATCTACACAATGTTATTGCTAAGCTTTCTAGCAAATAGAAATTATTTTAGTAATAATAATAAATGTGAAACAAGAGAAATTTATTCTGATTTAACTTCCAACAGTGAGAAAAAATGTGTCTGTTTCTTCTTATTATCATTAAATGCCGCTTTCCAAATTTAGACTTTTATTCAAATGTTAGATTGAAGTTTATTACTAAATTGACTGTCAAAAACTTTAAGGGATTTATACATAAATCAAACATCTAAACAAAATTCAAGCATTTTCAAGGATTTCAAGCATCTGTATGAACTGTGAATATAATTTAGAAAATAAGTGACGTAAAGGAGACAAACAGCTGAGTTGTTTTGTGTTAGAAGGAGAGTAAGCAGGTTGATGTTTGTTGTAGTGTCTTGCTTACATGAGCACCATTGATGATGGACTGGAAACCAGAGCCACACAGTCTGTTCACAGTGAGCGCAGGAGCTGGGATGGGAACGCCACACCTCAGACCGACGTGACGAGCAATATACGGAGCATCAGCCGAACTCTGAGGAAACACATAACGTTACGTTACGAGAACACAAACCCCTCATGAGTGGCAGCCGACGTACCTGCATGACGTTTCCCATGATGATGCTGTTAATAAGTTCTGGAGCGACGGCGCCGGCGGCAAGGGCCGCTTTGGCGGCGTGCTCCGCCAGATCTGTGGCGCTATGATCCTTCAGTGCTCCACCGTACGTACCGAACGGAGTGCGCTTGGCTGCTACGATGAAAACACCTAGAAAATAACAGAAGAAGAACCTTAGTCCAGATGTCAACACAAAATCAATGCTTGATGTTAACATCAGGTTGATGGCTGGCGCTTTATTTATCTACTTAAATATTGGTTTTGCTTAACAAGACAAAATAACTCCCTGATGTTCTGGTTTTATTGGAATGTGTTTTGGAATTATGTTTAACATAAATATCAGCTCAAAATTATCTTAGCATAAATCAATTTACAATCTACAATCAAAAAACAGATATAATTCTGGTATAACTTATGAAGTTCCCCATCCACCATGCATTTTCCTCATTTAGTCTTACATTATGCATCTATGTGATCATGACTTTAAATTATGTTATATTCGTTTTTGAACACCAGCAAAATTCACTCATAATGAAGACAAGTATTTTTCTGTTTCTAGCTCATGAACCAATGTGTGACCTGTGATACGTGGCATCAAACACGTGATGCCTTGACCTGGACTGGGCACTCTGTTTCCTCTGATAAACATAAAAATGACGAGCGACTCTCATCTGTGACGTTTGTTTGCTGTCTCGTAATGTAGAACGTTCTGTCTAAAAATAGCCTCGAAGCCCAAAGCAAGACCAAGTCCAGTATTTATTTAGCCATTCAACACAGTTCAATATGTTTTATTAAAAATGTCAAAATCCAAATCCATGTATGATTTGAAGTAGCGTAAGAACAAGGAATTACTGTTATGCATAAGTGACCTAAATGATTGGCAATGTTTTTTGACTGAGATTATAAAAACAATACTTTATAAAAACACATATTAGCAAATATAGCCATAAGATTAACATGGTTATTAACCAACTAAACTCATCCTTTAAGTTAGATTACAATGATGCTGAATTAATGTCAGGATTTGAGCTTTACTTCTAATAAAAATTAATAGAAAAATCCCAACTTGCAAAAGCTGCTTTCACTCCATGTTACTCAGTTTCATACAAAAGGTTATCCTGGTTTGTAATGAACCACACTGCACTGTAATGAACCATATATATATGTGTGTATATATATATATATATATATATATATATATATATATATATATATATATATATATATATATATATATATATATATATATATATATATATATATATATATATATATATATATATATATATATATATATATATATCTGTTTGTGGTATCATTCCTCTATTTATACACCTTGTACTGTTTTGAGAAGTTCATTAAAAGGTCACTGGAACTCAAAATCTGGTGAGATTACTCCTAAAAGTAGATTTTTGGTCTTCCAAAAAGCTGATATAATTTAAAAAATGTAACTAGTTACATACTTCTATTTTCTTCCTTTTAGTATACTATTGTTGTATAGTAACAACAACAAAATAATCTACCTTTCAATCAAAGAAGGGAGATATAGAAGTAGCTCAAACCACAAGTAACCATAATTTCTATTAGCCTAAGCATAAACAAAGTTTCTCGAAATGTTATGTTGGCTAAGGTTATAAAACTTCTCTTTAAAAAATATAAAACTAGTAAATATTGTCATAACAAAGAAAGCCCCATGATACCTCTTACCTTTAACCTACTTTAAATGACGTGGAGTTCATGCAAGGTTTTCAGCTGCACTCGCATGTAAACATTGACATAAAAATTATATTTTACAAACCTCCATTTTCATAATGTCACTAATTATATTCTCTAGTTCACAAAAAGTAAGAAAATGCGACATTTAACACGGAGCAACATGGAGCACAAACGAACCTTCGTGCGTTTTATTTTAGTCTTAATAATGAACAGAAATGTCAGTTTACCTCTGATGAGCGCCATGATGTTGGTTCAACAATGATCAGTTTGACAGTTTAAATTTTTAAGCTGGATTTCTGTCTCCTGATCTGCCCGGGGTGGGTATATGAAGAAGCGTCCACTACGACCTTTACCCCAAATAATGCCTTCGCTTTATGTTTTACCTCCACTGCTAGATTCGACACAAATTTTACCCAAAAAAAATTTATGGATTGGTAAAAATAGCTATATAACTTGGTTACTGTAATTAAACCTAAAAATATCTTCTAATTCATACATTTTATGTATTTTCTACAATTTAAAAACGTTCGAAAATGCGGAAGTAAAATAGTAAATGCACTTTTCTTAATACGTCATCTCTCTGCGCATTGTCCCTGCTGTGTTCCGTAAGAGGACGCAAGTGAGGCGACATGTGAAGATTTTGTTTATGGTTCTTTTTGATATCGGCAGTGTAAATTGAAGCGGCATCCAGTGGAGACATGTCTTCGGTCGTTTCACGATGCATCTTCGGGGTTTTATCCCGACAGGCCGCCAGGTCACGGTAAGCGTTTGTAGAAGGATGATGTGATCCGTGTGTGTGTCCGAATCAATAATTAAAAAGGAATAGAGTGAACCAGTACTGAAAATATGCTGTCATGGTTTGGTCGTGCGTGCTTTAATATGTGTTGCGGTTGCCTTGTGTAATTTTTCAGCTTGTTTTTGGGAGAATGTAACCCTGCTGTGCAGAGTCCTTGGTTTTCTCCTGTGGCCACACTTAAGACATCTGCACCACTCAGGTATGAAACAGTTACCACTAGTTGATTTAAAAACAACAACAACAAAAAATATTTGGAAGTTTTGCTTGATCTACGCTAGATTCATTAAACTGTCTGAAATATAGCACTCTCCATGTGAACAATGTGAATATTTCATTACTTTATTTAACTTGTTAAAAATAAATGTGATTTTTCTTGCTATTTCAGCATGTTGTGCTGCCATAAAAAGTATTAAGTGTTTTTGTCTAGTACTATAAATATATTAATACCTTTGGAACAAGACAAAATGAACTTATATGTAACTTTTCAGCAAGATATATGAGCTCGATTCAATTCAATAATTCTTTAATACTGATTTTAAAACGTTCTAGTTCCACTTGCAGATTATTTCACTAATAGAAATATATTTTTTCTATAAGTGAAATAATCTGCCAGTGTAACTAGTACTTTTTTAAAGGAATTAGTTACTTAAAACGAGCTCCTGTATCTTGCTGAAAAGTTACTTGTAAGTTAGTTTTGTCTTATGTCAAGTTTATTAAGATATTTGCTCTAGAAACTAGATAAAAATATTCTGTAAGATTTTGTGCTTTTGCAGTGGAAACTGTAACTGCACTTCTGTATCTGCACATTAGCAGAACTATCAAATAAATTGTATGTTGAAATAAAGGGCATTGAAGGAAGATGAAGTGTGTGTATAAAGCAATGATAGCGTTAAAATATGTTGTATAAACGCAAACAGTATTGTTTAAAACTAATCTGAAACTATGTAATCAAATCAGAAAAAATCTAATACCATAAAGACCCAGAGTCCATGTATTTGTTATACTTTTTTGTCCAAATTTCAAGATGTAAAGTAGACATTAGTTGTACAGCAGCATCCGAGTGTCATTGAATGAAACAACAAGAAGGCAAAATTTGTTTAAATCCATCCTGTGATTAGTAATCATGGAACAAGTTCTTCTCAGTTAGATGCCTTAAGAATCCAGACATTTCACCTGTTCAACAATAAAATATTAAAGAACAATAAAACATAATTTTCTGCTATTTAAACATGCACATGTGGTGAAATAAGAATGCTCATGCAGAGATGTGGTTTATGTTACATTAGAGCGGAGCCAAAGAAGAAGAAGAAGGTGGATCCACGGAGGGAGTTGATGGTGAGGGAGAGACTGAAGAAGAAGCTGAAGAAGCTGGAGAGGGTTCCGCCTGAGTTCATCCCTATAGAGGACTTCATCACTCCCGCTAAATGTTTGGATGAAACGAGGTACAGCTCAGTTCAAAGCTCCACAAAAAAAAAAAAAAAAAAAAACATTTGTTTTTTTTCCTGCCAGTCCATTTTTAAGTTTTTTGTATTTTATGAAATAGAGTGCGCATTCCTCCAACGCTGTCATTTGAAGAAAGTGAGAGTCGCGCACTTCTTCTGAAAGAGTGGAGTCGATACAAACAGGTTATTATTCATCTTACACCATTTTGTTCCTAAGCTAGAGATGTGTATATATACATTTGTTTCTGTATTTTCAGGAGCAGCACATGGCTGAAGTAGAGGCTATCGAACTTGCTCTGGAGGCCCAGAAGGAGGCGCTAGAGGAGCTAAAAATGGAGTCTGAGGAGCTTTACCGGGCTGCGCTGACGCCAGATCCACTTCTGCTTCCATTCACTCATGAAGGCCCTGCCTACACGCCTCCAATCCCCAATTATGACGCTCCAGATGGGAAGTATAATGACATTACTAAAGTGTACACACAATGAAAGTCTGTGGGCGGCGCTTCTTTCTATTTTTACTGTGTGAATAGAATTGATTGGGCTGGGATGCTGCTTTTTATCAGTGTAAAATCTGGCTTGATGGAAATTTATCACATTGTTTGTTTTTTGCTGATTTGACTAGAAGACATTCTTATTCATCACAATTACTGTCGTCATAATTACTCATAAGAGGGGTTTTTTTTTAATTCAAACCTGTACAATGTTAAAAATAAAATCTTCTTTGTTTAATCAAAGCACTGATTATTTCAGTTTTTAAAAAAGGACTGATGTGTTGAATCTATATGTAATGAGGGAAAAACAGTGACGCTACACCACACAGCACAGCTAGTTTGGAGTGTAAACGACCTTTCAAAATATGCATCTCTGCTATGAAGACCTCTGATCCAGCTTTAGTTTTGGGTGAAGTTTGTTTAAAGTTTATGGGATTTTATTTTAAAAAAAATTTTCTTGGACTCCTTCCTAAAATAAAGCGGGAAACAAAATTAACAGTAGCTTAACATTGATAACAAAACTTACATTATAGAAGCATTGAACACTAAACTGATTTCATTTTGTACGTTTTAATTAAAAGTTTTAAAGTTTACTCTTAAATAAACAAAGCACAACACAGCTCTTGCAATTTAAATATGTTCTTACATTATCTGTACTACATGAAGTTACATTTCATTTAGTTCCTCCTTTGAGTCCAGAGATGAATTCTTTAACAGTCTATGAATCAGTTTAGAAACAGCAGGTGTCAGTGGCTTGTCCATGAAGTGAACTACATCATATTGAACTGATTCATAGAGCAGCGGCAGACGGCTCTTCAGATCAGGAGTCTTGCTGGGTTTCCTGGTCCAGAGGCCTGTGCCAGTCACCAGGAGGCGCCTGCCTCAGTTTCCACACTGGGGTGAAGTTTTTCTGCTCTTCCAATCGTCTCCTTTCACTTTTCTGTAATGCGTCCTAAAATATAAAAAAAACAAAGGTACATCTTTATGTAACTAGAAAAGCACAAATTTACATCCTTTTCAGAACGTGATTTCCTGGAGTTGCACCTTGGCTTCTGTGAGTTTGTGATGTTCCCATTCACTGCAGTTGTGGTAGTCTGCTTTCCACTGCTGGCAGGACGGGGCGGTGCCGTAGGTGTAGTAATGGTGGAAACGATTCCTGAAACTTTTGCAGTGCCTGAACTCACTCAAGTAATCTTCACAGGCTCGAGGTGGCTGCAGGAACACAGGTACAAATAAAGCAGTTAGCTTGGCTTGTCCTGGTAGTTGTATGTTTAATAAGAAGCGACCAAAGAGAAGAGAAAGGTACAAATGAATACGGACGAGCTAAAATCCACAAAAAAGTGAAAAAATAAATCTCCTTTTCAGATTTCTTGGATTGTGTGTTAAATGTTGAAGTTTTCTTTTCTCAAAAATACATGTCACCATGTTTTAGACAAGTTAAAAGAATCAAAACCTCTTTAACGCTGCGTTTTGAACATTAAACATTAAAAGGCTGAGGTATTCCAAGACCACACACCAAGTATGGAATACTCTGGATCTGAAACCAATCTGATGGGATTGATCTGTCTTTAATGATTAATTCACATTATTGCTCCTAAAGAGGGTTCCACAAATTATTGAAATATGGTGAACTTATTTTTATAATGAATGTGCTGATATTTGTATTTATTTTTTATTTTATTTTGATGTTATTTCCCATTACTGTAAACAAGAATAACGTTCAGACCTGACATTTTTTAAGCAAAACTGTCCAAAAATGTTTATCTTGTACACAAATACAAGATACCACAACAGCTTTCAAAATTGAAAGCTGTAGTTTTTTGTAGTTCGAATTAAAACAGTGAAACAGCAACCCCTTGTGATCGTCATTGGAGCTACACGGTAGTTATTTTTTTTAAGAAACCACCAAGCGTCTAAATTTTAAAAAGAAATAAAAATTTTAATAAACCAATGATAGGCTTCTTAATAAATGTATATGTTGATTTCTAGATCTAAAAAACGTATCCTGTTCATTCTTGATATTTCCACACGGTTACTAGTGGTCAGGGTTACGGAAAATTTACTTAGCATCGAAAGCTAATCACCTTGCTAATTTATTCACCAAGGTTAGGCCTCAGATAAACCAATCAGCAAAACCAATGACTAAACAAATTAAACAAAAATACGTTATTATGAATGGCACGATTATGAACACGTTTTAGGGATAATTTACCCTCCACGCTCTTTCTGCAAGCTGCTCCATAGTTAGCGTTTAATATTAGAAGTGTTTCCGGTTACATGCTTTTCAAAACAAAAGTACCAACGCAGTGTTCGATGCTTTTACTTTGAATATACCCAACTCTTCTAGATGCTGGATCAACTAAAGTTTAAGTTTTGGAATAATGTATGGTCTACATTAAATAACCCAAATTTGAACCAGTTTTTGCCGTTTTATTTTTTATATGCTCATGTCTTCTAAACTTGTGATTTTATCCACAATGTTACACTCCACCATGACTTCAAACCAGATATTTTTTGTCAATAAATGTGTGTAGATGAGGTAAAGTTGCCACATTATTTTATTTATACATAACTGACAACAAAAACAACTGAAGACAATGTCAAAATAATCCTTTATTTGTCTATAAATAAACCAGGAAAGAATGTAAGCAAACTATAACTGAGGGGAAAAAAACAAAATAATTCAAACATAAAATAGTTCTTATGAAAATTTAAAATAAAGTTATTGGTCCCACTGTTTGAACTACAATGGGGATTCTGGAAACTGTATACTTTAGGTGCAATATTTGGTCAAAAAATAATTCTGGCAAATGGTGGACAGAAAGAAAATAACTCATAATTCCAGTAATAATCCTGAAGCTATTTATTATGCTGATGTTAGCTGTTGAGGCTGGCTCAATTAAATGACCCTGTGAATACAAATTATAACCGAGAACCAGTGCAGCATGTTTGAGCAAAAGTCTTACGATCAGAGCTCGTTTTTGAAATATGATTGAGTTCAAATATAACACACAAAGAGGCGAGAGTTTCTTCAGATCAGTGTTTTTTTTGTTTTTTTTTTGTCTTTTTAAACTTTGCTGTTGATGGGGTCACATAAGCCAAATATCCATTTCAAGTAATTCAAGGCTTTCTGCCCTTCTTCCGCAATGACTGTCCTTGTCCAGAAAAGGCGATAAATCTGTTCATGGCGTCATCCTGCGAGAAGGAAAACAAATATTTAGAGCGTTAATGAAACCAAAACCACTTCAATGCCTTATTCTGCTGAATTAAAACTCTATGTTCAGTGTACAACACTAAAAAAATTGTGTTGGTTAAGTAATTAAAGACTTTATAAAATGCATTTACTCACGTCTTCTACGTTTCTCCTGGGCTGAGGCCTGGAGTTTCTGATGAAGGTGATCCGGCCGACTTTAAAGTCATAGTTTGGAATACCTCTGTGATAAAACATTGTATATTAGGCTTTCAGTGATTTACAAACTGCATAGTAGAGTTCCTGGATTCATAAACAACAATAATCAACAATAAAAAGCTTAAGTGCATCCATCTGTGCTACAGTTTGGCCCAAAGTATCGATGTAATACTAAACTGTGATGTGTCTGACATTTGGTAACAGGGTGAAATGTCCTTGTTTCTGCCATTAAAAAAAACTTTATGAAAAAGAGAAATTAATTTGAAAACTCAGATGTTTTTCTGCACTCTTATTTGATTAAATCCAAATCTGGAATCTACTCCCATACTTTTTAAGATTAAGTGGAAACACTTACACTGCAAAAAAGATCTTACCAAGTATTTTTGGTCTAGTTTCTAGTGCAAACATCTGTGCACTAGATAGACTGAAATAAGACAAAAGTAACATAGAAGTAACTTTTTAGCAAGATACAGAGACTTGTTTTAAGTAAATAATTTCATAAAAAGTACTTGTTCCATTGGAAGAATATTTCACTTACAAGACTTTTTTCCCATGTTATAAATTAATTAATCTGCCAATGGAGCTAGTACTTTTTCAGAAATATTGAGGAATTATTTACTTATAACAAGCTCCTATATCTTAAGTTAATTAGTCTTATTTCAAGTGTTCTAAGATGCTAAGATATTTGTGTTTTTGCAGTACAAACTTGACTTTCTGGATGCTTTTCTTCTGACAGTGAGGTTGACAAAACTAGTGGGTGTCTACAATATGTGTTTGTTGGTCTTTTCACGACTTCTTTAAAAAAAATTTTTTTTACAGTGAGCAGAAACGCCATAATGCTGTGGATTTATTTATTAATGCGTGTCTGTTTTCACCTTTTGATGTCGTTCGCAGTTAGAGGAGCAGGACTGGGTTCAATTCCCTTTGTTTTCCCATCTAGGCGGTTTCCAGAGCCAGTAAAAGCCTGGCAAGACATCACAAACGATGACTCGTATAATTTCAACACCTTCACTGACATTTTGTTTGTCTCAGTCTAACAGCAATAGGATCTCACTCTGAATCCTGTGTCCATGTCGGCATAACTACTGGCATCTCCTTCTTCCTCCTGCCAAGAAACAAGTTTTATCTCACTGCTCAGAACATAAAACATCCAGACACTTTCTGGGTCTTACTGTCGGTTCATCGTGGTTCTGAGTCCGTCGCTCAGGCTCTTTGTAACCCAAAGGAGCATCAAAATCCACCTGAAGTGTACAGTGACGACATGAGTGAAGCAGTGAAGATTATAATATTACTTATCTACTGCCTGAGATAATGGTAAGAGTCTTACATTCATGTCACATTCGATGATGGATACAGCTTTGTCGGGTTTGGTTTCCATAACCCGCAGCTCGTAGATCTGAAGAAAACAGTTTTAAACGCATGATATACAAACTCAATAATGGAAAGTAATATCTATTATTTTGTATTTAACATCTTTACCTTTTCATTGTAGTTTATGGCTATGACATCACCAGTCGTCAAGCAGGCAAAGTTTCTCAGAGCGTTCTCTAAACTGAAAATATAAGGATAACTTTTATAAATTGCTCAGCTTAAAAAAAAAAAGAAAATAAAAGAAAAAAGCAACAGAGTGGACCGATTTCCTACACTGCTTTGGGGTTTGTTATGTCTAGGAAGTCAGGGCTCTGTGGCTGAAACTTTGAATATGTGGCCACCATAAGGTTGACACTTTCCACTTGAACTAGACCGCCTTCTTCCAGGAGAAGATTCTGCATCATCTGCAATGAAAGACAGATACATATTTAGATGTCAGATACATATTTAAAGTACTACTTTGTAGAATTAACAGTGTATTTACAATTTTCTTTTGTTGCTGTTATAAGAAGTTCAAACAAGAAAACATTTTTTATCCATGATCTGGGATTAAATGAGTATTTCTAGGACCCTTTGATTTACTGTTGTACTTGCTACAAGGTGCTTTTATTTACACAGAACAAATATTCATTCATGAATAAGCACAAAAAATTCATGCACATTCCCACAGAAGAAACAGTATGATAAAACATGACAGCGTGTAAAAGTAGACCACTGAGTGTGCCATTTGATTTCTACCTCACCCAATGTGGAAGGTAACAGATTCCTTCATCTGCCACAAACTCCAGAACTCCACAGTGGGTCATCCTGTCTGAGTTCTTGTTGGTGAGTTTGAACAGCATTGGATAGGTGATGTTAAGCCTGCCTGTTCACATAAAAACATAAGAAAAATGAGAAACATGGAGGATCATGAAACAAAATGGAGGAAAAAAGAAGCGCTTGGCTTGACTTGGACTTACTGAGCTGATCAAGCGCAGAAGGTGGCATAATTACTAAAGGGGAAAAAAGGGGAGAAATTGTAAATGTTTGCACACACAAAAAAAGTAATCTTGTTAAATTATATTTAAAAAAAAATATCACTGTTTGATAAAAAAAATTCAGATTTGGATTAGGAATTGAGAATTTATTTTAGTTTGTAAATATAATGTTGATGTTGAATCCACAAAAGTAATTTAGAAAAAAGACAAAGTACAAAATAAATCTGTAATATTTAACTCAACTTTAAATTTTTTTGTATATATGTATTTATTTATTTTTTTTTATTTATTTTTTTTTAAGATGACCGCTAATCTAATCCCAACCATCTTCCAAACCCTAATTATGGTACAGTATTATTGGAATTTTAAATCCCATTAAAGTAAACAGTAATCTGCTGATTTGTGGATTACATATTGTAATCTACAAAACAGTTATTTAACTGCTAATCTACACGGTGACCCTTTAAAGCAGAGAACAGATTCTAAATTTGCTTCGTAAATCTAAGCACAGATCATATGTGGAGTTCCTCAAGACCCTTTTCTTGGTCCTTTTAATTTCTATATATCTTGCTAGCTCAGACTATGAAGTATTAAAGTTTAAATATACTTGTCGTTATTCGTGTCTTTCTTTTCTGTAAAGAATATGATGCAATAAAGATATGAGTTTGAACTGCTAACTAACTTACATGATACACTAAATTTCTGCTAATTCTGTGCGAAACAGCACACGTTGATGATAGTGATGATGCACTTTTTTAAATCCTTCTCTGACGACACTCACTTTTGCCTCCTTTCTCCACATCAGAGCGATCGTTGGGTCCAGCCAGCATGGACACCGAGTAGCAGCGGTACTGAGTGGAGAAGCGGTTCGGAAAGCCCCGGGCCATCGGGTGATCGAACACATGATGGAAGGAAAACTGTGGAGTTCAAACATGATCTGTTAACAACTTACAAATAAAACAATTTCGGTGTCTCACATCGGGGAATGACTTTAACTTCATGATGACGGAGCATCTTTCTGCTCTGCGCCAGTATTGCTGTTAGCCGCTAGATAGCCCAACTGCTAAAATTACAACTTTTCGTACATATTTAGCGATAACGGAGAGCAGCAACAACTCATTGCTTACCATAGTGACTTCGTTAGGTCTTGGTTGTTAAAAGGGTTTAAGTTAAAGTGACCGTTTCAGGTTGTTTTTGTTGGTTCTGCGTCCTCTTGTTTTCTTCCTTCTTCTCCTGGAAGTGTTCGAGCTGACAGGGGGAAATGACGTCTTCATTACCATTAGCCAATCAGAGTAGGTATGAGCAGTGACGCGTCACTCCTCGCAGTGGTGTTTACTTCAAAAACAGCATTCGAAAGCTAAAATATTAGCAGAAGACAAACGTTTGGTTCCTAATTAGATATAACATTTATCTGCTATTAGCAGATCTTAAATGCTATTCTTGTAAATACTTATTTCCAGCCAAGTATATTTTAACACTGTATGCCAGACGTAAAACATTGTAAAAAAAAAAAAAATCAAATCAAATAAATAAATGGTTTGTGGAGAAAATATATTCAAATTGTAAAATATTAAGTACATGTTTAAGAACTAACAGGACATAGAAATGACTTAGCAAACAATTCAATTTTAAAATTTTTTATGTATTCCATAGGAAAATTATGATATGTGATAATGTAGGATGTCCGATAACAGTCAGTCTATCCAGCGAATCTGAAGATGCCTCTCACTGAAGAAAGTTGAAGTAAGGCAGTCTCATAAGTTCTAAAAAATATTTTTGATAGGTACAGCATTTTTATGACAACCTATTGTAACATAGTTACTTAATTGTGCTACAAAATGGCTCTGTGGGTTAAAAATACATAATATCGCCTCCTTAAATCTCTGCCTGTAACCCAGGCAGAGAGACATTGGACTTTGGTCCTGCTCTGCCTCCATGAAGGCTTCGATTCTTCTCTTCTGGGATTGGAGGTCATAGATCTGGTATAATTTGAGCTTTTGAGATGCTAGTCAGGGTTGTAAAAATAAAATAAAACTGTGGCCATGGGTACACATAATAAAAACAAATCCAAACATCAAAAATAATCCCACCTGCACAAAATCCAAAAACTGGAGGGATTAATTCCAAAAGAGTAATTCATGAATCAAAAAAATAATAAAAAACAAATCAGAACTAACTTCAACGGCGCAATTACAAAATTACTTCAAAAAAATTTAAATAAAATATTTGTAACTTCTAAAAAGCAGCGATATATATACAGTATATGCAATTAATAAATAAAAAAACTTTATGTGCAATCCAAATAATATAAAATAGAAATAAATCTCACAGTAGCCTTTGTCACATCAAGTGTTTTATAAAGTCTTATGAAGACCAATATTGCAGTACAAGTTTTTACAGCAGCAAGCACACTGAAAAAGTCAGTACAGAACTGGAAAAATGATTTTCCTTCCTACAAAACTCAGACTTTATATACACAACACAAAGCTGAGAAAAGTAGATGTGGTGCTGTTGTCGGTACCCAATAAAAAAGTTTTAAAAAACGACCCAAATCGTTTTTTGGGGGTGGGCCAGGCGGTCTCATCTCAGTCTCTCTGGTCAGAAGTTCATCTCTCATTTCTGCTCTGACTCTGGCATTTAGATCGGAGGCCAGAGTTTGGCGACTTCCTGGTGTGTGGCCTCAGGTAACCACTGGCAGTATGCAGTCAGCAGAACTGCAGCGAGGAGAACAAAAATTACAAAACAGATTTATAACAATCAAATCAGAGAAAAACAACAAGCCACATTAATTCCTCACATTTATCTTCAGTCTTCCAGATAGAGTGGAGAGCATCTCTGCTGTCAACCCTTCTTGAAACCAGTGGTCCCAGTAAAGCCTCCGTCCTGGGCTGGAGTCTGAGAAAGCAAAGATGCAACAGTAAGAGCAAATAAGAGTATACTGTACATTCGGGTGTGAAATATATACATTGTATCCGCCACACAGGATTCTTTCTCAAAAGTTCAAACCTTTTCAGTCTAACACGTGTTCAGGTAATTTCTAAAGGATGCACAGACGTATGAATGAAATATTTAAATAATGGGATGTGGGAAAAGTTTAAAAAGCCAATATTTGAATCTGTTAACTCTTTTAAACAAATCCCAGTCTTTTCTAGAGTGCATGAGGAAACTCTCTCAAACCACTTTAACTAAAGGATCTACTGATTTCAGCAGCCAGACTCTGTCATTTCACTGTTCAGACCTTTGTTGTTTCTAATAAAATAACATGAAATGATTTTTATCAGTGCAAATAGAAATATTCAACAACATTCTAACTTTTACTAAAACAATTGCAAATGTGATATTAAAATAAATTAAAAAGTCTTCACCTGGTAAGTGCTTTTGAAATTAAATTGATCAGACAGCAGAGTGGCTCTAGTTGCTTTTTGTAACCCTATAATTAAAACAAGCTCATCACAATAGTTGTAACTATTGTACATACTGTGGTAATAAAAATAATCCCATGTGTGAGGAAAGACTTACTTTGCCCAAATTTTCATCATGATGGAGGGGTTTGACAGAAGATGGCCCGTGTTTTTCTTTAGCTTGGGACAAACCTGTTAAACACATAAAGTAAATGTTTGTTCAGGTTGTTACTTGAATAGAAGGGCTTCATTCTTAATCCAGTGTAATACTGAAGATGTTTATTTCTTCTAATGTTATTTTAAGCTGAAAACCACGAGGAGACACAAGGATGGGGGAATAAAGATAAAATACTTTCACTGTATCTTTATTTTTATGTATTAGAAAAACGTCAGTGTTCCTCTTTCACATCCGTTTGCGGTTTCATTCATAACAATCCATAAAAAAGCTTCAAAATCAGCTTTTGACTTTGACGAATAAATTACATAAAACCATCAGAGATTTAAAAAGCCTGATTTATTAAAAAAAAAAAAAAAAAAACCATACAAGTCTTAATTATTAGATCCAGGTTTTTGTTTGTAATTTGTAACATGTCTGACTAATCGTGTGCATATTATATGTTAACTTAAGAATATTTTTGTATTTCATCAACTGACCCCGGAAAGATTATTAAGCACTTTGGTAGAAACTAATGGGGATCCATAATAAATAAACTAACAAGTATATGTTTATTTTTACAAGAAAAACATTTTCTTAATGGCTTAAAAGTTTTTTCTGTTTGACATGCAAGGCTTTGGCTTACAGCGATGACATGTAGTTCAAACATTAGACGGATTTGGTGTAAAGCAGATAAAACGGATGGAGACGCAGCAGTACCTGTCCCTCCAGAAGAAACCTGGCAAACAGCCTGTAGCGCTCCAAACCTTCAGGATACTCCGTCTCCACCGCTGGCAGCTGCCAACCCACTCGGACTGAAGGACACACACAGGAAATGAGTGGAAGCTCAAGAAGACGCTAACATTTGCTGCTATGCTGCAAATTTACTTACAGAATGTGCTTGATCTGTGGCATCTGATGGTGCCGGCGGAGGAGCAGAACCACGGCGCCGGTGAGTCCAGAGGAGGCCCGAAGTGGCAGTACTGAGGCAGAAGCTGAGGGACCCAGTCTGCTTCTACTGCTGAAACACCTGGCAGGAAAAACGTTCTGAGATAAAAGATGTTCCCTCTGAACAGTTTCTACTCAGGCTGAAACGATTAATTAGATTAATCCCGACGAGTCGATTATTAAAATAATTTAGCAATCGATTAATCAATGCAAACTGGAGTTTACAGACTTTAAAAAAGAAATTTGCTGAAAAAACCCCCCCCAACATATTCATAGTCCTGTCACAATAACAAATTTTGCTGGATGATAAACTGCCCCAGAATTTATTCCAATAAATAATAATATTGGTGTTTTGAGATCATTTTCAAATAATATAATGAAAATGCAATTACAGATCCTTAAAGATCAATAAATTTTAAATCCTAATGAACATTTTTAACACTGAAATTGGAAGATATTTTAAATATACAAAATAAAATAAAATGAATTATGAAGTCTAAAAAAAAGAAGTCCTTTAAAAGGGATAGTTGAGATTTATGACTTTCATCATTCAGTTTTTGATTAAAAAAAAAAAGAAAAACAATAAATCCTGCAAATGGAAGTTATTGAAGTCGTTTTAATCTATTTGATTAATTGATTTATTGATCATTATGAACATCTTACATATTCAGTGCAGTAATTAAGCCAAACTATGCAAAAAATACATTTTGCATCCAAAATAAAAACACCATTGTTTTATGTTTTATCCAAAGCTCAAGTTGCAGCTTTAGCTTCACCTGCTTAACTAAAGGGACACTGTTTGTCCCATTTAAGGCAGCAAAGTGCTTATTTCCTTACTGAGAAAACTGAGATTAGAAACACAAATCATTTGTCTTTTTTCATACTTAACCAGATCTTTAAAATACTGAATCTGTCCACATTCAGTGGAACATTTGAAACGTAAAAACCAACTTATCCCAAATGTTTGGGTTTCAGCCGTGTGGTGTTTCTTTACCTCTCATGTACATTTTGGAAGTCTCCATGATCTCCTGATAGACTACAAACTCTGGCAGCTTTTTGAACAAAGCAGAATTTGGATGAATGAACACCGGATCATCCATCAGAGGAGTCTGCATAGAAGAAAAACAGATAAAAGTGACAAGATGAAGAAAATAACATGACAAAACTCTATCGCAATCCAAGCTGCAGGATCTGCTCACCTTGTATGCATTCTTCCACTTCGGGTCCAGCATGTCTTCTGCTTGGACGCGTCTCGCCAGGTGGTCTCCCAGTCCGGCCAGAACAATCTGCCGCAGGCAAACCACCTGATGTTCAGTGGGTGGAGTCATCTTAGGATCCACAAATACGCCCACCTCTGGACACACCGAGTTCACTGCGAGGAGGGAAAAATCAGGGATTTCTGGCTCAGTTTCAGCTGCAGGTTTATGTTACCCTGTGCATGTTTGTGAGGAAAAGTGTGTTTCTGCACCTGCGTTGGTAAGTTGACCTCTGAGTCTCCTGATCTCCACCATTGCTTTGAATCTCAGTCCGTTTTCCTCACAGAACTTGGGAGTGCAGCCAGCAAACTCACAAGCACCAACAGCACCTGCAGTCCGGCGCAGACAGAACTACAGTAAGACGTAGTAACATGTGGAGGTCCTTCGTTTCTGTGGCCGAATAAAGAGGGTAACATTCACCGTAGAATAGCAGAGGGCTGGTCAATACGCAATAAATATTGTGATCAATACTGATAGAAAGTACGCCTGACAGAATGTTCAATAATTCCACTGAACTCTGACCCAGAACCGCACAGCATTCTGGGGGATGTAGGCAGAGGAAAAACTTTAGCTGCTCAGCCTCTCTTGCAAAGTTGGTGGAATCAACTTACTCACTCAATCTTTGGTTACCTAGCAACAGCCTGTGGAGTATCTTGTGGTTACTGAGCAACAACATCAGTTTAAGGTTTTGCCACTGTGCCTCATAACTGCTTAAAAGTAACAGCTTGGAGAGAAAACTGGATAAACCAGAAAAGGTCACTTCACTATTTTAGAAGAAGTCAATATTTAAAACAAAAACTAATCAATAAATATTGATAGACTACTACAATATTTTCTTTCAGCCATATCGTCCAGCTCACTACTGGCCTGGTAACAACCAGAACCTTGTTTTACACGCTTTGCTTCGTCCAGAAGGACTGGACTCTCAACTATCGAGAAATTATTACTTCCTGGAGGCGTGAGCTCTGTTGAGATTTATAAATTTTACCCAATTGCTAACGTTTAGCCGTGATGTATGTAATGTACCAGTTCGACGTTATGGAGCTTATCAGAAATTGCCTGCACTATAAATAACAAATCGCCACTGCAAAGAGAGAAGAGCCGAGCCGAATAAGATGGCTGTTCATATTAATTCAATAGTTAGAAGTGTGACCGTTCACAGTGGATGTGAATGGCTTTGTTCACATCCACCGCTGCTAAAACTACAGGCAGACTTTAATTATAAAACTATTATAATAATTATAATTATAAAAAGTGACATCATCGCTTTTCTGCGCTGAAATTCTACCAGAGCGATCCATGTGAATGGGAGAAATCCCATTAAAAGGGAGATTAGAATGACGTGGAAGGCCAGGATAGATTTAGGCTAAATTAATGTTTTTTTCTTTTCAGTAATCTCACCCAGCATGACCATGAGATCTCCCAGCAGGAGTGAAGCTCCTTGCCCCGCCCACAAGCGCCTCATCTGGGCCAGCCGAGCTCGACGCTCAGTAAGGTTGGAGCTCTCAGCGTCGCTACGAGCAGGTCTGAGGAGAGATGAGAAAACAACAAGCGATAAATCAGCTGTAGTTTTCCATGTGCATGATGGACAAATATCAATGCGTAGTGTTAGGTTACAATATTCTATCCTGCACTGGATGCCTTTCTTCTAGTTTTGTAATACAATTAAACATAAACAATGATTAGGATGGATGTGCACACCTGTCAAAGTCCTCAAAGATTTCCCGGACAGTCATGGCTGAAACCACGGCGATGATGTACGGCAAACAGTCCTGCTGCTTCCCGAGCGCCAACATCTTTGCATAACGTGGCGCCACGGGGAACGAAGCCATCGCTCTGCCCAGCGAGGTGATGGGACAGCTCAACTTCGCTCGCTGCAAGTCTTTTATCCTTAGACAACATTAACTAATAGTTAACTCGGGTATTTGTACAATGACAAAATTTTGCTCAAGGATTCAGACCCCTTGAACTCTTTTGCATTCAGTCACATCTCGACCTCAAACTTAACGAATAAAGGGCTTTAACAATAAAGAATGGACAAAAAAAATAAGTCTATGAATGTAAAACTGGTGGCGACATACTCCAGTAGGAGCTGTAACAAAATATTTTTAAATATCCAGGGGTATGAAGACTTTTTCAAGTTGGTATACAAGAAGAAATCTCAAAAAATATTGTAGAAAAGAAATCTTTTGAGCAAAAATCTAATAAAACCAACTTTTAGTCCGATGATCAGCTGACATTGTAAAAAAAAAAAAAGAAAGAAAAAAAAGGAAACAATCTTACTGACAAACAAGATAAAAAACTAAAACCGAACACAAAACACAATATTCTACATAAATTAATTTACCAATTGGTTTTTGCCCTGGTCTTTTTTCTGCTTGTTATGCTGCCATTAAAGTCAGGAAAAAAAGGGGAACAGCTGACTTTTACTGGTTGCTATGGTAACCATGAAACGTCAACAGCAACAACTTTTAAAGCAATGAAAGTTAGAAAAAAAATTACCTGTTGACTACACAAAATATATTTAAATAATAAATTATATATATTTTTTTATTTAAATAAACTAGACTTGAACTGCATGATAAAAATTTAAAGAAATAATTAAAACAAATAAAATGCAACGTTTTTTTCCAATGTATTTAAAGATGTAAAAACAGCACAGCTACCTTCCAGAACGAGGCGGCTCTTCCAGAGCTCCCAGTGAAACCAGTAACTCCTCTGCAGCGATCAGAGCCTCGGTGGACGGAGGTGTGGGAAAAGGAAAATTAACCACCTGCAAAACCAGAAATTAAAAATATCCCGTTTTCTGCTTTTCTCTATTTTTTTCCCCTTTAAAACATTATTTGTCTCCTTGCAGACCTTCTCGATGTTGAGGTCCTTCATCTGCAAAACCAGATCCTCTACAGGGCGGCGAGTGATCTCTGCCTCAGAAAACTGACTGAAGTCTCCAAAAACCGCAGAGGAATACAACCTGTGTTATAGAACCAAGTAAAAAAATGAAAATAATAGATAAAAATACACTAGAGAAGCAAGTTATCAATTTAATGAGTAAATCTAAAGTGGACTGATCTCATTCATAGACTAACAATTAATTTTCTTTAAAAACGGATACTCTTCTATCTAAGGACCATATTTTGATAACATAATATGGTACATAAAATAAAAAAAACATTCAATTTTAATATTGTTTTGTGTCCGCTGTATTAAATGCTGACTGAATAAAGAAAAAATTGTGGTTTACTCACATGTTCTATATAAATTTAGACATATAGGAACTAAAACACAGCAAGAACCCGTTAGGTTGCTAAGTGGAAATACACAAGATGAAAAGAAGAAAAAATGTGAAACACTAACCCCATGTTGTTCATGCAGAAGTAGCCATTGGTCTCTCTTGAAGGAATGCTAAACCTTCGCGCCATACCATGTCATTTTTTCATTGTTACAATTTTCTTGCGTTATCTCACCTTGGTAGCACATCAGTAATTTCTGAGTGAGAAGTTGTCATTTCTTCGTAATGCCACTGAATGAGCGCTATTACGGCGATAACTTAGGAGCTTGTCGAGTGTTTATATTTCAAAACAGATGCACTTAAAGTACATTTTGCATCCCACATCGGACTCTGTTTAGACAGTTTTTCTTTTCAGTTTTGATATATCGCCGACATTTTTAATTATCAATTGGCTCCACTTAAAGATGACCAGCGGCGCCCTCTGCTGGATGGCGGCCAAAGTACAACAATAAAAAAGTCTAAGGTACTGCATGTAAATAATCTATTTACTACATTTTCCATGACGTGAGCTATGCAAAGGTAAGTTAGCCAACTGTGCAATGCTGCCGTTAGCTCTCCAAAGAATTGTGTTTAAATAAAAGGATAAATGGCAAAAGACCGGGTCTTTGAAAAGAAAGCCTGAAAATACCAGTGGAAGGTTTCTCTGGGTGAGTTGCAGAACTTTTGTTTTTCAACACTATTATGATGTATCATAATAGTGCCACAATAGAATAGCATGCCACATGCTGTGCTGAATGCGATATACCGGTGACAAGGCAGTGAACAAACCTGTGTCCCACACTGACTAACTGCATCTAAATAAAATTATTTATGCTAGGATATGTGCTGCCTAAAAGAAAAAGTTAGTTTTTACCAACGCAAGTCAAGTCTATTTTCTTCCATTACACTTCTAAATTACAAATTGAGTGTTTGTTGAAATGTTACTAATGCACACAACACTTGTAGTAAAAGACTTTTTCGATTTCCATGTGTAAAACATGTGGAAAATTTAGAATACATACTTTCAGAATCTGTAAATAACTCAAAATGCCCCAAGTAGTAGTTCGTAGTTTTATCTGGCCAGTCACTTTTACAAAACAGCACCACCCTTCCCTTTAGGAGGAACAAAGACAATGGGTGAACAGACTACTACTTCATTCAAGTTGTATATATATATATATCAAGATGTTGTGTTATCACGAGGGCAATTTCAAGGTCTAAGCAGACATTATTAGTTAATGGACTGTAACAAAGCTTAATCTAATGAACCATTAATTAACAACCAATCTCGAGTCGACTCATTGTTAGAATCCCAAAAGTCGACACACCACCAGGTCAACAGTGTCAAACAGTTCTGACCTGTAACAATGTCCGGCCTCCGTTCGTCCGGCTCTGCCTGCCCTCTGATTGGCTGAGGCCTGAGAGGTCCATGAGACTTTGAAGGATGACACGCCCGTCACTCTGTCGTAGTAACGCTTCTTAACCCGGCCGCAGTCGACAACATATTTGATGCCAGGAATGGTCAAAGATGTCTCGGCGACGTTGGTGGCTATGACACAGAGACGAGTGCCAGGTGGAGGAGGCCTGAACACCTGTAGTCATGAAAACAGACTTCATCTGTCAGAGAAGCTTCTCCTGGAAGCCAAGTGACTCGAAAAGGAGTTTTGCTGTGGTGGCAGCATATCTGGGCCCAAAACAGGCAAGAGGGGGCATATTTGGTTGTGGAGTATCATTCATAGCCCCTTGTGCTGCACACCTGAGCACACAGGTGTGCAGCACCCAGGTGAAGGTGTGAGTTTTCCAAGCTGAAGTTCAAACTGAAAATATATTTGTCACGCTGTTAAAGAAAAGACCTATACTTACATTGACCAATTTAAATTTAGAAATAAATAATTTCAGCTTTTCCAATCTTTATCAGCAGCTCTTTGTTGTAAACCACCCTGTCGCTATGGTTACACATCATGACAAAGTAGCGAAGTATGAAAAATATTGCCAAAAATTTGTCCAACTGCGCAGCATCCAAAACAAAAAGGAAGGTTTTCCCAAAAAAATATGCTATTTTCACTCCAGAAAGTCAGGAAAGAGATTTTGAAAATTAAAATATCTGAATGATTTCTGCAGTGTGCTGCCACCTGGAGCGGTGCAATTCTGCAAAATTATAGAACAAGGAGGTGGAATAAGGAGGATCAGTGTCCAAAACAGTTTATAGTTTAATTTCACACCTGCATCAGGTGGGATTGATTAATGAACACAGGTTTTACATTTTGTGCCCTGTTTCTCTCTTCAGAGACTAACTTATGAACATTACAGTCGCCAAAATATTCATCTTACCTTAGCTTGCTGCTCAGGGGCCAAGAGGGAATACAGCGGGAGAACAAACAGAGGAATGGACGGGTCAGCCTTACATTCTACAAAAACAAAACAACATTCCGCTTAAAACATCACATTTTTCAGTTTTCCTCACAAGCTGTAAAAAATTATAAAACATCAAAAGCATTTTTTTTTTTACAATTTATTGTGGTTAAAATGCAACAGAATTATATTGTGACCCTTTTTCTGAACTAAACGTGTTAAAAGATTAACCTTAAATGGTTGCAGTTACTTTTACAATGAATCAGATAAAAGCATGTGGATGCAACATTAAAAAAAAAATTATTTATTTCAATCCCTGAATAAATAAGGAACTTCCGACACCCAAACAATGTTCCTTAAACAAAATATATGTATTTTAGAGGTTTCCTTTATGGCTCATCTAAGCATCACTCAGCTTGGCTGTTGAAAACTATCAGTGAGGATGATTTTACCCGACTCGGTCGGATCGTCACCGATCTCGAGGTCCGAGCCTCCGTCCTCCTCGTCTCCGATCCCAGCCTCTCTGTCCTCGTCCCCCTCGTCCACCGGCAGGGCAGAGTAGTTATCCAGGTCGATCCGAGGCAGAGACTGGAATCAGAGTTAAAAACACTTAAAATGCTTTTACTTCATGTCCAATCAGCCTGTAAAAGGAAATGTTTTTAAAATGATTGGCCTAAAAAGTACAAATTAGCCACGGGATAAAGTTTCCTATCAGCAAACTTTATTCAATTGCTGAAACATTGCTGCAAGTCCGCATAGAAATAAATGTGATATGACATTAGGTTAACAAAATAACGCTGACGACAAAACCTGCTGTAACTAATATTGTAGCAAAAGACATTTTAGAGAATTTGACAGATTTAATAGGAAATATTTCTTGCAAAAGCTTAAGTATAAATACATCGGATACTTTAAAATGTCATAAAATGTGAGAACAGACTAAGATAACTAGATATAAATGTATACGGTAAAATATTGTTTTTAGAAAGAGACTATTTGGTGGGAATGTTTAGCTGTGAGTGGCGTAGATCTTTGCAAACCCATTAGAAAACAAATGTAGTTTTTATTGCTGGTAAACTCACAACAGTATTCTTGTGTTTGGCCTTCTTAAATTTCCTCATTGCCTCAGCCGCGTCCGCTTCCCCGTCTTCAGCTAAACATAAAAAAGAAGTAAATTCAGAACAGAAATAAACTTTCTTCCTGATCGATGGTTACTGAGATGGAGCGCTCACCGGCAGCCGTGCTGCCCTTCCTGAATGGAAACGCTTTCCTGAGTCTCCTGCAGAGGCTGTGGACCTCAGCCTGACCCGTCAGAAACACCAGGATCCCCCCTGAGCGACACAAACAGCTTCATTACATTCTCCCTTTTACACTCATAATTGTCAACACTGAAAGCAGTGACAGAAAGTCAAACATACCGGGAGGCAGCATGCGGTGGATTTTGCAGGTCTTCTGAAAAGCTTCTCCGGTGTAATCCTCCAGCGGAGTTCGTTTGTTGAAATGGACCGTGACGGGGAACTGCCGGGCGTCCACCTTGATGACGGGAGGCGGCGTCTGAAAAAGCTTCTGGTTTTCTGTGAAGTCCTCGACGCGCAGAGTGGCCGACATGATTAGCAGCTTCATGGGCATTCCTTTCTGCAGACGGGCATGGAAAAAAACAGACATGAAGCAAGTCTAGGAGAAAAAGCTTTTTTTTTTTATTTTACGTTGTGCAGCTACATCTAATTTATTTTTGCACTGATTCCTGTTGAAAATTGATCTGAAAGGTGAATCTGCAAACATTGTCTGTGCAGAGAAACAATTTGTAGAAAAATATGTGATCAAAACAAACTTTCAAACGTCAGGAGAAGATGAGTAATTCCTCTAAATGATTCACACAAACATAAAAACCCAGCGAAGCAACTTTTCCCACCTTGTTTCTCAGTGGGACGATGCGGGACAACAAGCCGATGAGGATGTCCGTGTAAACGCTTCGTTCATGGGCTTCGTCTATGATTATCACACTGTATCTCTGAAGCAGAAAATCCTACGAAGCAAAACAAAAACATGGAAAATACAACAAATATTAATTTAACTTTGTTCTTTCCTTATGGTGATGCTACCCAGAAGTGTGTTTAACACAGAACAGAGAAAATTAAACTGAGACACACAGAGTATAATTATTCCAAGTTATCTCTAAATGTCTGCGAACACTAACTATTAACAAATAAATAAGTAAATAAAACAATAAAACCTTCTGGATCTCCTTCAGCAGGACACCGTCTGTCATGAACTTGATCTTCGTGTCGCTCGTCACGTTGCCTTCGTATCGAATCTGGTACGACACGACTCTGAGCAAACACGCAGACATAAATTATTATCAGTAAAACAAAAAATATACATTTTAGGATCTAAAGCAAGTCCAATATTTAAGTTACTGGGAGGGAAGGTTCATCTCTTTGGCCACTCTGTGCGACATGCTGACAGCTGCGACTCTCCTCGGCTCTGTGATCCCAATTATCCTGCTGCCACTGGAAGAAACAAATAAATTAGGATAAAAATAACTTTCTGACTAGCACATTACCTAAGTCGGTTTACTTACATTTCAAATTCACAAATTTCTACAGTCTAACCAGCTTTCAAGCAAAAATGCTCAAACCTTTTTACAAAATCCAAATCCAAAGGTTTTAAATATGGAAGCAGTAAAATCTAGAAACTGTAAGGGATGAAAGTGATCAGATGGACAGACAGAAGGACAAAGAAACAGATGGAAGAATAGAAATAGGATGGATGGAAAGAGAAAGCAATGGACAGATGTACAAGCAATGAGACGGACCCAGAAGTTTATGAAAACAGTCATCGATTAATGAGTTAATCTAAAATAGACTGATCTTATCAATCAACTAATCACGTCATTTTCTTAAAAACTTGAGTTTTTTTGCACCGTTTCTCTTCCCCGTTCTGGAATAGCCGCCATCTTTATTCATGTATTAACTGGCTCCGCTATGGCCAGCGGCGCCCTCTGCTGGATGGTGGCCAAACTTCAACAACAAAAGCCAGGCATCCTGCATGATTTAGTTCTCTCCCTGGTTTAAAACACCTGGATCAAATGATGACTCATTAGGGGCCTAAGAAGAACACTGACATGCTGAAAAGGTTGTTACTACCACCAGGGAGAGAACTAAAACATGCAGGATGTCGGCCCTCAAAGACCGACTTTGGGCACCTCTGGTCTAAGCGGACGTTATTAATCGATAGGAGCAAATTTTAACCTAATAAACTATTAATCAACAATTAATCTAACTGTTTACATCAGTGGTACAAAGTGTAAAAATAATTATATTTCTCCATGTCGTTCAAATATTAAAATATAATATTTATTATATTATAACATTTTCCAGAGTGACTCAGAACCCTCTTATGATGCAGAATTATGAGCTTTTCTCTGGGTCAATGTCCAGAGAGCCATGCAGGAATAAAACAGAGTCCCTACCAGGCATAACCAGCCTCATACAGGAACTGAGGCACCTGCGTTGTCTTTCCACTTCCTGTCTCCCCACAGATGACAATGCAGGGATTCTCCCTGACTGCCTCCATGATGACCTGCTCCTCGGCCAGCACCGGCAGCTTCAGACGAGCCTCCTGCAGCAACGGATTGAGACATGCTCAAAGCAGAGAAACAAACACAGTGTTATAAATATGTAGAGTATGATTTCCCTCACCTGAACCTCTGCTGATCTGTCAACTGGAATAAACACAGCCGGCTCTGACGGCCTCTTGCTTTGCACCGTCTTTTTATTAGGAACCGTCTCCTTCTGCATATCTGGATCGGCAACGTTCTGCTCCAGCTTCGCCTCCGGTTTGGTTTCATCAACGTCCTTATGCTCATTTGTCTCTACAGAGTTATCCCCTCCATCATCCTCTTCCTCTTCCTCCTCATCAGAGGATGTGTCTTCATCACTGCTTTCTTCTTTCTGCTGCTCTTCCTCCTCGTCCACCTCTTCTTCCCATTTTCTCTTCCTGTTTGCCCCACTCACACTGCTAATCTTTGGACCAGAATCTCCATCTTTCGCTTCATCCAATGACCTGAAGGGAAACAAAAAAATCATGCTGCTGTTGCCGTCTTGATTTGACTCTCAATCCCCAGATTTTACAAATTTCTGAGATTTTCTTTTTATATCTAAATTATCTCCTCAGACAGTTGTACCTAAAAGCATCTGAAGTCTCAAACTGTAACATCGTAAGAGAACTAAGCAGCAATTACAGGATTCTGCTAGGGATGCAGCTAATTGTTTTAGTTATCGATTATTCTGATGAGTAATTGGATAAAATATTTGTACATTTTGTAGATTTTTCATTGAAGCACTTAAGTTTATTTTATGCAATTTTAGAAATGCATTTAAAAATACAAATAAACAATTACTATCAATTACTAAATTGGTTAAAGATTATTTCAATAACAAATTCTCCATAATAAATCCAACTCATTGCTTCAGCACTATCTTTAGCACATAATACATCAGCAATGGTTGATTAGCATTATAATAAAAAATTAAACAGAGACTCCAGAGTGAATAAAATAACTCCTGACTGTTGTGCGTCTGTTTTGGAGGCCATGTTCCACCTCAGCTGCTCATGACCTTTGAACTTACTGTTTAGTTTGGTAAAGCTTGTCTCCTGTTCCCAACTTGGATGTTGTGAACAAAAGCTTCAGTTCAGACTCTGGAAGTTGGACCTCGGCCAGTTTGGTGAGGATTTCTGCCCTCTAGAAGACAAATTAATAGAACTACGTCAGCAGGATGTGATACAAACACAAAAGTATGTCTCCCTGAAAACAGACCGTAACATAACGACATTTTTAATACAAAACATTTTACAACAAAGATAGATTTTGAGATTTCAGTTTTAGCCTTTCAAAAGCATTCCCCAGTTTGTCGTATCACATTTTTAAGGTATCTTATTGAGATTTTATGTCATACATCAACACAGTGTAGGAAGTCTTAAAGGTTAAATCAATGTATTTTTACAATAAAATTCTGAAATGAGTATTGAATTCACTCATTGTTACTCTGACGCCCGCACAAGAAAATCTGTGCAATTAAATCTATGTATTGAGTCAGTGAATTTGAATATTATTGAAAATGTTATTTATTCCAATAACTCAATTCTTCAAATAAAACACAGACTAACATTTTAAAGTTTTTCTGATTTAAGATTAGGATTTCACATCAGTCGTATAAAAAAAGATATTTTTAATGCAGAAATGTGGATTTATTGAAACACAGATTTAATACTCACTTAAAAGGTTGTTATTTTTAAAAGGTACATTTATTCTGACAAAACAGAGAACACATAATTTATTAAATCTGACTTAATTACAACAAATGATGCAAAAGCCCTGGATTTTATTCAAAGACACCAGAGTTATAAGTTATATGTAAAAATTCATGTCACATTAAATCTTGTGTTATTTTCCTTACACTCTTTAGTTAAACTAAACTCTGTGATAGTTTATCCTGAGAAATCTCCATAAAATACAAAGAAGTTTTGTAGTTGTAGTAAAAGCACAAACGGTGAAAATGTTAAAGGGATAGGAGTATTTCTGAATCTGAATGCCTACCGTTTTAAACTTTGTGAACCGCTATCCCTTTAAGGGTAAAGTTGTGCACCAATGTTATTTTTAAACCTGTTACCTCATAATGTCACTTACATATTTAGTAGAAATGTGTCAACCTGACTTACCACGACTTTTTTTAAGTGCAGCAGCTGTAGTTTGTCTAGCTGCTATTGGTATCATTTAAAATTAAATACTTTGTGAGGACATTCAGCTCTTTTTCTTAGCTTTCATACACGTTATTGATGCCACCGCAGTTGTTGTTGTTGTCTCACCTGAGCTTTTTTCTCTTTGCGCTCCAAGACTTTTTGAAGCTCCTTTCTCTGTTTCTTCGTCAGAGGTTTTTTGGAGGCCACTGGCTTTTTTTTAGATTCCTCCTCTTTCTTCTTCTTGTGTTTGGAGGCTGGAAGGACCAGAGCGTTGCTGTCGTCTACACCTTTCATCCGATCCCCATCTAATGACAACAAACCCACACAGGAATGAATAAATGAATGAATAAGGAATGAATAAATAAACACCTTAATAACAATAGTGTCTCATACCGTTTAGCTCCACCACAATATCCGTTTTCTCTTCCTTTGCTGGTTGCTGCGTTGCACTTTGCTGCCTTCCTTTCCAGTTGTGCTTCTTCCTTAGCTTTCCCATTTTAAACAAACAACTGGATATAACACAGATAACAGTCTCTGATACAGAAACAGACCAGGCTCAGACTTTAGCAGCTCAGAAACGACTAAAGGAAAATTTTTCCTCGTCATCAAACCGCCATAAACCTTTGCGCTATGGAACTCATGATATAATTGTTTTAAAGTCGTTATGTCTTCCGTATAATTGTTCAAAATGGTGAAAAGAAGGTAAATTAACCACTGAAGAATCTAATGTGGAAACCTCACGTGTAAACATGTGGAGGTCTAACTGTTAAAACTGTCCCCCTCGGAACAGTTACTTCGTATAAGTGTTCCGCCGAGGTATTAAATTAAATCATAGCAAAATAAATTATAGAACCAAATTAATATAAAATAAAAATTTAAAGGATAAATAATAACAGAGCGTAGAACCTACAAATACAATTTAAAACAAAAAGAAAAAATCTAAAGAAAGAAAAGTGAATAAATAAAGATAACATTAAAAGAGAAAAAGGAAAAATTGGAAAGAAAAAGAAAGCAAATAAATAAACCGAGGGATTAAGCAAATGAAGAAGAAAAGACAAGTGGAAATGATGACAAATAGGTGAAAAAATAAAAATTCGAAACATAAAAGAAAAGATAAAAATAGAAAGCACATTTAAATGAAAAAGGTTCAGTGAATCACCAAAAGAATTATATAAATTATGCTTAGTAGTAGAACAATGTGGTAAAAACAAATACTTTAAAGTTTAGTTTACTATAAATTCTAAAATATAAATTTTTATAAAATACATGTGGTTAAGAGAACAAGTGGATATAAATTTCTCTCTTTTGTCTTGATGCAATCTAACAAATTTCAAATTAAAATTTAATTAGGAAGTGTTAAGTTTGCAGAATATAAACAATATTAAATTACTAAATTCAAAAATTAAATAGATGTTCCTAAAAATAAAAAATAACTAGACTTCTGAGTGAGTCTTATATTCGTGACATCAAGAAATATCTTAAACTAATGAAGGTTCATAACTTTATTAACACATTTACAGACTTCTACAAGTAATTCAGAGAGAGACAATTATTAATAGACTGAAATGCTAAATAACTACCAGACAGCTACAACACCATATTAGGTTAATTGTAGATAGAAATGAAGGAGTAAATTTATGCAAAAAAAATAAAAATAAAAATTGAAAATGATCAAAGATATTTTTTCAGAAAAACACGGAAAGTTCTGGGTTCAAAAGTTGAAACTTTGTGAGAAAAACCTCAGAAATGCAGAGATTAAGCTCAAGAATTTTCAAGAAAAAAATGAAAAATTTCTGAGTTTGAAAAATCAAAAATTTGCTAGAAAAGATTTTGAGATTAATTTCAGAATTTTTTTAGAAAGAAGCTTAGAAATTTCTGAGTCTGGGTTTTTACATTTTTGAGTCTGAAACCCCGTTTGTTTTCAAGCCCACAATTTTTTTTTTTATTTAAAAATTTGCTGGATTTTTCAGCAAACCTGCAGCAAATGTTCTGGGTGTGCTATAAAAACACAGAAAATGTGAGAGTCCCAGATGTTTTATATATATATAAAAAAATGTGGAAAGTCTAAAATTTGTTAGATAAGACAAAAAAAAAATTAACAAAATATTCTACAAAAAAAACACTAATTCTGATTTTGAAAAAGTGTAAAATTTCCTAGAAAGAACTCTGAAATCTAAAAAAGGCAATTTTTGAATTTTACATATTAATATAATTTTTGAAACTCAGAAATTTTCAAGTTCCTTTTTTCGGCTTTTTTTTCTTCTTGACCCTAATAAAGGTGTCGTTAAAAAAACTAAGTGAGATTGTTTCTAGAAAAAGGAGCAAAAATACAGACTCAATGCAGTTTTTTTGACAGTTTTACAGCTACTAGATAAAAATACAAGGCACTCCAGTAATATTTATGGTCAAAAGAGGGTTAAGGGCTTCATCTCAGATGCTGCTGTCCTTTAAATTCTCATAATCGTTTTCTCTGAGTCCATCCCCGGCCGTGAAACTCTCCTCCGTGGTCCGCTTGGCCTCCTTGGTCAGCCTTTCGAACCTCTTCAGGAAAACGATGAGAGCCACCAGCAGAGCCGCCTGCACCGCCACAAACACCAACAGGGAGCCCAGAGAGGCCAGGGCCAGGTTGCAGTACCAGTAGTGGCAGGACTCCAGCACCTCCTCCTCGGTCAGATACGCCACAGAGCGCCCTCTCAGGCTGGGAGGAGAACTGCAGTTCACCCCCAGGTAGGACGCGACGTCGGCGGTCTGAAGTCTCAGCCAGGCTCGCAGGTAGAGGATGCCGCAGTCACATATCCAGGGGTTGCCGTGGAGGGAGACGGAGCGCAGGGACGTCAGGTCGTCCAGCAGCCCGTTGGGGAGGGTGTTCAGCAGGTTGTCATGGAGACGCAGCTCGGTGGTTCCTGTCGGGAAACTGGAGGGCACGGAGCCGGAAATGAGAGACCTGCCGCTGCAGTCCACCCGACTTCCCTGACAGGAGCAAGGGTGGGGGCACGCCAATGACCGGTGACCTCCGAGTAAGAAAAAACACAGGAGCAGGTACGTCGTCATGGTTACCAAACTGCAGGGAAGAAACAAAAGGTCACTGAGGTCAAAGAAGCACTTGAAGTAGCTCCACTCTTACTTGAGTACAATTTGTGGTGAGAGACTAACATGAGAGAAATAAAGCTGTAGCATTAAACCAAAGAAAGTCAAACAATTAAATAGAAATGCACAAAAAATTTTAATTCAAGAATTAATCAAGAAACTGCTACGAGAAGACATTTTGAGCAATAATCAAGAAAGAGAATTGAACTGAGTATGGCAAGACATTAACCAGAAGTGGATAGAGTACCCCAAAATGGTACTCAAATAAGAGTAGCACTACTTCAGCATATTTTTACTCAAGTAAAATTAAAAGTACCCATTCAATAAATTACATAAGTGAGAGTAAGAAAGTATTTGGCAAAAAGACTACTCAAGTACTGAGTAACTGATCAAATTATCAACGATTTAATATTTAAAAATTACATCATCAGATGCACCAAAATGTAAAGTTATGTCAAAATGTTGGTATTTTAAAGACTAAACTGAAAATAATTAATTTTGAAACATTACTTCCTCCAATATAAAATGTATGAAACTTTAACAAAAAACTGAAAATCTGTGTGAAAGTGAATTTTTGATTAAAACAAGACTGTGATTTATTCACTGAAGTTGCTCACAGAAATTTTACCCAAGTAAAAGTAGAGATTCTTCATAATAAAATTACAAAAGCAAAAGTAAAAAGCAAAGCATAGCAAAAATACTCCTAGAAGGACATATTTTCCAAAGAGTTACTCAAGTAACTGGAGTAGTTACTGTCTGACTCTGACCTTAATGCCAGCATAAATACAATAGATAAAACAAATTCATAGGAAATAATAGAAATATTCAGGAAGGTGAACACAAAAATAAACTATGAATATAGACCTAAAGAACAAATATGGCAGAAACTAAGAAACATGAATTAGAAGTAATCAAACCAAAATAATATTTTTAAAACTAAAAAATATTCAATTTAAAATAATATCAAATTTCTCCATTGTTGTTGCTTAACCACCTTAGACAAATTTTCTGATCAATTTGTACAATAAACCTAACTTTATTGAGTTATTGATAACTAGGATAAATTTGTTTGAGTTAGATTGAATTTGACTTTTTTCTGTAAGTGAATTGAGACAATATTTGTTGTGAATTGAACTAAAATAACTGGTTTGAATTTAAACAATGTGTAACATTAGTAACCTGCATTAAAAGTGAAGCAATATTATTTATTTAAAATTAAAATTAGCTTAAAATACATCATCTATTCAGAATCTTTTTGAACATTAATTATCTTATATTTTTCTCCACAAAAACTGTTCAATTCTGACAAATCTACAGATTTTATCCCACCAGTTTATGATTTTTCAGTAATTTTGTGTAGTTTTTCTTGGGGACTAAACAATAATTTGAAAAAATGTTTAAAAGATCATACGCTTTTAAAAATCTATTACGTTCATCTAGACAACAAAACCTTTTCTTTTCTCATACAAGTTTATGTGACAGTTAGCACTAAATATGCTAAATATCCACTAAAGAGTAACTAATTTAATATAAAATTAAATAAAAGTTTGACATTTACCTTCGCTTCTAGACGTCCTCTGGAGAGGAATTTCCTTCTTCTGGCTGATTTTTAGAAGAAGAGTAAAGCGAGTGTGACAGCTGGCTCACACTGATAAAGACTGCTGTCAAGTTATGAGCCTGTGTTCACACACACACACACACACACACACACACACACACACACACACACACACACACACACACACACACACACACACACACAGATAATATACAACAGAGTATGTCAGAAGATCCTCCTAGTTCCTGGAAAACAAAGAAAGCTAATCATAGAAAAATGTTTGTTATAACCTCCATTAAAAATTTCAGCAGATTTGAATTGCACTGTTGAGTAAAATCCATTATCAATAATAGAGCGATTCCATAGGTAAATCTTATAACTCTTACTAGAGAACTGCAAATTACTAGTAACATTTTAAATGTTAAGTCAACTCTGTTTCAATTCTTAGGCTTCATCTTCCTGTCAGATGTGTTTTTATTACTATTTGGATGTTTACTCACATGGCCCACCTTAGATTTTATTTCCATTTAAAATTCCTAGTAGATTTTTGTTATTTTGCTAGTTTTAGTTAGCTATAATAACCTTGGTTTAGTTTTAAAACTTTGAGTGCAAATGCTCTCTGACGCCCCCTGTTGATCTGGTGGAAACACGATTCTGCAAAGGCTCTCCCAGATACACTCTTTAATATCATTGAACTTTATTAATTTTAATTGAAATTCTCACCTTGACATGCTCAGTAATCTGTGATCAGCTCAATATAAGGATTTAACAAAAAAACATCAATCTGCTAATTATGCTGATTTTAAGCTGCTGGTTTAAGTTATTTCACATCTTTGCTTACCGTTTGTCACATGTGAACTCTCTCTGTTAGTGAACAATTACGGAAATATTTTTAAGTTTGCAAAACACATTAGTGTTACTGACAAACTTTATATGAATGAATTACTGAAAAATTGATTTCTCCAGGATGCCTGACTGTTATTTTAAAACTTTGGGGATTTTAATTTGAAGCATTTTATTTCTTTGCTGTTTCATCTAAACATTAGGTGCTTTACTGAATCAGAAAGCATACAAGAAAAAGTATTTAAATATATTTTTGATTAAGTAGCTTTTGGTGGAAATGTTAATCTAGTTTTTTATTTAAACCTTTTTTTATTGCTTCTGGCTCACAGAGTACTGCAACAGGAACATTAGTACAGACACACTATATGATGTCCATGCATCCAGGCGGGATGACGACGCTGTGAGCAGAGGGAGGAACAATGTCTGCAGGAGATAAATATGAATCAGCAGATCATGTTTCTGCAGAAGCTTCGTATTCCAGCCCAGCTGATGTGTGGAAGTGATGAAGGACGCAGTGATGTGCTCACTGGGCTCAAATTCTAAAAATAAAACAACAATGAGTCAGAAAAAACAACAGCTTGACAAGAAGAGGAGTTTATTTATCACACCTTTGCAAAATGGGACACAAAGACTGAGCTCACAGCCTTCAGGGCTGTACAGGTCATCAGCAGCAGTAAAGACACACACACACACACACACACACACACACACACACACACACACACACACACACACACACACACACACACACACACACACACACACACACATTCATCCAGTCACCTGCACACACTCTGCAGCTCACATGGATTTTTCACTACATTAACAGAAGCACAGACGTATTGGCTCCTCATCACTTATTTCCCATAATGCCGTTATGACGACGCAAACAGCACGCTGGAGGCATTAAATACAAGCACAAGGAATTGGATAAAAAGCAGTAAAAAATAGGCCCAAAGCTTCCAGGAGATATGAGTAATGACAGCATGCACACACATGCACCCTTTAATGCTCAAACCTTTGTTTTAGCTGTTAGCAGTGAGTGCATTTTAAGCCCAGACTTCACATTAAAAAACCTGGAAGAAGATGTTTACACTGACCATAAGAAACTCTAAATGTTAATGAAGAAATTCACAGCAAATGTTCGATTTCAATGAATTGGAACTTCGTCAAATGGGGAAAACACAGACTTTCGTGGACGGAAACCTGGAGTTGAAGAAATATTATGATACACTCGCATATCCAACACAGAATTGCATAATAAAAACAACACCGATGTTCAAATCTAATCATTAGCCTACAGCTCTTTACAAAACACCTCACATTATATCCAAAAATGTTAAGCACTGCATTATAAATTAGATACTGAGAAGTTATTTAAATTATATCTTAAAATTATTCGAGTTGATGTTACAGCCAGGGGCTCAAAACTGGAAAACACAAACAACCTCCAGGCAGACAGACAAAATGGAGCACCAAACTGAAGAGAAATGCAGAGTCCGACGGGGTTTGCCGCTCAGAACAATCCAAATCCAGGTTTGTCATTCCAGGAGAGGAACAGCAGGTGGCGCTGCAGGGCAGCTCTGGATATGTCACTGATCCTTGTCGTGCATCTGCTGCTGCATCTTATTCAGCATTTCCTGCATCCTCTTCAGCTGCAGAGAGAGTATTAAAGTGGACAAGTCAACACATCATCAATAACCTGCGTGTTTTTAGAAATAAACAGGCTGTACATGAACAAATGAGAATATAAATGGCTACTTTTAATTAATTAATTTATCACACTGCACTGTTTGATAACTAGGATCAATTGAAATGTGTGTGATTGAAGTAAAATTATTTTTCTTGTAATTGCCTTGAGACATTTATTGTATATATAAAGAGACTTATATATACAATTAATTAAATTCAAACATGCTTCATCCTTTTTTCCGGACTTATTAATGCTTACAGACTAATTAATTCAATTCTGCACCTTTTAAGAGTATTTTTTTATGATTGTCCTTCAAGTAGTGTCAAGCAAACTCCTAACATCCACAGCTATGTACTGTACCACATCGTTTCTGCTTGTCAGTTCACATCAAGCCGTCATGTTGTAATTTAATTAGCTTAAATGGGCCCAGTACATTCTAATTCCTTCCCATTAACCCCAGTTATAGTTATACCTATTCCAGATGTAGCCAAATATCTGGGAAAACAAATTCATTTTTATGAGCTTGGCTAAAAATGATTCTGTTATTTTAAAAGTGGAGATTTAACAAATCTGTGACAAATAATCCGCCAATATATCCACGTACTTACTTTGACACGGCTCCCACTCGACATCGTCCTGAGTTTTAATAATTTTATATTCTAATACGCTAAATAAAAAGTAGTTCAATCTACTAATCTCTCCACACAAATTAACTTCCTGGAGCCATGTTGAATTCCTAACATGAAGTAAATATTTGTTGCTGTGGTTTTGAAATGATCTTTTTCTTCTTCTTCTTGATTTTTATTTGCGGTTTGTAAGAAACATTACCGCCACCTGCTGGCATGGGGGATTTAATTTATAAAACACACTACTAGAATATATAATCAAATTCTATGAAGCAATTTAGTTTTCATTAAAAATCGAATAATTATTTGCATATGTTTGCACATGAATAATGATTAGCATATCCACTGCAATTCTTTTTCAAAGTATCGACTATCCTAATCTTTTCCTTAATATTTTCAAACTTTCTTCTTACATTGTTGTCTATTTTTTATATTTATTATATAATATGACATGCTCTACTGTTTCATATTTCTCACAGTGATCACGTTTGTTTTTAAGTAATCTGATTCTCTGAATTAGGTTTTAGCTTTGCGCTACACTGACCCCTACAGGTTTGGCATGTTTAAAGCAACGCTAAGAAGCGAATTTGGACAAAAACTTTTCTTAATCCGGTCTAGTGTATTCAATATTATTTTTTTAGATGACGTAGCGGAGATATCTGTTTTTATAGATGCGTGTTGAAGGCCTCAGTTAAATGTAAGCAGATTCAATTACAAACAGTCCATCTGGTTCTGACGTTGTTGCTTTGGGAATTGTTGCAACATGTCCCGTTGTGATGCATTCAGTTATATTGCAAGTTATTTTATGAAACTGGATTGTGAAGTAGAAAGGCAATTAACTCTAGACATGTTTATGTCCTTCAACCAATCAATCAATCAAATTTTATTTGTATAGCACATTTCAACAGCAAGGCATTTCAAAGTACTTCTACATCTATCTGGTGCAACCTCCAGCGCCACTGGCCAAGAGAGCTACACCCTGAAAACTTCATCAGAGGAACACACACACACACACACACACACACACACACACACACACACACACACACACACACACACACACACACACACACACACACACACACACACACACACACACACACACACACACACACACTAAAATAACTTAGAACAAGGGTGTCCAAAGTGTGGCCCGGGGTCATTTGCGACCCCCTGACCTCAATTCTAGAACTGAGCAGATCTAGCCTGAAGCACAGTTGGTTGATGAAAATGGAAGCTTTTTAAATAACATCTTAAAAAAATATTAGGAGCAAAAAACTAGATTCCCATTTACTAATGAAGTTTTTGCATTCATTGTAATTTGAAGTAATTATCAATGTTACGTTTATTTATATCGCACTTTTAAGTACTGTTTTCTAATTTTTTTTGCCCCTTACTGAGCAGATAAGTTTAAGAAAGGGAAATTTTTATTTTTTTTATGCCCCCATGTGCTTTTATCTTAACCATTTTGGACACCACTGACTCAGAGTAACAAATTAACAGTCATGAGTACCTGTTTTTTTCTTGCTGGAAACAAGGTACCACTGTTTCACCATTCAGCCCTTCTCCGTTTTTGTTAAAAAAAAGTCTAGACTTTTTCTTACCTCTTCGTCTTTCATCTTGATTAGTTTCTCAGTGTCTGCGTCTGGAGTGGACAGCGGCAGGATGGGGATTGGACTCTCCATGCGGTTATCCTGAGCCAGTTTACTAAGAGGCGAAACAGAAAGCAGAGGAGGGATGAAACGGTCTCTTCGATCTGTAAACGTCAGTGCTAGGTTCATGAAACATTCCCATTTTGCACCTTTTCTCCTCATCAGACTCTTTCTCACACAGAGAGACAAACCTAGTCATCTCCTGGATGCACTGCGCTCTGTAGTTTTCGTAGTGGACGTCGCAGGTTACGTCTTTAAGGTCGTGCATGTGTGAGCGGATCAGCATGTTCCTCAGTTTCACAAAGTCGCAGTGCGACTGGTTTTCCACTGTGGACAGAAACATCTTCGTTTAATCAACAAGCCAGGTTACAGAATTCCCACACAAGGATTCACACCACTGGATCATTTCCATAAACCTCTAAGTATTGATACCCTTAAATAAAATTCAGTCACATATTTAATCAATAAAATCCACATGAATGCAGAGTAAAAATAAATTTTAACTCAAGTAAGAGTAAAAAGGTAAGTAACTGATGTGCCAGAGTCCCACTGGGGTTGCTAGGTAACGGCCCCGGCTTCTCTGGAGTTGCTAGGAAACGAGGCAGTGCCTGCTGATTTGTGACGGTACATTCCGGAGGTTTTTGAGTAACTGATCAAATTATCAATCATTTAATATCTAAAAACTACATAATCATATGGACCAAAATCTAAAATTAAGTGGAAATGTTGGTATTTTAAGGACAAATATTACAATAATTCATATAAGTAACAGAAAAATAACAAAATCAGGTATAATTACATTTTCCCAATCAGTTTCTTTCAATAAAAACTTATGAAACTTTAATAAAAACTGCAGATGTGTGTCTTTGTCTGGTTAAAACATATTTGTTCTACTTTCAGCGAGTAGAGAAGCCAGAAATTTTACTAAAGTAAAAGTAGAAACATTTTATAAAATTACTCAAGTAAAAAGTACAACATTGAAAAAATACTCCTAAAAGTAAATTTTTTCAAAAAAGTATAATTGAGTAAATTTAACTATTTAGTACCCAACCCTGCATGCATGTAGGGATGCAACTAAAGACTATTTTAGTAATTGATTTCTCTATTGATTAATTAGATAAAAAAGTTTTTCTATTGGCAGATAAATAAAATTATAACATGTGAAACATGTCATGTTGTAAGTTAATTTGTCTGTGAATGGAACAGGTATTTTTTTTCATCAATATTAAAGAATTATTTCCTTAAAACAAGTCTCGATATGCTCTCTATGTCTAGCCAGAAAGTTACTTGTAGGTTGGTTTTGTCTTATTTCAAGTTTACTAAGATATTTCCACTAGAAACTAAACCAAAAAGACTTTTTTTTGGTAAGATTTTGTGTTTTTTCATTGTGATTGGTTGTTTTCGATTGTGAGCAATTCATTTCTTCATATGACAATAATCGATCAGGGAGGAAATAAATCTTTTCCCCGATGTTTTAAAAAAAATTAAAGTTAGACACTGCAGCTTTAATGGAAAAGCAGCTGAAAGAATGCATCGATGATGAATTTACCTTCAACGATCCCCCAGGGGTACAGCCTTCCTCTGACCCGCTGTCCTCTCGCCTCCACCACTGTGTTGCTGCCGATCACAGCGAACGGCGTGCACTCCTGCACGCATAAGGACGGGTTGTTATTTTGACCCCAGTCTGTACGGGAAACGCTGACTGAGCATGCTGGTGCACATTCACATAGTTAGGCACATTCTCCAAAGACGCATGCAGCCGAAGAGACGCATCACCGGGACTGTTGAGACACGCAACAAACTGCATGTTGTTTATTTTCTGGCACTTTAAAGGCAGATGAAGCAAATTTACACCACAGGATTTTATTTGCTGTGCGTGGGACACTTCAACTTTTAAAAATATTTTAAGAATTTATTGCTTACAATGTGTCAAAGTGCCACTCTTGAAATGAGTTTGTGTGGCTCTTTATCACTATTCAATTATAACCTACAGTAAATGTGGTAGTTCAGGGAGTGGATATATGTAAACCATTAAAAACAGCTTCACTGATGCCATGACAAAACAATTTAAAATATATAAAAGGAAAATGTAACGTGCAACGCAAAATATCCATCCAGGTTTTTGCTTTTAATTTAGTTGAATTTATTAGTAAAATGGAAACATAAACATCCAGTGACTTTGTCTGTTTAATAACTTTTCAAAATAAAGAAAGAGTGAGCCATAGATTGTTTATGTTCCTGAAAAGACACAAAAGAATCTAGAAAAATGTACGATGTGTTTTTTTAAAATAATCTAGCAAACCTGCAAGTCGTATTTATGTTTTCAATATACAATAATTTATAGATTGCTTGTCTACAGATATCTGACTGCTTTAGTTATTAGTATAATCAATATCAATGTCAAACTTATTTAAAACTGCAACAAAGAGCTGTACAAAAACAATAGCACAACAGAATAAATTGATGAAAAAATTTAATATTAAAATATCATGTTTAGTTTACTGTAAAGTAGTTTATTGCAATTATAATTAAGAACAAAAATACTAAAAGGTTTGTGACAAAAGGTTAAAATACCAGCTTTTGTTTTAACTCTTTCATATCCAGTTCAGAGGATTCTCTATCCATGGTTCAGACAAAGTTTTTTTCAATGTTAGCTCAATTCCTGCCAAACCATCAGTTAAATATGCTTAAATTAACACAGCTTGGCTGCTCTCAGACAAGGCCACCATTGTGTGCTCAGATTTTGACACGCAGCTATGAGAGAGCGAATTCAGCTGCAGCTTTTCAGAATGAGCAGAAAATCGCGCAACATTAATCTGTTTTTACTGGAGCTGCTTAATTCCAGACAAAAAAAAAAAAAGCTTTTTGTAAAAACTCTTTATCCCAAACACCTGACCTTTAATTTAAGCACATTACTGTAATACTTTTCTAATGTTTTCTGGAGGCATTGCTATAAGTGCATTTACTTGAAAGTAGCAAACACCATTGTTACGTAAAGCTGAAATTATTTGTGGGCGAAAATACAACCTTAGGTTCACCTGTAGTTTCCAAGAGTGGTTTTAAACTATATTTGCCACCAGACAATCCAATAAATTACATAAATATAGCAAAAGCCTTCATGAGTCTGACTAGTGAAAAGGCATTCATTAAAAAAATGTTTCAAAAAATCTTGGAGTATCCAGCAAACAGAAACTGAATGTCAGCAATAAATCAATTAATTGCATGAATCAATCAATCTATTTGAATGATTGATTGTTTTTCTCTTTACACCAAAAACTGGAGTATTGGTCTCACAAACCCCTGAAGGACAACTTTGTATATAAACTTCATAATTCATTTAATTTGTTGTTTTGAGTGTTTTGTTTATGTATTTTTGAACATTTAAAAATCTTCCAGATCCAGCGTCAAATAGTCTTTAAGAGGGCAGACTTGCATTATTGTGCCATTATCGATATATGGTCTCAAAACAACAATATTATTGTTTATTACAATAATTATTGGGACAATTTATCATCCAGGAAAATTTCTTATCAAGACCAAATTCCAGATTTGGACAGAAAATGTTTTTGTTTTTCCTGGCAAAAAGTAGCATCACAAATTTTGTAAAAACGAAAGCAATTTGATTCTGGTGTCGGGTTTCTTTACCGGCTTCATCAATGCATTAAATATAAAGGTTGTGTTTTTACAGACTGCGCTGAAAAATAGATTAATGTTGCTGCTGCAGCAGTAAGCAGCTGAAACTCGCCTTCAGTTCTTTGTCGAGTTGTTTGAACTCCTCGTCCTCGTCAGAGTCACACTCAGGGAACTGGTACACTTTGATCCCAAACTTGTCTATTTCCTCTCGTATCTGTCAGAGAAGAAACACAAAGACATGTCCATTTATCCGGACACAGAGCATGCTGTCAAATCAGTGAATCTGAAACTCACTCTGTCTTTAAGCTTTTTTATCTCGGTGGGAGTGAGGCAGTCGGCTTTTGCGATGAGAGGAATGATGTTCACTTTTTCATGAAGAGCCTTCATGAACTCCACGTCCACGGGACGTAAGCTGTGAAGAAAAATCCAGACTCTAGTTTAGTTTTCTTTTGTTTTAGGTATGCATATATGATGCATAAGTATGTGTGATTACCCATGGCCAAACGGAGGGATGAAGTAGAGGCAGCAGTGCACTCTGTTGTCCTGGATGTTCTTCCTGTTCAGGCCGCTCTCGTCTCTGAAGTATTGCTCAAACTGCTGATCGATGTAATCTGTGATTGGCTTCCAGCTAGAACACACACAAATTAAGAAGGTTACATTTATTTGTACCTCACCATTAACACGCAAGAAAATTCACTTTCAAAAGCTTCTCCTTTACTGCTCCACTGAAGGGGAAGGAGAACAGGCACAAGGGGCGGAGCGCAGCAGAGAGCATTTGTAGAGCTCAGCTCATGTACAAATATTGCACCGTCTTGTCCAGGTTTCCACATGGTGCAAAGTACTTAGAGGTTGTAAAGAAAAAAGAAGGAAGCGGCTCATTTAAAGATTTGGTGACTAAAAAAATACAAAATCACAAATCTGCAGAAAATACAAGCGCAGCAACATCTGGATGCACTTTTCTGAAGGGTACAAAAAATGAGAAGAAAATATAATCAATATAAGTTTGACTGATTCTAATCCAAAGTTTACCCTTTTATCATTTCCCATGGATATTTCCAGGATGAAATGAATTATCCCTACTGGTTTAAAAATAAATGAATATAAAAATGAGCCAGTCTTTTTAATAAATAGTCAGAAATCCCATCTTCAACAACCAGTCAGTGACAACTGTAACTCCAACAGAGACGTTGAATCTGCATCGCTGTCTCACCACTCGTTGTTATTAACGGCGTCTCCAAACCCCGGCGTGTCCACTATGGTCAGCTTGAGCTTCACTCCCTTCTCCTCGATGTCGACGGTGTGCTTGATGATCTCCACAGTTTGGTTAATCCGCTCTGCAGAGCATCAGCGCAAGATGAAGGTCAGTGAAAATTGGATTAAATCCATCAGGGACGGAGCAAAATAAGCTCTGCTGCTGGGTTATGTTGAGATAACCTCTAAAAATAATATTAGTAATTCTGGACACAAATGCAAGGATGATAGTTAAGGCCGAACTGTTTTTAACTCCATGCTTGTATTGGAGCCAGCAGAAAACTTGAAATAATAAAGATAAGACATAGTGGAAATTCACCTTCAGCATTTAGTAACTTCCTGTCTTTGTAGAGGTCTGTGAGGAACAGACTGTTGACCAGAGTGGACTTCCCCATCCCAGACTCTCCTGTAAGACACAGAGATGAAACCGCATATTTAAAAAAAAGGTCAGCAAAATCCAACAGAGATCCATTTCTGGATTATTACAAATCTGGAAACAGACAAAAACTGGTCAGCATAACCTTTAAGGAAGACGGTACAGCATTTTTTTCCAAATAAACTGACAGATATGATGGAGATGTTTATATCCTAGAAACTGACCTGCAACCATCAGGGTGAAATCGAAGCCTTTCTTCACAGATTTCCTGTGGACCTGGTTTGGCAGAGTTGCAAAACCCACATACTGTTTCTCCTGGAAGATAAAATAAAAACACAAGTGTTACTGAAAGCTGTCTATTTTCAGATTTTATTTAAATTAAGCCAATCTTAAAACAGTGGACTTTGCAAACAAACAATTCAGCTAACTTAAAATAAGAAATATTACATTAAAGCACCAATTGTGAGGATTTGCTGCCCATAAGAGCAGAAGTACATTCGTTACACTGCAAAAACACAAAATATTAATAAGTATTTTTGGTCTAGTTTCTGGTAAACCTGAAATAAGAGCAAAACTAACTTACCTAGTAATTTTCCAGCAAAAAATAGAAACTTGTTTTAAGTAAATAACTCAGAACTTGTTTATCTGCCAATTGAACAAATTCTTTTTAATCAATATTAAGAAATTATTCACTTAAAACAAGCTTCTATATCTTAATAAAAAATTACTTTGAAGTTAGTTTGTCATATTTCAAGTGTACCACGATATTTGCACTAGAAACTACCGGTAGACCAAAATACTTGGTGAGATTTTGTGTTTTTTCAGTGTATTTTTCAGACAAACAAAGAATCAGGAAGTAAAAGGTAAAGAAGGCATTATGAGAAGCCGGTTCTACAAAAGCAGATATGACTTCAATGAATACTCGTCTTAATCCTGAAAGCTTCAGGAACAAAAAAACTCGAATATCTTCCGTTCCTTTTAGCATGTTGACTTTTAGATCACACCTCACAAAAACAGTTCTCAATTCACGTGTTTCTCTCAACCGTACAGTTTCTGTCTGAGCTCGTAGGAGTGTCACATGACCCGCAGTTTTAGGAACTGGTTTTGCTTAATCCCTCTGCAGCGAGGTTGTGGCAACATCTGCGTTCCTTGTGGCCCCGTTTGTCTTTTTGAGAGGTCAGATCTGATGTGTACACTGAGACACAGGAACTTGTAATTGCTGGTTTACATAGAAATGGTTTGAATTTTTGTAGAGTGTAACTGCTTTCAGTGGTTACATTTATTTCATGTGGCAAAATTTAGGGCATTTAATCAAGATTAACACCAGAAAGGGAAATAAAAGTTATTTCAAGGTTAGGTTTACAAATAAATGCTTAGGTTTTGCCATCTTAAAAAATCCAAATAAAACCTCATTATTGTCTCAGCAGCTCTTCTGAGTGTTGTAATGTGGATTATAACACATCACTTTGACTCAGACAATGTAGAGGAACTGATTTCACATTCCTACTTGATGTTGCACCACAAGCTTTCTTCTGTGTATAAAACCATCTGACTCAAACCACCAAGGAGTTGCATCAACTTCTTATGAGAATCTTCCTGATTCTTCCAGAAACAGAAGACATGAAACCATTGATCTGATTCAGGCATGAAGAAGCAGGGAAACATTTAAAACATGGAGGATGCTGGATGTCAGACGGACATTACAGACCATTGTTCTACATCTCCACTTTTGTACTAAGTTGTCGGATTTGTTTTAGCTGTACATTAGAAAAACCAATAGGAATTAATGTGGGTTGGAATTTCTGAAGTTTCTCAAAAAACAGTGCACTGCACTGGCCCTCCCCCACATATTGCTGTGGGGGAGAATCCTTCAGAATGCTTGTGTGCTTTTTGTTTGCTTAAAACCAAACAGTTTGACCAAACCGGCAAAGAACTGAACACGTTTATTTACAACATTACAAATAAAACTTTATAAAAAAGTTTAAAAACAAGTTACAGAGGTTCTTGATCGCACTGTCATGAGAAATCTGTTTTTTTATGGAAACATATAAACATAAAAAACACATTGACTCCTACCCACTGTCATATGTCTAACATGAAACGATTCGGTCTCAGACTTTGGCAAAGCAAGGCAACAAATGTTGCATATTAGTTTCACTTTTTTGATCTCCAGGTTTGACTAATTTGCACGTGATTTTTCTTTATGTAAATTTACTAAATGCGGTTATAATACAAGGCTCTTTTATGTCAAAGTAGGACATAAAAACATAATAAAAAATATATAAAGAACATAAAAAATCTAATTAATCTTTTTAAAAATAATATTTAAAATTATATATTTCTTTATTTTTGCTTTTTATAACAAATACACCGAGTTCCAAATTATTATGCAAATTGAATTTAAGTGTCATAAAGATAAACATTTTTTGTTATGCTATTAAATTTATATGGTATTGTGAATCAGGGCTCTTTGAATCATTATAATTAATTTCAGAGAGCTGGTTGATTAGTTTTTCTGGTGAGCTCAATTAAAGGAAATCTACTTAAGAAGGATGTTCCACATTATTAAGCAGGCCACAGGTTTCAAACAATAAGGGAAAGAGAAAGGATCTCTGCTGACAAAAATGATCAAATAGTGTAGTGCCGTATGACAAGGTGTGAAAACATTAGATATTTAACGAAAACTGAAGCGTTATTGTACTGTGAAGAGATTTGTGGCTGATTCAGAACAAATATGGGTTTGTACAGATAAAGGCATAATGAGGAAGGATTCTGTTAGACAAATTCATCAGAGTAAGAGAGCAGCTGTTAAAATGCTCTTACAAAGCAGCAAACAGTCATTTGAAGCTGCTGGTGCCTCTGGAACCTCAAGGTGGAGGATCCTCCAGAGGCTTGTGGTGCAAAGACCTACTATTTGACCACCACTAACCAGAGCTCACAAGCAGAAACGATGGCAGTGGGACCAGCTGCACATGAAGATTAGTTTTCAAACAGACTTGTTCACTGATGACTGCTGTGTAACCCTGGATGGTCCAGATGGACGCAGTAGTGGATTGGTGGTGGATGGCCACCACATCCCAACACAGCTGTGACGTCAGCAAGGAGGTGGTGGAGTCATGCTTTGGGCTGAAATCATGGGGAGTGATTTCGGAAATCATTGGTCGGCCCCTTCAGAGTCCCTGAAGGTGTGAAAATGACCTCAGCAAAAAATATGGACTTTCTGACTGATCACTTTCTTTCATGGTTCAAAAAGAAGAGCTGAACCTTCAGTAGCAAAATCATCTTCATGCATGACGATGAATACTGCAAGGAATACCACTGTGTCATTGGCTGCTATGGGCTAAAATGGGGAGAAACTCATGGTGTGATCACCATCCTCCTCTGACCTCTGACCTCAACCCTATTGAGAACCTTTGGAGTTTCCTCAAGCAGAAGATCTGAGGTTGGAATGAAGTTCATATCAAAACAGCTCTGGGAAGATTTTCTGACATCCTGCAAAGAAATTCAAGCAGAAACTTTCCACAAACTCACAAGTTCAATGGATCAAGAATCGTGTTGTGATATGAAAGAAGGGTCCTTTGTTAACATGTAACTCGGTCTGTTAAGATGTTTTTGATTGAAATAGCTTTTGATTTTAGTACATGTGACCACTTACTGCTGCACATTCAAAGAATGACCATTTGGAATTCTTTATAATATATAAAATGTTTAGGAAATTTGCTGTGCATAATAATTTGGAACAGTGCATTTAGAGTTTTTTATTTTTGAAAAAAATACTGTTCTCATGGGCAGCTTTGTTCAGTAAAATTTGATTAATACTGTGATAGTTCATGACTTGAAAATTATACTGACCATCATTTGCATTGACCATCTAGGAAAATCTGAGAAAATATCACTGGCATAATAATTTGGAATATGGTGTAAATCAGATCATAAAACTATTTAAAATAAGATAATATTTTATTAATATAATTGCTGATTCATTAATTAAACCTGATTAACAACACTTTTTTGGCAACTTAGTTCAATTTCATTTTGGCAACATCAACTAGCTCCAGCATCTGACGCCATTAACACCGACTGATATGGAAAGGTCATTAGTAAAGTTTTGGGACTCCAGTGAAACCCATTTAGAGACAATATCTACAAATGGAGAAAACAAGGAAGAAAACCTTCCCAAATTACTCCCATGATCTCCATGAACAACTTATAAATGATCACACAAGAACACAAAACAACAGCCAACACTTTTACACACTTAAGAAATAAAATCATCACTTAAAAATTTACTTTTTGTCTTATTTTACAATGTGAAACATCTTTTTTTGAATGGCAAATCAACAACAAAATACTTATTTTTCCACTGTACAGTGCAAACAACAGTTGACCAAAAGTACTGGAACTCAGCTGGGGTTGCTAGGAGACGAGCTGGGTTTGGCAGGGGTTGCTAGGTAACGGCCAGTTGAATGTAACTTCAGAAAGACCAAAAAACATTAACTTATTACCAAAGAACAGCTTTGTGGGTTTTTTTTTAAAGAACTTGGGCTGTTTTTAGGAGCAGCTGAGACCCAAATGGTACAAAAACACACAAAAAGTGAATTTTGCAAAATAGCTTCCCTTAAGCAGAAATCTTCAAGTTGGGCTACATAATTTATCAAAGATGATTTGCAATTTTAGCACCAAAATAATACACAAAAACAGAAGCAGACTCCAATTAGCTGAGAGGAGTTTTAATGTCAAGACAAATTAAACCAAAGATCCGAGGAGCTTGTGCCGCAATAAAATTACCACAGCAGACAGAAAAGCTTCAAGTCTATGGAAAGACTCGTGCAGAGCATTCCTCTGAGAGCGGCTGAGAATAACCAACGCCTCAGACTTTCCAGAAACACAAAGAGAACCACAGGATCCCAGTCTCCCACTGTGTGGCACAGCAGCTCCTGCTACCGCTGCGTCTGGCGGAGCGTCACCCTGACCCTACAGTACGACGCGCTGACATGTGGAGAGATAAACAAACATTCAGGCCCTGCAGAGAGCATTCACTCACACGGACAGAAGCTGCATTCAACAGACCTGAAAAGCTCCTTTTCTAACCCAGTCAGACGCACAGCGAGCGTCCTCACACGCTGTCATAACTTGTCACAGGCGTTTCCGACGGCTCCCTTCCCTCGGGTGAGGATCGCGTTTATTAAAACAGACACGCAAACGTTTACGCTCATGCAAAACGAAAAGAGCAGGAGGTCAAAGACGAGCTGCTGGAAAGAAATCCCCCTCAGCAATAATTTGACTCCCTGCAGAAATACAAGTTGGCAGAAATTTTAAAGTGAAAGATCAACTCAGTTCTTTCTACTTTTATATATGTAATCATGCAAAAAGGTCGTTTCAACATTTTTCACACGTTTTGCCTCATTTGTTCAAATGTACCCTTAGATAAAAGTAGATTTTTAAAGTGTGGTATGAGTGTAAATCCAACTTAAGTAAAGATTACTTTATTTAAGCTATATGTACTTCAGAATATATTGAAAAGTATTCACATTAATAAACTTTTACTTTAATGCTAAAGCTTATATGTGTACATTGGTAAAGGTCATTTCTGCCACAAAGTACTGATTCTTTAAATCTTGATTAAAGCCCAGAATAAATTATGCTACATTTAATATGGCAGAATAAGTTTGATGTATTACCTGTTATAAACGTACATGTTTATAACAGGTAAAGTTTACAGATAAAGTTTACAGAAAGTAGTATGTGTGCTAAATCTTTACATACTTTAAAAAAACATTTGACTTAACTTTATGAATCAAATTCTAGTCCCTTTAATAAATAAACCACAAATATAAACCCAGCATACTATTGAATGTATAATTCAGTACTTAAAATGACCTTGTAAGAAGTAAACTTAGGTTTACTTCTTACAAACTTAAAAAAGTCCCAATTTTGTTTGAATAAGAATACTTTCTAGTACACTACATGGTCCATTTATTTATTAAAATGAACTTTTTGCTGCGAGTATCCATATATATCCATCTCTTTACCTTCTGTCTCGCGGTTCTCACTCGTGGGCACAGAAGCCGTTCCACCAGTTTCTCTTGCAGCATGATGGCATCCATCCTAAACCGCTCCGACACTGACGGACCAAAATAGCCACCGGTCTCACAGAACTGAAGCAGCAGCCCAGCAGGGAATGAAGAAAAAAAATCCCGTCTCTTTTCCTGTTTTCTCTCTTTGCATACGTTTGTCCTACACTCCCTGCTCGTTCGTTTGTTTTCCTCCCAGCCCCGCGTCTTTGTTTAATTCTATTTTTTCTGTGCCCTACAGCAGTCCGGCTCTCCCTGTTCAGACAGGTATGAAGAAAGTTTCCCTTCGAAAAGCGGAGGCAAGCAGGAAGACACAAAAAGAGAGAGAGAGAGAGAGAGAGAGAGAGAAGTGGCAATTTGAGGGAGGAAACAAGGGAGGGATGGAAGAGGCAAAAGTCTGAAGGAAACCCATTCATTCAGTCCAGATTCCCTCCCCCAGGTCAGACAGACACATGAAAAATAAAATCTCCATACTCTGAAATGACCAACTTCATTCCCTTTGGTTTGCTCAACATGTGAAACTTAAAGGAATCTGTTTCAACCTGAAGGAAACAAAAGCTTCTGGTGTAACAAACGCTGCGAGTACAGACAAATGCAGTGAGGTTATCACAATAAAAAAATTAACCTGTCAATCACTCCGCTCATCCAGCGCTCAGGTGTATATATGAACCGTACAAACTGGAAAAAAACAAACTGCAATTAAACAGCCATTCTGAAAACACAACATGTTTAAATAACAACTATTTTATTAACGGCATTCAGTGTCAGGGCACTGCAAAAACAAACTCTTACCAAACGTAAATCTACTGCAAATATATTATTGCACTTGAAATAACACAAAATTATCTTACAAGCAACTTGTCAGCAATGTAAAAGCTTATTTTAAGTAAATTATTCTTCAATATTGATAAAATTGGCAGATTTTTTTCCCACATACAAAACATTTAAAATAATCTGCCGGTGGAACAAATACCTTTTATCAATATTCAGGAATTATTTACTTAAAACAAGCGCCTACCTATATTACTGAAGTTACTTTTAAGTTAATTTTGTCGTATTTCAAGTGTAATAAGATATTTCCTCTAGAAACTAGACAACAAAAATGCTTGGTAAGATTTTGTGTCTAACTTAATCATACTTCAACAAATAAGATGATTAAATTAAGATCCTCTTTTGTTTGTTTGTTTCCCAATGTTTGTATTATTATTAAATCAAACTTAACCTCTGCAGAACATGTATCAAACTCAAGGCCCGGGGGCCGAATCTGGTCCACAATGTGTCTTTATGTGGCCCTCAGACATAGAAGATTTAAGATAACCAATTGTTTTAATAAGTATTATTTCATCACTCGAATCAATGCATTTTCTGTCTGCACACAGTCAAATTACATCCAGTTCAAAATATATTTAATACTATTTAACTTAAGGAAATACTCATTGAATGCAGAGAGCACTATTTATTCATATTTCAACAGTTTAGTTGGTAGTTTTAGCAACACGTTCTGCCACAGCACCTGTTTCAGCAGCAAGCACAAACTTCCTTCTGACTGCAAATGCAAAAAAGCAACAGCACATTGACAGACAATTACACTTAAACAGTGCTTGTGAGCCTCCCCTAGTACCTTTCTAATTGCCACCCTGGGCAACTGCCCATGTGGCCCAAAGCACAAACAGCCACTGGTCAGAAGAGCAGACAGACTGAAAAGTGTTGTGTTTGAACATGTGGGGGATAATATCAGAGATATGAATCATTTAAACTAAACGTGAATCAGAAACAAAATTCTTTTAACAATGGGAAAGAGAATCAGTGGTGGAAACTAAAAGTTAGTGACAGCGAGGAAGATTTGACGCTCATTGGCAAAAACAAATTGTCTCAAACATGGAAAACGTCTCTCACACAAAAGTCACAGGAGAAACGTACCAACAAGAGGTTGGCTGATCGATCCACAATATCGGTAATATCAATCGGATCGATACTAGCCTGGTAAGATGGATACTTTGTTTTTAGATTCCTTTTTGTATTGCAATTTCTCAACTCTACGTAACAATATTTTGTTTTGATTTGGTCTTAAATATAACATTTTTGCACTTTGTTTAGGAACAATGCGCATAAATTATGTTAATATGTTACTTATGTGTTTTGTAGACAACTAAAAATTTTGTCCAAATTCTGTTCAAGGTTTAAACAAAAAATTATTCCAAGTAAAAACCACAAAAACACCTGAAGATCAGATATGTGACTATATATGCAACTTAAAGTATGGATGGGTATATATGGGTTATACAGACATGTTTATTACATTTTATGTGCAAAATCATTTGTAGATAATGAGATTTTAGTCTGCTCAGTACGTCATATTTTGAGTTTCTTTCAGAAAGAAATGTTTTAGGGCGTCTTGTCACTTTAAATCCAAACAAACTGCTGCTGACCACGACTGCCCCTCACAAAATGGCTGCAAACACAATTATAAAAACGGTCTGTGGACATTTAATGAGCATCATTTCTGAATGGTAAGTTATCAACAAAACACTTGCCTTTGTTATTGTACAACCAGTTGACTAAACTGGTTCCTTTGGGTTGCTAGGTAACGGGGCAGGACTTAGCTGGGGTTGCTAGGTAACTGCGCAGTGCATGAATGTGACTTAAAATCAGGTTTCTGAACCGGCTTGTTTTCTACACACCAAAAAACATTAACTTATTGTTTTTTTTAAGTGGTTGGGATGTTTTCAGAAGAAATTGAGATCCGAATGGAAGCATAAAAATGTGTAAAATGTGAAATTTGCATAATAGGTGCCCTTAAAATAAAAAGTATTGGTATTTTCGATACTGGCCTTGTATTTACTCGATATAAAAATATATCACTGCAGACTTCTAGCATCAACACACAAAGTAACTAATTTCCTCTCTTCCTAACACAATATTAGCAGTTAATTTGTAGTCTTATGTTAGAAGGAGGAGGAGAAGTGACAGTGCTGTAATTTGAGCTGAAATAAAACTCTTTGTGTGCAGTTGGTGATAAAACTTGCATTCAACTGGCATAAAAAAACAATCAGCCAGCATGTCGTCTCTTCTTGGCATTGCAGGAGTTTTTCTATATGTGTGCAGCTGAGGTACATTCATGGCAGAGGTTGAAGCCGATTGATTCCAGATGTTACACTGGCATGTGTGTGGGTGTGTGTGTGCGTGTGTGTGATGGGTGTGTCTGACTAACATATAATGTGGGCAGCAGAAGTTAAACATTCTTTGAAATAAAAGAAGGACTGTTTTTCTTCCTGCTGACGTAACCAGCGCTGATGCCACGTCCAGGATGTTACAGCCCACCACCAGAGGGCGACAGAGGACAAAACTGGGAGGAAAAGTTTGGAAAGAGAAATTCCAGTGTTTCCAGTTGAAATAATGGAACTATGGTTGATTAATTAGTTGGATATTGAAGACCCCAGCAGAGAGTGAGTTATGTGTTTGAGTGGAACGATGTGGGAGTGACGGTCTGAGCAAAAGAAAGGAGCAGATGTCTTTAATTGGCCCCCCATTTCTACCCCCACAGTTCATCCCTCTCAGTAACCAGCTGTCCCAGTTCTCCCATTCACAAACACAAAACCAGACAAACAGGCCAAATATAACCACTTATCCACACTTCTATTGTTACAACTTCAATTAAATATTCAGCGTGAGTGAAAGTAAGCTGTTCTCTCACTTTGTGAGCAATAAGTGGTAAAATTTCACCACTTAAAAACTCAACACACTGATTACTGGCATAAAACACTGGAGTTTAAACTATGGACTATGGAAAACGTTTTTTTCTTTCTTGACCATTTTAACATTAATTTTAATTATTTTCAGTATCAAATGTTTCTGTTTCACTTTCAAGATTTTTTTTATGGATGCTAAAATCCCTTTTTTCGTCATTTTTTTGCTGATTTATTAACTTATCGCAATGTTACCAATCGATCACTGCTGATAAAAATTTTATTTATTCAATTTTTGGTAAGTGGAAAAGACATAAACAAGCTATTACTTATCTACGTTATAAAATATGTTATTTATAACACTTAAATTTCAGCATGTTGGAGCCTCCCTAAAGCATTAGGCTTTCTGCTGCTGACATTTCTGTGGTTTTTGCTTTCCCATTACTGTGACAAAGAAGTGCATATTTCCGGCTCCTGCTGCATTTGTCAGATTGTTGGATGGTCTGCAGAGGCCAAGATCCAGAGGTCAGTGACTCTATCAGCAGGCATCACTCAGCTCCTTCCTCTCGCTTATTCAGAGTTGAAGTGATTCCCAGAGAACCACAGCAGTGAACGCAACCCACAGAGTGCTCATCACACCACAACTTCCCACAGCAAACAGCTGAAGGAAGAGCAGAAATCCAGGCTCATGTGATATTACAACACAAACACACCGATTGGATGAAAGGGAGATTTCAACCTCAGGCTACAACGCTGCCCCAGGGTGATCCATATAAGCTGACAGATACTAGAAATTGGGGAAGTAAATAAACAAGAATTTATAGAAAAGTTATCAATATCAATAAATAATATATCTGACAGAAAGTTAAATATTCAATACATAGAAAATTCACTGAACTTTGATCCGCTGAACTCTCACAGCTAGCTAAGCAAGGCTGGTAGCATAGTCAAGATTTTCCTTCGACCACTTTCTAAAAGAACAGAGAACAGAGAACAGAGAACAGAGAACTTAGAGCAGAGAGCTAAAGCTGCTCCAGGACTGAAAATGAAGAGAAAAGGATGTTCAGGTGGATGGCACACACACACACACACACACACACACACACACACGCACACGCCCACACACACACACACACACACACACACACACACACACACACACACCCACACTCAGCTGGATCACACACACTACACTGCACTCTTCAGTGTGACAGAAAAGCAGACTGCAGGGCATAAATTCTCTCCAAATATTGATCTGAGGGGGAGTAGAAGAATTTGGAGAAAATCCGCCGTGTTTGTTATTTAATTCACTTTGTGAAAAGACGCTACAGTTGGAACCATTTTCCAAAAGGTCCATTTTGGTCTTGAATGAGCACAAGACGTTTTTCCAGATGATATTTAGCTTGTACTTGTCTGCCGTTACAAAACTTAGTTAAGCTTAAAGGTGACCTGTTGTGCTTCCTTCAACATGTTAGGATAACTTTATGGGCTGCACAAAACATGTTCTCTACATTTGTTGCACAAAATAATTTTTAGATAAAGAGATTTCAGTCTGCTACGTTCTGCCTATTTTGAGCTCCTTTCAGAATGACGCTGTTTTAGGGCGTCTTGTCACTTTAAATCCAAGTAAGCCGCTCAATGACTGAAAATGGTTGCACAATTATACAACTGCACATTTCTGAAAAGCAGAAGTGAAGCCTCCTGCACTACCAAGAAGATTGCAGCAAATGGTTTCTGAATAAAGTCAAGAAAACACTTGTCTTTTCCAGCAGCCATTATACAGCGGTCAAACCAGTTGACCAAACATGCTGGAGTTCCACTTGGGTTGTTAGGTAATGGGCTGGGCTTCACTGGGGTTGCTAGGCAACGGCGCAGAGGCCTTCAAATGTGACTTAGTGATCAGGTGTTTTTGAAACAGCTCAAAAAGATTCACTTAACGTCAGAAAACAGCTGTATGGTTTTTTTTTAACTGTTTGGGTTGCTTTTAAGACTCAAATATTTTGCTGCTTTTGTACAGAACCAGTGATTGGTTCTGGCCAAACCCAAAGCATCACCTTTAAGTTCATGTTTTCAGTCTACTTAATATTACAATGTGCCATTATACACTTGTTAATTCTCTGAGCTGCTTGCTTGGCAACAACTCCTGAGACAGCACAGATTTTCACACAAACAACAGAGTTATTGTTTTCACACATCACACACAAGGTCTATCGTCTAAATCAGGAAGCTGGAGAGGTTTGTGTAGATTTTATTGGTATCTGAGGAAACATTTCTGAATCTTAAGAAACAACAATTAAGCACCTACCAAAGCGTATCGATGTCACTAGAAAGTAAGCTAATGTTGGGTTGATAATAATGATCAGATAAGAGGTTGAAGACCTCACATCAACCCCACAAAAAAGGAGCTGCCTTCACACTGGGGGGCTTTAAATCTCTCTCCCACCCAACCCCCAGAGACACAGCTGTCCCTGCGCTGCAGCTGGTCCTCACTGAGGTCCCATCTGTGGCGGCGAGGGTAGCAGAGGGTGTGTTTGGAGACAGAGGACGGAGGAGGAGGCTGAACACTAAGGTGGAGTGAGGAGGTGAGATAATGTTTTTATACTTCATAGTCCGGTAGACTCTGTTTAATTTGGGACCAAATGTGGAACTTTTGTTACATTTTCAGATGGTTGGGTTCAATTTCACACTGAACTGTATCAAATGAACCCAAACTATTTGAAAAACTAGTTCACCTCCTCGCCTGTGGTGGCGCTGCACCCAAAACCACTGAATAAAACGACACAAACAGCTCTGAAGAAAAGAGGAGAGCAATCTATTTCTTCACAAAATGTAAACAAAAGTGAATTAGGATCAGATTTTAACTGATGATTTCTCTTTTAACTTTGGTAAAAGACCATAAGAATTTTTTTTCTGCTAGCATTAGACTCACGTGTTTGTTTCGGTTGTGTTTACCCAGAATGCTCTGCGTTACAGTTTGCTTCCTGCTTTTAGAGAAGAGTTCACTTCAAATCAATACGGAGATTTTAGGCGAACCAGAGTTCCCTTTTTTGGTCTGTATCAGAGTTTGATTGCACATTCACACCTCCCAAAGTAAACTGGTGCTCCAATAAACAGTCTTCTTTTTTGCTGTTTTATTGAAGAAAGACCTCTGAGTGTTGCTTTCTGTTTGACCATTGTAAAAGTGAAATATATGAAGCGTAGCATTAGCTAACAAGACCATTACTGAAGAAATTTAAAAGTGGCCTGCCAAAGTGTGCATGTCGGTCAAACCCAAATCAGGCTGAAATGTTATGAGTAGCTTAAATGCTTAAACGTAGCCTGTGGGGCATCACTACCATGCTGACTTACATTGACTTACTCTATCCAGAATGTTGAACATGGCTAGCATATAAAAAAATAGCTAAAATGCTTATTTTAGTTTAAAGCTAATGTTAGCATGAAGGCTATCACCAGCATAAAGTGATTAGCGTGTAAACACTACCAGCAGGATGAAGGTTATCACATGCATTTTGACGAACATAAATGCAAACATAAGTGCATAAGCTAAAATTAGCTAAAATGCTAAGTTTAGCTTTTAACATTACAATGTTGGGTATCACTATCATGTTGACTTACATTGACTTATTCCATCCGGTATGATAAACACAGCCAATAAATTTAAAAACAGCTAAAATGCTTATTTTAGCTATAAGGCAAGGAATGTGCATTACTAAACTGGCACCAACTAACATCATAAATTAGCTTGTTGCTTACTGAAAGCAAAAATAAAAATATTTCCATTACTAACCTAAATCTACAAATTTTCGTGCCATTGTTACACAAAACAAAGACATGATTATTATTTTTGTCATAGTTCATACTTACAGTCAAATCTCGTCCAAAGCAACAATGTTTCAAGGTTGATGTTAGCTTAATTTATGAAAACGTCAGGATTAAGTTCGGCCATCTTGGATTTTTTTTCCTCTGTCATGGTAACCAAAACAATGTCAAAGAACAACCACCAGAGGGAGATAAAGTGCTTTTTGCAAAAACTATTAATCCAGTTTATTATACAAAAGGATTCAAATATACTTAATCTTAATTGTAAAATATACAATATTTAATTTTAATGCAATTAATTCAAACACAAACAAATAGGATTTTTTTCTGCTCTAATGTGACTCAACTGGATGCACTTTCCAGTTTTAAAGTTTTATTGACGATTTTCTTTTTTTTTGTCTCAAATCTGAGCTGTTCAGCTCATCTCTGCCCACACATGGACTGACCACCACACTTTGTGTCTGACGAAAACGTATTTGAAAGAAAAACCGGCTGTTTCCTGGCAACGCTTTCTGACAGCTGGTGAAGTGATGAGAGGGTTGAGGGCTGGAGTGAAACACTGACTCTGGATCGATCATCCGTCAGGACTCACTCAAAGGTTACGACACCATGAATTAACTCAGACACATGCAGTAGGTTCACTGAAGCGATTTTCAGGGTGGAGACACACAGGAAAAACAACCTGCGTCCACAAACTCATATCTGAAGGTAATTTAGGGAAACCATCAGTCATGTTTCTACATGCAAACATTAAAACGCTGAACCCAGACCAGCATGGTCGCACGGCGGGACCACAAAATAACACCATTTTATGCTCAAAAAACAATGTTTCAGTTTTTATGGGGAAGCCAAAGTGGAAACACATGCAGCTTAAAAGTTACCAACTGATCTGAATAAAATTTAAGTGAAGTGTGTGAAAGTCACTTGTTTCAATTTCTGAAAAAAGATTCTTCTACAAATCCTCCCACATTAGATTCAGGATTCGCAGAATTACAGTCTTACCAAGTATTTTTATCTATAGTTTCTAGTGCAAATATCTCAGGAATCTTTAAGTAAAACAAAACTAACTTACAAATCATTTTTCACCAAGATATTGGAGCTTGTTTTCAGTAAATAAAATCCTTAATATTGATGAAAACGTCCTAATTTTCACTGTTATAAGATTATTTCACTTATAAGAAATTACATTTCCATGTTATAGGTGAAATAACCTGCCAGTGGAGCTAGTACCTTTTTATAAGTATTAAGAATTTATTGACTTAAACAAGCTGCTATATCTTGCTGAAAAACCGTTTGTAAGTTAGTTTTGTCTTATTTCATATATTAAGATATTTGCACTAGAAACTAAACAAAAATACTTGGTAAGATTGTGTTTTTGCAGTAGACTTAAATATCTAAAAGAAACTCTCCAGCATTTATTCAGAAGTAGGTTTTTATGAAAGACATGAACTTATAAATTCAATCCAAGAGAAGATGTAAAGCAATAAATCACTGACATCAAAATAAAAGTGAAAATTTGTGTCAGCCACATTTTGATCCAGTTTATTTTCATATAAATAAAAATTGACCTTATATAGAACTCTGAGGAACACCTTCAGAAATAGGCATACATTCAGAGCACAGACTCACCTTGATGCACTGAAATCTGTCACTAAGATAGTTTGAGAATCGCAAAACAATTTGCTCTGAAAGTTTAAAACATTTAACTTTAAAACATCAACTATAAAAACCGATTATTCTGATCAAGTGCAGCCAAAATGGTTGGGTGTTTTGTTCCCTTAAAACCTGACTGATATATAAATAGAATATTACCGTTTACAGTAACATTGTATTCAGTCACTCAGTCACTGTTCATTATTCAAGAATAAAAATAAAAACAGAAAAAAAAAGTCTACATTTATGGGAGAATTCATAAAAATACTTCTGACCAGAATAGCATAAATGTCCATCTCATACTAGACAAAACCCATCCTGATGGTCCACAAACCATTTAGGGAAATATTCTGCGGACTGAAGGTCTCCATTTAATTAGTTCTGGTCAAAAACTAACAATAGTTCAGAAAAAAACATCATCCTCTGTGTTTTTCCCTTTTGTTTCTAGGTTACTGTCTGTCCTATGTACCTAGTTTCAGATTTTTTTAAATACATATTTGTGTTACTGTCTTGAGGTTTGTACCAATCTTTCAGTAATAATAATAATAATATCATTAATAGTAAATCTGCATCCAGATTATCATATAGAGGAAGAGGAGGGGGAGGAGGAGCGCCTGGGGTCAGCAGAGACCCGACCTCCCCTCAAGACTCGTGTGTCTGCTGTGCTTCTCAGATGAACAATGGTTCCGAAATGATCCACTAAATAGTAGCGAGCAGCTAATAATGACGTAATATCCGAAATTAGGTCAGTTCATCATCAGGCGATTCTAATCGCTGATAATTGTGGATGGAGGATGTTGGAGGAGGATGCTGCGGTACCGTGTTGGCCTCTGGAGGCAGCGACCTGCTCCACATAGGCGTCTAAAAATGAAAATGTGTGTGTGGATCAGCGCTCCGCCTGCTGCACAGGCATGGCAGCACTCACACAAAAAGCTCAAGCCTCCTGCAGAAAGCGTGATTTAATCAAATAAAACGCTTTAAATGGTGTCCTACCTCCGCGCTGTCCTCTGTTGGAGGATAGATGAGGAGGTGCAGGTGCAGGGATGCGGAGCGACGCCCATTGAGACGCAAACATGAAGCAATCAGTGCACAAATCCTCCATGATCAGACTGCAAATATCAAAAAGGGAAAACAGAAACACAACGCTCACCTGTTTTCACCGGAATCCGGCTTTTATACCTGATGTTGCTCGTCATGTTTGACCCGCTTTCCTCCCTCGGTTTCCTCTGAAGCGTCGGCTCAGCCTCGCCTCCAAACCCCCGGACGGACAGCAGGAGGGCGGGCAGAGCTGACGGCGCAAGGCTCCTCCTCTACGGAGGCTCGAGAACGTGACAATATCCTTCCAAAAATATTAATAAAACCATGATTTCATAATCAATATGCAAACAACCAAAAATAAATAAAAGTGAAAGTTTACATAAACTTTTGTATTTTCTAAATATTTATTTTATTTTGATATTTATGCAATTATTTTAGCCCCGTATTGCAAAAATGTTCCTTTATTTTCGTGTTAGCTTTAGCCCTAGTGGGCGGGGCTAATATTTCTGAGGAAATCTAATTGGTCTACAGATGGAGTCGCTGTCAGATCAGCCAATCAGATCTTAGGGTACCTTTAAGGAGACACTGTGAGATTAAATAACTTCCTTGTGGGTTGTATCATGCAAAATATAAAATAAATGAAAACAGAAACTATCTGACGACACGTAATGAATTCAGGTTTTTGACATTTTGACATTTAAGTCTAATTTTTAATTCAATTTAAAACTACTGTATTTATCCAAAATGGAAATATTGTCTTAACTCATATTATTCAAGTATTTTCATTCAGAGTAGTTTTTTCTATGGCGATGCTGTGAGCAGGAAGTATCTCAGGTAGCAGTCAGTATTCCAACGAATCTGAAGAAGCCTCTCACTGAAGGAACTGTGGCTAACTGCCTTAGAAAGATAGAGCAGCATTTTTTCCTCAACTTTATCTTCAGTTCTCACCATAAATATCTATGAATTTTAAACCTTTTCAGCATCATAGGAAGGTTGAGTATTTTATAGATTACCTGTACATTTAAATCATTCTAGATGTATTTTTTTTTTTGCTATTTTGAAGAACTTATTGGTTAATTTCAATGTTATAAATGTTTAAAATAATTTGGAAAGTGCGCTTCTTCACACACAGGATCTGACTGCAGCCAACAAACAGGAAGGAAATCCTACAAGACGAAAAAAACAAAACAAACTCAGACTAAACAAAAACATCCTGTTTGGAAAACACTTGATGTCTTTGACTAAACTCTGAAACTAACATCCTAAACAGCATAAATAAAACAAAACAAGCAAAACATATTACTTTAGTCATCAACAGATTTTATTTTGGAAAAGTACAAAAAACAAAAGATTGTTGACAGCTAAATACAAGTCCTTTATGGCACATAGTTAAGAAATAATTGTTAACTCAAGAAGGAGACAAAAAGACGAGAATGGCACATCAGGTGGACAGCAGCGTGGGAACAAAGATTCAATCTGGAGGGGCTTGAAGAAGTTAAATAAAGTCCCTAATATGGATTTTCTTTTTAAGAAACGTGTAGTGAAGACAGTTTTAAACTGAGGCTAATACAGACATAATCACAACTGTTTTCAGTCTGCAGTTTTCAAAACTGCAGACAAAGACAAGCAGGTGATTCTAGAGTACGGTTGGATTTTATTGTTAATTATTAAAGTTCTGCTGAATTGCAATGAACCAGATAAAACCGAAGAGCAGCAGCCGGAAGGACTGAAGGCAAAAAGAGGCTGAAAGTTTAATTAGACACAAAACAAAAGTTAAAACTGACAACAAAACAGACAGAAACCGGCGGTGAAAGAAAGATTCAAACATCCTGTAAACTTTAGTGACGACGTCTTTTAGTACCGTTCTCAATGGCAGACTGACAGACAACAACGACGTGAGGCTAATTAACGGATAAATGTTCATGATAGTCATCTTTTTTAGAGAATAAAAAACAAAACAGAACAGTGTGGTTCTCCAGGCAGCTGGTGGATGGATGCTTAGTGGGAGCAAACAGACGAAGAAGCTGATGATGATGAAGATCCAGGTGTGATTCGTGGTTGGAGGGTTTTCTGTAAGTATGGCGGACGCTTCCCTTGTTTCACTCGTCAGATTTCATCTTCATCTGAGCCTGCATCTGAGCGAGCATCTCCTGCATGCGCCGCAGCTGCAGAGAAACAACAAAAATAATCAGGAAATTAAAAATAACCAATGAAAAACAAACATTAGGATGGTTTTCATACAGCTAAAGAAATATCTTTCATATATTAACTGTTTTCAGATGTAATGGAATCAGGAGAGTGACTAAAGTGTGTAATTAATGTTAAGAGTATTTGTCAGTAATTATTAAATAAAACAAGAGTTTTGGTGACTTTTTAAATATCTGTTGCCATCTTGTGGCTGTGAACGTTAACGTCACCAAATATTATTTTTCTCTTTATGATTTTAGTTTGTACTAAAATAACTTTATTCTTCTGTGTTTGATTATTCCAGCAGAGAAAACAGAATACATATATTATCACAAATAAACCTAGTTTCCTTCATCTTACATTTTATTTTGAAAAGTTTGTCTTTTTGTACTACTTCCTCCTACCTGTATTTTATTTGTAACCTTTACCTCAGTATTTTGCAGTGTCAAAATAAGTACAAGTTTTATTTTGACACTTTTAATGTGGCGAAATTGAAAGTATTCAGAGTGATAAGAAAACTTTTTCAAAGCGCTGCTCTGATCAGATTCTTGTGATCCAGTCTGATTGTATTTTTCATTCATCTCTTTTTCTTATCATGTTTTTATTCATCATTATTGTCGCTTTGATTTACTGTTCTTAAACACTTTTAGATTCTTTAAAATGTTGAAAAGATTCTGAAAGAACATCTGGATGTGAAGCAGAGTCATAAATCCAAAAGTAAGATAAAACCTTATTACTGTAAATCATTGTTGTTGTCTTTTGTGAATCTGACTTTAAACATGTCAAACATGTCGGGCATGGAGAATCAGATAAATCAGCTTTAATATTCCTGAATTAACATTTAAGTTTAGTTACTGAAATATTAACTCGCTCTAGGTTTTAGCACTGAATGATCCGTACTGTTGGCTCATTTGACATGCACTGAAGACATGCTTAAAATGTGTATCAACAAAGACTAACATACTTATTTATTAAAATACCACCTACCTTAATAAATAAATCCTCTCACCTATAAGATGATCTATTTTCCTAGACATAGTGATGAATAATGTTTGTAATAATTTAGGTCAAAGATTATAATTCAGTAGAAAACTGTGAAGATATTTACGCCATCAGTGCGCCCTCTAGTGGTCAAATGTATAATAATAAAATTTTGTAAGAGATTACTCTGATTACTGTACATGGGTAGATACACTTACTTGACCTTTTTCCAGAAAAAGTTTAGAAAAATGCAGTTCAACTATATTAAACTTTATTTCTTGCCATCTTTGAATCATATGCTATTTTCACAATTACAATTATATTTAAAAGAAAGAAAAAAAGACACAAAAATGCCCTTTCTAGAAGAATTTCTTTTGCACACGGTCGAAATAGCTGATGGTACGGATTGTGAATCGACAGATTTTTATTACAACAATGCAAGTTGAAAACTTTTTCAATCTCTTATTTGAGCACCTATTTAATTATTGCAGCATATAATAATTAAATATTGTTAATTAACTAACCTAGCTAACAAAACAGAGCTGTCGAACCAGTCCCACTTGTTAGTGCATGGCTCTCTCTAGTAACTTTAGATTTTAGGAGCAGAGGAAGTGACTGCAGTGGCATTTCCTCCCACTGCAACAATTACAGCATGTAGAGAAAAGCAGCTCTTCTCGTTGGCGCTGAGCGCCTGGAGGTTACTGAGGTCACTCCTACCATAAAACTCAGCTAGGACATGCAGGGAGGAAGTGATGGCATATCCTGTCGGCAAACTGCTTACAAACAACCGTGATTGAGCCCCAGCTGCAGCGGGCCAATCAAGAGCAATCAGAAAACAAAATGTAAAAATTAGGATGTTTTCCTTGCTTATAAATACAAGAAAAAGGGCAGAAAAGACGATAAGTGACCCTAAAATGGATTTTTATTAAAAAAAAAAAAAGAAAAGAAAAAAGGGGAAACTTTCACCAAAAAAAACATGAGATGAATCTCAGAATTTTTCTTTAAAAAATGAGAAAATTTCTGTTAGTGAGAAGTCGAACATTTGCTAGAATAAAAAAGTTAAATTTTTTAGATTAGTCTCATAAATTCAAGAAAAAGCTTGGCAATTTCTGATATTGAAAAGTTGAAAATCTGCGACAGACTGGCGACCTGTCCAGGGTGAACCCCGCCTCTCGCCCGGAACGTTAGCTGGGGATAGGAACCAGCAACCCTCCTGACCCCATTAGGGACAAAGGGTGAACAGAAAATGGATGGATGGATGGATGAAAAGTTGAAAATTTGTTAGAAAAAACTCAGAAATTTTGTACAGTAACCCCATAATTTCTCGACAAAACTACATGGAATCTCCTGAAGTTTTCCCAGCAGGTTTCTGACATTTGAAACTCAAATGCTTGAGAGAGAAATTTTTTTTTTTAATTTGCTATAAAAAAAACTTCTGAAATTAATCTACAAAAATTAGCAGTTTTTCTAGCAAATTTCTGACTTTTCAAACTCATAAATCTTCTTGCTTTTTCTTAAGATTTCTGAGATTTTGTGTTAGAAATTTACTCCTCTTTTTTATTTATAGTAGCGGTGCAGAGACTATAGAGATCAGCTTTTGCAGCCTTCTTTATTTGTTTTTACCTCCAGTTCTTTCTGTAGCAGAATCTGGTCTTTATCCACCACATCCTCATCCACAGCTCTGCAGGGGGAAAAACAAAAAATAAAAATTAACTGAATGAAAACACCTGAGGGTTTCCTGTTGATCTTATCAGCGTCTCACCTGCCGGCTCTCTTCAGTCTCTCGGACCGGAAGTTCTCATAATGTAGATCCTGAGTTACTTCCTGGAGGTCTTGCATGTGGGTCCTAAAACAACCAAACATTCAGATAGTTCCATTCAGAAGCTTATCAAGAGCTGTTTGAAGCTCTTGCTAAGCTTCAGATGGCCACAAGAGGGCAGTAACGTTTTGCTTTAAGTCATTTTCCAAACTAGACCGGTTCTGTTGAAGTTTTCACGTCTTACTCTAAAAGGCCCAGTAAGCTACGAGTTTTATTGCCAAGGAAACTCACACAAGCATGGTGCGTAGCTTCAGGAAGTCATTGTGCTCTGGGTTTTCCACCTCCACCACCCCCCACGGGTACAGACGGCCACGAATCTTCTTCCCCTTCACCTCAATCAGCTGGTTGGACCCGATCACAGCAAACGGGATGCTCGCCTGCAGAACGGACGGAAAAAGTCAGTGGCTGCACATAGAAACCAGGAGGAATATCTTGGTGATGTTTATCCTCCCACCTTCAGCACTCTGGTCTGCTCCTTGAACTCTTCGTCTTCATCAGAGTCAGCGTCAGGAAGCTGATAGATTTTGATGCCGTGCTCGGCGATTTCATCCAGGATCTGATGAGAGTTTGACAGGAAAACAAACCGTGCGGCTGAGGAGCAGAAACAGGTGGAAACAAACACAATCTATCGCTATCTAAGTATCAGTTACTGCCAGCATTTATTAATTAAAACCAACATTATTAAAGATCATAAAACCTTGATCAACTTTATTGTGACAACGATAAGTCTAAATCCTAATGACAATAAATTAAACAATAAGCAATACAATAAACGTCCACCACTGGCAGAAGAACATATTAAAAACCTATGGCATATATATATAGATATATATATCTATCTATATATATATAACTCAACATGTTGTAGAACATTTATAACATTTAAAGCTGCAAATCTTTGGGGGATCTGTCTGTCTACTATATTTGCACATCTACTGAAAACTGAAAGTTTTGGTCCATTCTTTATAAAACAGTTCAAGTTAATAGAGTTTCAGAGACTAAGAACATCTGGATTTCTGAAAATATAACAGTTGAACTTTATTTACTGATTGTGGAAGTTCTCAATGCAGTTGGCTGCACTGAACTTTATTTAGGGGTGCCTGGGTAGAAGGGATAAATAGATTCTTGATTTTTAAATATTTTCATGTTCTCCTTTCACCTTACAATTATGCTCAAACTTTTGTGTCAAAAATCTCAAGAAAATAAATAATTTTGTAGTTAAATGTTGATGAAACAAAACAGTTCATGCGGTATGAATATTTTTACAAGGCATTGCGGAGTAAGGCGAACTTTAAAGACAACCGAAGAAACACATAAAAGTCAGAAAATAAAGTCATAATAAAAAAATAAAAATAGTCAGAAAGAGAATAAAGTCCTTTTATTTTGACTTTATTCTCACTTGAGAATAAAGTCAAAATAAAATGGGAATAAAGTCGTAGTATAAGATTAAAGTCGTAATATTACCAGAATAAAGTCGCAATATTATTACTTTATTCTCATAATTGGGGAAGTAGAATCCATTTCTATTAAACGGTTGAAATAACATCTCCAGCTTTCACTCGCCAGGTTTGAAAACTCAATAGTAATTTTTCAGGTTTGCGTAAGAGCTTGTTGTTGCAGCAACACTTTTAATTAAAGCTCTGCCATGGAGGAAAAAGGCACGAGAGCAAAGCAGCAGACAGGTGAAATAATAACAGTCTGTGTGTGGATTCAAGCTCTTAATAAGTAGGGAAAAAGGTCGCTCTCCCTCCTTTTTCTTCTCCAGCCGGTAAAGAAACAAGTAAAAACAAAGGAGCTTTCTTCTCTGCTACTGCAGGGACAGATGTCACTATTTATTATTCTAAACATCAAAGCTGCATTTTTCTTTTGTTTTCTCAAAAGCAGAATTTTTCATATTCACAATGTAGGTTTACATAAAGGAGCCAAGAAATGCCAAGTGTTGTTTTAGGGGGACTTTCATGTGCTGCCGTACATAATGGGACAGTAATGAGTCAGCCGAGGAAGTGAGCGCAGGTTCTCCTGCTGGAGTCCATGTTGTGGCGGCGGCTTGTTTTCTCAGTGAGCGCTGGATGCTGAGTGTGTGTGAGATAGTGTGTGTGGGGCATTGTTGTGGGGCAGATCTAAAAACAAACAAGCTTCCCAGGACTCAGAGGAGAGCGTGACACCGGACCTGAGCCTCCTTCCCCCCCTTTGGTCATGTACGTGAAAACACCCGATGTACAGAAGCGGCGTACATGGCGGCTGGATAAACACGACTGTGAACACGAAGAATTTAGGGAAACTGTACAGTCAGAGGGAAAAATAAACACGCTGACGGGAAAAATCGAGGCACACAACAAATCGAGGCGGTCAGTAAGCAAAGAAGATAAATTAGAATTCAGATCATGGGATGAAATAAAATAATAAAAAATTTTAAAAAGCAGCTAAAACTGAAACATGCTCAAAGGAAATTACACTTAAAAGTTTACTGGGTCATTCCTGAAGCACAGTTTTGTTGTCTGTCATCACCTGTTTGCAGCCCCTCCTAATCCAAAATGTCTGTTTACCAGAATTATTCTGCTCTGCAACTTGTGCTTAAAACAGCCTGACACCTGTAATCAGGACCTCTCCTGGATCATCAGCTGCCAAAATCACCGCCTGCAGCAAATCCCTGTTGTCTCCTGCTGATTTAACCGTACACAATGTAGGCCTCAACGCTACACCAGACTCTCCTCAAGAGAGTGAGCGAACGAGCAAGCTGTGTATTTTAGTTGGCACCTGCATGCTGGCAGTGGAAGCCATTTTGATTTTTATGACTATCCTGCTGGGCATTAATACAACACTGGCCCCAGCAAGCCTCCTTAATGTTGTTATGGTTGGCTGTACGGGTCCACTCCGCGATGTCCAGGGAACAAATCAACTGTTACACCAACCGGGTTCCTTCAGATATTTAATGTAAACATTCCTGACTTTTCTAGACTCAACTTGGCATTAGAAAATATATTAAAAAAATAAAGTTTATCATGATTTTGATGCAGATATTTCTACAGTGAGCAGCAGAGTTTAAGAGAAGGAGAGATAGAAAACAAGTTAAACAGCAGTAGGATACAAGGGAGGAAGGAACTGAAGGACGGACACAAGGAGGGAAGAAAGGAAAAATATTAATGAAGGAAGGACAAAAAGAGGTAAGAAGGAAGGTAAGAGCAAGGAAGGGAAGAAGAGAAAGAGAGAAGGGAGGAAGGAAAGAATTACTCTAAAGACGACAGAAGAGAGGTAGGAAAAAATCAGAAAAAAAGGCTATAGGACACAAAAGAGGAAGGGAAGACTCAATGGAGGAAAGATAATAAGGAAGGAAGGAAGGGAGGTAGGAGTCAAAAGAAGGGCATAAGACAAAATAGGAAGGGAAGGAGGCAGAAAGGAAGGACAGCATTTAGAAAATGAAACAGATGCGTTAAAATAACATTTTTTAATGTTATTTTAATTTTCCAAACCTCTCCAGGAATCAAACACTCCTGACTTTGCCACAGTAAGGACTAGTGGAACCAAGTAAATATTACTTTATATTTTTGGAAACTAAGTATTTTTTTGTAGTTGCAGTATTTCATCATGCTGAGGTTGACTGACGCTTACCAGTTAGAAATGGGTCAGGAATTTAAACGCCACAAGTCACAGCAAACATGGATTTATACAGAAAAGCAGGGATCAGATTGTTGTAGAAATAGCAGCATTAGATATACTGCAGTGGTTATGTGTGGCCCAAATATAGCAATACCTGCAGGCCTATACATAGATATAATTACACAGAGGGATGTGGTGGGACAGCAGCGAAGGTTGAACCAAAACCGCCAATCAAAACAAGGCACAGAGCCGTCATTAAAGGGATCAACGTTTTCACCGTATCAGCCTCAGATGGGAGGAATGTTTTTATGATTTGTTCAGTTTCACACAAGCAAACCTACAAAAACAAGTGACTCAAACACCTGAACAATTTCCACAGGAGGAAAACATAAAACTGCCCATGAGTCAAAACGCTGCCGACACATTCGCAGTTGAGCAGTTTTTCTCACGTGCCTCTGGAGGACGGAGCTAATTCTCCTCTGGGGTGGCATCTTGCGTGTGTCCACGAAACCTAAACTGCAACAATACTTGGAAGTGTACAAAAGCATTCCAAGAAAATCAACAATGAGCACACAGGGGGATAAAAACAAAACAATTAAATGCATCTTGGTATTAATCTACCTAGATTGAAAAGAGAATTGAAAACTTGCAGGAAGCAGGTTGAGGACATGTTTATGTAACGGAGCAGCTCCCTGCCAGCTTCGTTAAGAAGCGCATCCGATCAGCTTTGGACCAACATTCGCTTTGAGAGAACCTCTAAATCCTTGAAAAGTCCAGCGTCTTTACACAAGCGACCCTTTATCATTCTCTTTTAAATAATATCAGTTTGCTCCAATCTCGTTATGAAAGGGAACACTGTTTTAAAGCAAAGAGTAACTAATGATGGACCAACTGGTGGGACAGTATGGGGCTGAGGGACTGGGGCGCTGTTTTTCCAAGGCTGAAGAATTTATTAAAGGAAAATCCCAGCCACTGTGATTGCTCTGTGATCCTAATAACATTCCAGTTGATGCAAACAGCTGCTTGCTCTTTGCCTCGCAAAATAAAAAATAAAATCCTCTCTGCCATATTCCAACCAGAAATGCTCCTTGTAGCTTTCGAATGACAAAATGAAGTAGAAGGAAAAATGATAAACAGGCACAAAAATGCAATTTTTTCTTATTTTGTTGCGTTTTACACTTTTTAAAACCCCCTTTTACTTGGAGTCACAGCTGAAATCTTTTTGTCTCTTTCAGCTTTGGACATCTACAGAAACAAATGTTTGCTCCCTTTTCCTTTTAAAATGGCTCAAAATCAGTCAGACAGAGAGAGTCTGTAAAAATCAAGTGTTTTCGAGTGTCGCCACAGAGTCTCAGTTGAATTAGGTCTGCTTGCGGACTGCGTCACTTTTACACTCAACGATGCTTTGATCTAAAACCAAACACTTCAGGCCGTGTGTTTATGATCATCCTGCTGAAGGCAAACCACGCAACTTCATTTTCCATCATTTTGAACCAAAATTAACCAAAAAGTCAAATTTTGGTCTCATCTGGTGAGATAAACTTTTTTCATCCAGTTAATTGAAGCCATAAGGTCAACAAATATTGGTAAAATTGTTCTTGAGTGTATTGGCACTGGTTAATACCAGAAGGGATTTGTCACTACAAAGTTTGAAGCAGTAAAAAAACGTTTTCTCCAAAACTTAAGATAGAAAAGCTGGTTTAGAAATTGGTCTAAAATTTGAATATTTTATATTTGAAGAGAGGCTGAACTACAGCAAGCTTGGAGCAAAGACAGAGAAAAGTGATGTAATTATCAACATGTTCTGACAACACAGAAAACTGTAGGAAGTTTTCACAAAGTATACAGAGCAAAGCTGATACAAATACAACCCAATTAAGAAAGGCCACAGTACAGACCATCATCTGAAAATTAACTGGAAAATCCTTTACAAAACTTATCTTCTGTCATATAAACTCCCAAAAAATGTAAAAATAAATAAAGCACACACCTTGGTGTAGATTTAAGGCCAGACGAGTAAGAGACACAAAACAGAAATATTAAAACTGGAAAATTTAATACAGTTCAAGAAAATCAAATAAAAGCTGAGAAGAACACCAAGCCATGCAATAGTAAAAAAGGAAACAATATTTCATGTTTAATTACAAAAACAAAGGGTGGGCAAAGAGGAGAAAGAAAAGCTTATTTCTCGCCAGTTCACCATTCTTTCTCCTCTTTCAAAACTTAATTTGCCAACCTCAAAGATGGGAACAAACACTCGTCTCTTAGCAGGAAAAGCTTTTCAGCCAGTCATCTTTCTCCAGCCTGCAGAGAGCCTGATGAGAGCGAGGGAGACCCAACAATACCTGAACCACAGGAGGGGGTAGCAGGGATTTAGACTTCAGACAAACCTCTTGCAGAAAAAAGAATTACCTGTTTGCATGCACCAACCTGTAGCCAACCTCTGCCTCACTTTCACTACTATAATCTGGGATTAATGGTAAAAAAGGGGACTAGATGGTGGGTCTTTGTAGCCGCAGAAAGTCAGTGATTTACCAGAACAATTTGGCAATGGAGGAAAAAAAAAACAGGCTTGCATCTTCAGCCTACAGACAGAGGTGGACAGAAGACCCAAACACTGTATTTTATTTAAATAAAAAGAAAAAGTTGCCAAAAAAATTATGCAGGAGTAAAAAAGTATTTGGTGTACTGAAGCACTAACTGGTCAAAAAAAAAAAAAAAAGAAAAGAAAAAAGAAATTAAGCATTTAATTTCCAAAAATGATGTAATCAGACAGACCAAAATATAAAGTTATTAGAAATCTTGGTACAAAAAGACCAAAATGGAAATAATTTATATTAACAATTACAAAATAACAAAATCAATTTATTTCAATGTAAAACGTTAATAGGATCTGCAGGTGTGTGTCTGTGTCTGATGAATCTTTGCTTAAAACAAGCTTGTTCTTCATTCAGTGAAGTTACTCAGTGGGTAGAGTATCCAGCAATATTATTCAAGAACAATGACACTTAATAAAATTACTCAAGTAAAACAAAATCGTACATAATACTGTACTTTTAAAGTATTCTACCGCAAAGTTTATTCAAGTAAATGCAGCTAATTGCTACCCAACTCCGCCTACAGAGCATTTTGTTGTAACACAAAAGCAATTTCTTTCTGTCCATGACATTGAAAAAAACCTTAATATATTGCCTACAAGTAAAAAAATATTTATGAAAAGTTAAAAAAAACAAAAAAAAAAAAAACAACTGCATTTAAGGGTAGTGTGTCCCAACCTGCTGTATCTCTAATTAACAGAAAGTGGAAGTTTAACAGCCATGGTTACTTGAAGGCATCACATGAGTACCATTGATCCACACACACATGTACCCCCCCCCACACACACACGCACACACACACTCCTATTGTCTGAGAAAAGTATTTGTACAGTTAAGACCACCCACCTCACTGATCAAAGAGCACAGACACAATTGAGCTTTTCATGTAATCTTGTATTTTAGTGAGACTTTAAGCAGGGAAGCAGAGTGAATATAGGAATTCAACCAGACCAATATTTTTAAACTGGTCTAAGAGCTACACTGATAAATACAACAGCTACAATCGACTCTTTAGCGGCGCTGCCCTTCAGCCCTTTCTCAGAACAGAGGACCGTGTGTAATAGGGTTGCTCGCTCCATGAGGGAAAGCAGATATTTATTGTTTTAAAATCAACGGAGATGTGAAGCAAGCCTGGCCACAATGACCGCAGGAGAGCAGGAAAATAAATATGTCCGCGTGTTTGAAACACTCACAGGAAAACGGCCAAGCACAAGAGCAAGGACGCGCACAGAATGAAGTCATTCCTGCTTTCATTTCAACTTCGCAAGAGAGTTTACAATCTGAGAACTGGTATAACAAACGCAAGCAGTGGAAAAGCTGCTCAGAAAAGATCTATGAACAATAGATACAGACACATCTAAAGAAAGTGAAACTCACACAAAAGAATGAACATTAGCCAAAAAATATAATTCCTAAAGAAAGTGTTTCTTCACAGAATGCTGTAATCAAAACAAATTATTTGAAAGTTAAGTGGAAGAAAAACATTGGAGGAAAAAGATCCACAAACAACAGGGATAAACAGTCTTAAGAGGCCTGTTTGAGTTTGTGGACAGAGGAGAAAGAGGTCGAGAAAACGGAGGAAACTTTAAAAGTTGAAGTGGATGGCGTAGAGCTGAATAAGGAGGAAGAGGAGCAGATCATTCCCCCCCAAAAATGTGTTGAACGTTTGGAAGCATCTTGGGTTACAGTGTTTCTCAATTCCAGTCCTCGGGGCCCCCTGCCTGCATGTTTTAGGCGTTTCCCTTCTGCCACACACCTGGATTGAATATTTGGATGATTAACAGGCTCCTGCAGCACTTGATGGTCACGCAATCATTTGAATCAGCTGCTCTAGAACAGAGGCACATCTAAAACATGTAGAGCAGGGGGGCCTGAGGACTGGAATTGAGAAGCACTGGGTTAAGCAAAGATGGTGGAAAGAATCATTCCATCAACATAACTGGATGTGAAGTTTTTATTCTTTTTTTTATTTTTAAGTGTACAGGAGGTAAATGTTATCCTCCATTTATTGCTATCAAGCTGAGCTGATCAATATATCATTATATGATTTTAAGTATCTGTTTTGGTCTATTTTCCCATCTATTTTGTTCAAAGTATTAAAAACCAACACGTAGCTACAGTATTTTTCAGATACAGCTAATTTTCCATCCTCACACAGAACAAACTGAATTTCTTAAATTTATTCTAATGGTGGGTTAACAACCAAACGCATCTGTGCTGTATTTAAGGATTGAGATGGCTTGGGGGATTGATTTTAACCGTGTTATGCCCCTCAGATATTAAAAGTTAATAACAAAGCTTATGAGTAGGAATGAAGTTTGATTCATATGCACTTTGAATGCAGACGCTTGACATTTTCCTCTACATTTAGCGTTTCTCCCGTCAGGTTTACATTCAAAGTCTACGTGGAGGCGCGTCAGACGTGTCAAAATCGCTCTAGCCGTTGTTTTTCTTTGTCGGCCTATTTGTCACATGCATTGGACACTCCTGATGCTTCAAACGCACCAATGTGCCTCCACATAGACTTTGAAACCAGACAGGCCTAACGCTCAAAACACGTTTGGTATGAATGCACCATAAGGCTACTGTGTACTGACTGAAGTCACATCTGGGGAAAAATATTATTTTTATCAAAACTTAATTTGCTTTTCAGCCAGCGTTTTGCTTTGGGGGCAGAGGATAAAACTCATATGACTAACACTTTGTTGTTCAGCTCAAACCAGACAACGTTATGTGTTGTTCACTCTGCAATTCCAGTCTAAACCTGCTGTCCTCCCAGCTGAAAAATGTAATACAGTTTGAGACTAAAGCCCTATACCGGATATGACTTTAGGGTCCCAGACTGAGAGGATCAACCTCTCAATATACCCTCCTCAGGGGCAATTTATAAACCAGGAGCATAGCAACCCCGGAGAAGGAAATTGGCATTAGACAAAGTAAAAAAGCGCTTTGTGAGGCAGTTCCAGGAGAGGAACGACTCAGGAAAGCACAATTAAGGGAAGGAGAGGTGAACGATGGGAGAAATGTTCACCCCGTTCTCTGAGTCCGAGCGATACAACAGGCTGGACGGTTGAGTCTTCTCAATGGAAACAGTCTCGCCACATTACAGGAAACTTATATTGTTCCATACAAGCCGTTTCCCCTCATAATAAGAGAATGGACAAGCATTGAGGAAAGCACAGGGGAGCAGGGATTTATTACCAAACTGTGAGAAAGTGCCAGAAAAACACAAACTAATAAATTGTGAGGGCAAAAACACTCTGCGTTATCCATCATCTGAGGGTTTCTGCTTCCTGGCAGGTTCTTGGCTCCTGGAGCTCTAAACTCAGAGGAAGGTTTGATGTCCTGCTTCATTAAACACGGCTGACTGCTGAGAGTCCGCCGCAAAACGTAGCCAGAGGTGGGCAGAGTACCCAAAAATTATATGCAAGTAAAAGTACCATTACTTTAATATATCTCTCCTCAAGTAAAAGTAGTCCTCCGAGAAATTACTCAAGAGAGATAAAGTACTTGGCAACAACGCTACTAAAGTACTGAGCAACCGATCAAAACATTATATAATATTTAAAATGAAATATAATGTAAATAGGATCTCATCTGAAGCTTTCTACTTTCATTCCTTTGGAACAACTAAAATTTATTTTAAGACAAAAACAGAAATCATATTTAATTTGAGTCAAATTTCTTAGTTGCTTGTTTTGTTGCTGGGTTGTTAATTTTGTTTGTTTTATAAAAATGGGTCTCTGTTGTATCAGAGATCTTGGATTTTAATGAGACAACTTCCATAAATAAAAGACTAATAAACAAATAACAAAGTTATGTGAAAATATTGGTATTTTAAGGACCAAAATGAAAATAATTCATATAAATAACTATTAACACAGCAAAACCGGGCAAAATAAATATTTTTCCAAATCTGTTTATTTTGATATTAGATTTATGAAACTTTAACAAAAACTGCAGGTGTGTGTCTGGTGAATGTTTGGTTAAAACAAGCTTGTTCATCACTCAGTGAACTTACAATACTCACAGTACTTCATAATAAAGTTACTCAAGTAAAAGTAAAAAATACAATGTAGAAAAAAAATACTCCAAAAAGGTTTTTTTTCTCTAAAAAGTTACTTTAATAAAGTAACAAGACAATAAATATTAGAACTAATCTGATCAAACCTACTACTACACAAGCCAGTTCCTTTAAGACACTTAATAAAGATAAATATGGATGCATAAATAATACACAAAAAATACTTCATATATGATTTACGTAGGAAACTCTGACTTATCACATTATTTGTTGAAATAATAAATAATTGGGTTGCACACAATAATTCCAGCAGAATACTGAGTAAAATGAAATAGGATGAAACTGAAACCTGTGCATGGTCAACCTGCAGCCAAACAGGAGATAGGGGGGAAAAATCTGCACTCATTAGAGACATGGTGCTGTTTCTAAATGAAGATTTGTCAATTAAGCCTCTAGATTTCCTGTCAATAACGTCATTCCAAGAAACTCACAATCACTAAAAAGATTTAAAGATAAAGTCTGAGCTCAGAAAGGAAAACAGGACAAAAACATTTATCTGTGGGTGCAGATAACAGAAACAAAATGGGCTGCTAAATCCTCAGTGGTATTGGTTTCTGAGAAAAGATGTGAGGATTTCTTAGAAAGTTTTGTTTAACTCTTTAGCTAATTGCTCCTTGGTGTACAATGGGAAATGTCTGTTAGGGGAACATTTAGAGGAGCTTTGGACAAACAGATGGACAGATAAACTCACAAACAGATACTGCAGCACTTGTATTTGTGCTGCTATGGCTACATGTTTACCACAGAAGAAAACACATTAAGAGGGGTGTAAAGACAAATGTCACGTCAGACTTCTAATCAGGACATGTGACCTGCTCCAAACTGCCAAGCTCGGGTTTGTTTCTGGGACCGAGTGGTGACAGGAAACATGGGTTTGTTCATGTTTGGTGCCAGAGGAACACTTAAAAGGTCTAGGAAGGTTACACCATCAAACAACACAGCAGCCTAACTATAAAGTCATTTTTATCACAATGGAGATGGATTTAAATGGCTCCCACAGGTAAAAAATAAAATAAAATAAAGCATGATGTGTAATTTTTATGTCCATGTCTTTTGATATGTTCATAAAAGTTCACCTTTAAAAAAGAAAAGACAAAAGACCGTCACTTTCATGATCAACATGAGACAACCTAAAGAGCCTCGGTGATAAATGAGGGAGTTGAAAGCAGAACGTGAGGAGAAACGAAGTGGGAAAACCGAGAACAGAGCAGCCGGCTGCCTACTTTCACGCCTGCAAGGCAGCCGACTCCAAGACCTGAATGAGACGCTGGTGGGAGGTCCGAGTACCAAGACGAGGAGGACAGACAGGCTGGCAGTCAATACAAAACATGAAAAGATTAAAAACCTCAAGTTACAACTACATGTTTTTAAAGAAGTCGACACATGCTTGATCAGCAGAAGGGATTGTTGGAATATCAACAACTCGATCAAATTGACTTGGATTTCTTAGATTAAAACTTGATAATCAACAGAATTTCATTTGGTACTTGAATCTGATTATATTTTATGACTGGGTTATAACTTGGTATGAATTGGACTGAAAAGGAAACTCAGAGGCAGCGAGACACAAGATTATGAGTCAAAATCATTAATGATGGGTTAAAGTTCCTCTCTGAGGTTCTTTATCAGCTGCTATTGGTTTGTTTTAACATGTTCTTCGTCACACATAACATAAACAGAAGAATGCTGAGCAGTATTAACCACCGCCAACCTTGAAACTCATGACCACTAAACATCGTGCAGCTACAATAAAGCAGAGAATCAGAAATGTTGCCTATAAATTAATTTTTAAGTTAAGTTCAATCAAATACTGCAACCTCTTCTTGTTATTTCTGCATGACTTACAACTCTGGAAAACCTCCTGGTTATTCCACCAAATTTTGATTTCTGAGCCCTTCTTGAGTTAAAACATTAGTATTGTTGTTTCTAAATGAACATGAACTTGTTTTCTATGCATTTTCTGAGATCTGAAAGCACTGCAGGATGAGAAAATTTCTCATTTTCTGCAAAGAAATCCACATTTTTGGCTTGAAATTTCAGAGACATGTCAGTTCATTTTACTTAAACATATACCTATAAAAAGTAAAACTAGAGAAACTGATCATTTCAGTTTTTTCCAGGAAAAATATTCTGGTAACTCCTGTTTTCAGAAAGAAAAAATGCATTTAATTTTAATTAAAAGGCTTTCAAGAAAAAACAGAAACACAGATATATTTGACTTGTTCCCAGTCCCAACTGGGGAAAAAGATAAAGAACAATGTTTAAGATGGGGTTTTTTAAAAATAAGAATAATTTATTTCTATATAAATTTAATGTACAGTACAGACCAAAAGTTTGGACACACTTTCTAATTGAACTCAATTGGAAAGTGTGTCCAAACTTTTGGTCTGTGCTGTATTTAAGGATTGAGATGGCTTGGGGGATTGATTTTAACCGTGTTATGTCCCTCAGATATTAAGAGTTAATAACAAAGCTAATGAGTAGGAATGAAGTGAGGCAGCAGATGTTTCTGCTGTTCCATGCTGGGTTAATTTATACAGGTATATTGTAGAACTGGGCTGGTCTGAGTGGTTGCTCTACTTATAAAAGCTGTAAGAAACCTAAAAAAAAAACAGAGGCTCATGTTTGCAACCAAAACACCAACATTATTTGTGTGGCGGGCTAAAGAAGCAGGAAAGCCTGCTAACTAATAATGAATATGTGAGGTTATCACTTGAAAACACTCACAAGTTTCCATAAAATAAGGTGTTACTAGGTCCTTCCCCTGTAGATAGCAGCAAGCCAAGGAGCGTGCAGGCAGGCAGACACCTGGGTCAGGTCCAACAGGAAGTATCTGGAGCAACTTAAAACTGCATGATATGTGTTGCATCCACGTTATATGCAACACTCCTGTTCCTTCTACAGTTTCCTCTCATTTATTGCCCCTCCCTGGCCTTTTAAACAATCTGGTGGTGTCATGAAAAACACAAAAAGGTCATACATCATTGTAATTACACAGGGAAGCACTGCTGCTCTTCAAAACAAACAGAAAAACGCCAGACACAGAAAGCGTCCAGTACGCACGGATGAAAGATTTAGGTTTCACCCAAGTATTCTGTCATTAATTTGTTAATTTGGACCACATGTCATCTGCAGGTGGAATAAAACAAATTAATGGAAGATTCTAAAGAAATGCAGCCATACTTTTATCTTCATGTCCCCTTCTGTGGAGAAATCAGCTTTAACGACAAGACATGAAACTCACCCTTCTCTTCAGACGATCCCTCTCCCTCAGTGTGAGCGTATCAGCCTTGGCGATTACTGGAACAATGTTGACTTTGCTGTGGATGGCCTTCATAAACTCCACATCCAGAGGCTTTAGACTGGGAGAGAGAAGAAACAAGGAGATTAATCAGGAAGAAAATGATAAAAAAAATGAAAACAGCAGACTCAAGAAAGAGGAACAGGACAGGAGAAAAACTGAAAACCAAAAAACAGAACTGAATGATTAGAGGAAGCTAAAGTTTGCTTTACAAAATCTTTAAAAATAGAAACAGTTTAGCCAGAAGAAACCTAAGAAAAGACGCGTCTCTGTCTTAACAGTTTCAAACAAAAATACTGATTACATTTACTTTAGTATAATCAAAATTTGTGACATATTTGCATTATTTTTACCCGTGTCCAAATGGAGAAATGAAATAAAAGCAGCAGTGCACCCTGTTGTCCACTATGTGCCTCCGGTTCAGCCCACTCTCATCATGTAGGTATCGCTCAAACTGATTGTCAATGTACTGGATGATGGTCTTGAAGCTGATGTCAGAAAAAAAACACAGATACATACTCTTTAAATACTCTTTTATGTACAGTTAAGGGCAAAATTACTCAAATAACCGAAACATTTAGGTTCATAATATTTAAATTTTATCGACTTGTTTCTGGAAGCTCTATTAACATTTTGGAGTCTTCATAATCCTGACATGGAGGGAGGTAAAGATTAGGGTGATGGTAAGGAGGCCTTCCAACTTTAAAGACAAATAACCAAAATACCAGCATAAACATGCAAAAAGCTTATAAAAGGTGTTCTATTAATGTAATACAAAAATGCTTTTCAGCTGATTATTGAGAAGCACATAAAGTTTTCAAAAGTAATGTTTTTGTCTACATTTACATAGAAATAAATTACTCATATTTAAAAAACATCTTAAACATTGTTCTTTACCCTTTTTCCCAGTTGGGACTGGGAACAAGTCAAACATATCTGTTTCTTTTTTTTTTTTTTTTCTTGAAAGCCTTTTCATTAAAACTAAATGCATTTTTCCTTTCTGAAAACAGGAGTGACAAGAATATATTTCCACACATGAAAGCAGAATACCAAAAACAAATGAAGATCCATTCTTATTTCACACCACCAGGCGTTCTCTAAACGTAAAACAGGTTTATGAGGATGATTATGTTAAAACTGCTCAGCCATTAGATCACATGTACCAGTCTTGGCTGTCGATGGCGTCACCATATCCAGGGGTGTCAACTACAGTGAGCCGAAGCTTCACCCCTCTCTCCTCGATTTCAACAGTGGATGCCTCGATTTGGACCGTCCGCTCAATTTTCTCTGAGGGGTTAAAAAAACGGAGTTAGCAGAAGAACAACACCTGTGAAAATGCCGTTAATGTATTTAGACTTTAAAAACATATTTTCTCCCTATATGTGCCAAATACTTCAATACCAGAGAAGTTGACTTCTTAAACTTTTTGCAGTTACAAAAACTGGTCAATTTTTTTTTTTTTGTAAAACAAATCCTAATCTGGCTGAGTCATAAGAAGGGCTGTCATTTTGAAGGCTGCAGCATTCCAAACGGTCCTCCTCAAATAAAGCTCAGCGGGAGACTTAGCTGCAGACATTTCTTCTTTATTACAGTCTGTAAGCGTGTGGATGTGAATTAGAGAGCGTACCAGCAGCTCCAGGGATGTAGCGCTCAGGGTAGAGATCAGTAAGAAACAGGCTGTTTATAAGTGTTGATTTGCCCAACCCGGACTCTCCTATTTAAAAAAAAATTAAGAAAATTCCTTATGTATTTAAAAGAATAAGCAAATAAAATCAACATATGCAGTTAAGAGTGATCACTCACCAACTACCATAAGGGTGAATTCAAAGCCTTTCTTCACAGATTTTCTGTGCACTTGGTTTGGAAGGTTTGCAAAACCAACATAACCAGCTGAATCTGGAAACTGAAAAACATTTAAAAAAAGAACATCTCAAATCTGTAACGTGAGATATAAAACTTAGATTATAACATAGCAATAAAGACCATAGCAGAAGAGATTTATTTTATGAGCTTGTTTTCTTATGCTTCACCAATTTCAGTGAATAAACTGGTCATTTCTTAAGCTCTAAGTCAGTGCAGATGTAGGTGAGATTGCTGGTGAAGCACAACACTGGAAAATTCCAGCAGCCAATAAAATAAAGTCATGAAGCACTTGAGTTTAGACAGGATTTCCTTTTTAAATGCTAATACAAGCATGTGAGTAAAACATTAGTACCAAAATAAGTCACATGGATTTCATTAGTAAGCTCTCTTCCAAATGTGGGAATTTAAAGCAAAACTACACGGTTGTGTCATTCTTATCCTCACCTTTCCTTTTTCTCCAGACTGCGACATCACTACTTGTTAAGAGTTACGCCTGCAAGTAAAAAGTAAAGATTAATTGGAGGATGATGTGGCATGGTCTACAACATCTCATGTACAAAGCTAAAACAGAATTAAACCGAAAAAAGAAAAAAAACCAAAAACATTTGATAAAGCTGAACTCCAGAGATACACCTGCTGCAGAATAGCAGCAGGTAGTGCACCCCATTCACTCTTCTCACTATATCACTCCAAACGGTTGACAAAAGAACAAAACCAATTTAAATCAGCAACATGATGACTGAGCAGGAAGACTGGACTTCATTTTATCAACAGTGAACTGGCTCCTGAATCGCTATGTGAGAAACATTAGAGTGAAGTAATAGTGCCAGACCTCGATTCAGGATGATCCTAAAACCATTTATTCAGGACTAGGTGCCGTGGAAACCTAATTTGAGCCCAGTCCATTGGTATGTAACAAACCAATCAAGTGTACTTTGGGAATGAAAGCATTAAATATATAGTGTTGTAGTTTTGGGCCCCTTTTTTCAAGCACATAAAAATGGGCAGAGATCCTTGTTACTGACAGGGTGGTTTCACCAAGCCTGTAGGGAGAACAATGGATGTTTAACCTCTTGGTTCCTGAAACTTTTCCGATATGGGCCAGCTCAGCTGAAGGAGAACACGTGTCTCACCCTTGACAAGAGTTCAAGGTCAAGGACTACACAGCCACACTAATCATTTAGGGAGGAAAAGACAAGGGGCGTGACCCGGTCAAGGCAAAATGGAAAGTGTTAGAGACTTCCCCAAGAAATAAGAGCTGATTAAAAGGAAATAACAGGCTTCACATAGAAATATTTATATGCGACCTTGAATTTAAAAATGCAGATGTCAGACGGTTTGCGAGAAATCAATTATCAGTAAATTGATCAATGAAAATAAGACAGATTTCAGTCTTCTGCTAGCAGCTTTAAAATGCATAAAAAACTCATTTAAATTTTTTGTCCCAAATCAACATATTTAATGTTACAACCAGAACAGAGAAGCGCTTCAACCTACCAAACAGCTTTATAGAAAATCTGAAAAATGTATTATTAGTGTACTAAAATCTAGTACTGCAAAGTCTGGGAAGCAGTGACATACAAAATAAAATGTCAATCCCTTTTGAGTATTTTGCTTTACATGTGAAAGTATTAGCCCTCTGGTGACATAGGAGACATTGCCAATACATGAGTCACCTTTCTGCCCATCACGTAATCTGCCTTGAATCTTATGACTATCCTTCTAGTCATTCAGTGAGCACCAGATAAGCTAAAGTGCATTATTCCAGCCTTGGAACAAAGTGGTGAACACACCAACAGACTGACTCACAGTCCAGGGTAACACCAGCCTAATCATTGGTTTCTAGCCTAAAAACACACCTAATGCAATAATTAGTGTGTTTTCTTTTCTAACGGACTTGTGAGCGACCAAAGTGGGCCACACAAGCGCATTCATGTGCATCAAACACATACACCAACCCCAAAGTGTTGTTCCTCGTCCGGCTCTGTGGGAACCAGCAGATTAATTAAACTGTTCCAAAACCGCAGCTGTAGTCTCACAAAGACAACACTACAGGACACACACGTAGGAGGCACACTTCAATAAGGCTTTCTTAATAATAGCCATTTAATCGGCTGGACTGCCAAACAGCTTACACACCAAAACACACAGCGACCAGCGGGTCGTGCTTGTGAGAGATTGAACTATTGAGAAAAATGCCACATCAAAAACAGTGAAATTTAAAACCAGTAAGAAAAGTTTACAGTTCATTTATTAGTTGACAAAATGCTACAAAATTTCAGAAAAGGTCCAACAATCCTAATGGAAACATGTAACTTCTCCACAGGTGGAGTCTAAAGAACTTGTTATGAAAACAGATAGGAGTTTACGAACTAAAGTCTTGGTGAGCCAAAATAACAAACCTGGCAATAATTCACAGTAAACAATCCCAAAACTGGTGAACATTAAGAAACAGTGACTGGTTCATATGTACATCTCCTCAAAGCTGAATGTTGTGGTTATTAGTCTCCTAGTTGCGAGATAATAATCGGGTGTAAGATGTTTTTAAAATGTTATACCCTCTGCATTTCTTCGACTACGTCTCTATTCGTTTTCAACATCATGGAATGGCAGAAGACCACCACCTTATTGCACAGAGAGGAAGTGCTTGGTGATTTATAAATTTTAACAACCTCAAAGAGGCGTTTCATCCACACAACTTTAATACGAGAGAAAGACCGAGACTCAAAGCATCCACAGCGTTTTACATGTGAAAAACCAGAATGTTGATGATTAATTCAACATTCAAGTGTTACATTTTAAGAACTTTCATAAAAATAAAAAGCATAAAATAATCTTCGGTTGTAGTTTTTTTTATATAAATCAATTGGTTGAAGATCAAAATCCATTTCCTTGATTAGCTTTCTCTATCATGAGATGCTGCTGAAATGGTTTGCCCCTCTTCATTATACATAATTTGTTGGAAATGCTAATTTTACATTTAGAAATTTAATAATTATCAAATTAGAAAGTATTCTATATTTTGTGAGATTCAAAACTACTATGTCTATCTTGACTTACTTATCTGCAGAGGTTTTCTTTAACACAAGTTTCTCAGTTTGTACAAAAATCTTTTTATTTACTGATTTCTTTCTTTTATTGAGGTCTGACCAACAAATTATTGATGTACTTTTATTTTTTGGCTGATTTTAGAGTAATGGTTAATATATTTATTACAAAAGCAGTTATCTGTACAACCAAAAACTTTATTTAAAAATGCAATTACAGGAGATGTGACTAATTAAAAAAACAAGAATAAAGGCAAAATTATTTATCTAAGTTAAAATGGTTCATTTAGATGTGAAGACTGGTGTCTTATGCATTAAGTGAATTATTGTTTTTTTATTCAGTTTTTCTCCGTTGTGTAACAAGATTATTCACAACCTCTAAGACAATACGGCTGGCCCACTTTGTCAATATGAGTCATGTTTTGTTGTTGCATTCACACCTCTCAGGAAAACAGGACGAAACATCCTCTGGTAGTTTTGGAGATGGGTGCATTGGTGCTTGAGTGGGAGATAAAGTCACAGGAAAGCAGAAAGGTCAGAGACTGGTCAGGGATCAGGGTTCAGAGACGCTATTCGCATGCAGGATACGTTCCTTTGATATCAAATTTATTTGTCCAGCTAAGTTGTTTTCTGTAGTAGGGGGCAGCTGTGGACATTAGATTACAGCTCCTAGAGTCAGTCCTTGTACTTGAAGTGCTAAACATTCAGTAAGAATGGAAGTGAATTACGCAGGCTGTCAGTGGGCCAAAAACACAAGCAAAGATGAATGATAATTCTTCAATAGTGGCCTGCTGCCACATCTAAGCCACATAGAAATATTTAATGGTTTCCCACTATTATTGTCAAGTTGTCTGAAAGTGAAATTTAGTATTGTGCCACACAATAAATAATAACTATATAAAGGAAGAAGTTTTAGAATATGCCACAAGTGGGCTTAATATTAATTTTTTTAGCACAAATGAGTGAAACCAGCCTATTTTACATCAGACCTGTTGTAATAGGTCAGAAGCATTAGATCTTTTTTAAGATTAAGAAATGCATCAAACATAAGAACTACCAGGTTGTGTTTTTGTCTGTTATTGGACGAGCTGGAATAGAAAATGTTGGCAGGTTTTGAGAAATCGCACAGTTAAGGAAAGAGTCTACTACCTCTATAGGGAATACATACAAGGGCTATTGTTGATAATCCTGAATTTACTAGTTTTGGTTAATGCAAATATGAAGAAATAAACTTCATAAAATTTATTTTATGAATGACATAATAGATGGATGTGCAGCTTTCTAGTTCATCAAAAAAGTCAGACATTTTCAAAGTTCTTATTTCCATAACCTCAAGTCTCATTGTTGTCTCAGTATTTATTTCTTTGTTATTACTATTGTTTTATTTTATTTTATTCACCTTAAAAACTTTTTTTATTGGATTCCTGTCCAATCCTTATAATTAGAACTAAAATAAACATATTACTATATTTATTTTGCAGAATTTTTTGTGCTACTTTTATTTGGAAAACCCAGTTTAACTGCATGTGGTTTCCATGGAGAACATTTCACTTTCCAATTGTAGAATAATTGACATTTTTGGCAGAAAACACAGCCAATAAGGCTCCCACTCTTTTCTGGTGTTGCTACTTTTGCTTCCGATATACATAACCATCATTCGACCACAATAGAAAGGCTTCCTGAGGTTCTGTGTAGTTAAATAAATTGTTTAACCATCCAACCTTTCACTACAAATTTGAACTTTTTAAGTTTGAATATTTAATGAGAAACCACTATAGTGCTATATAAATAGGTAGCTAAAATAAAATAACTGTGATTAGGAGCACATTGCACCTTGAGATGTACAACAATTATTGAGCTATAATCTGTCTTGTAAATCAGATATGTAGTAACTTTAGTTTACTGTGTTTTTGGTGATCCAGAAAGAGACATTTCAATAACTTTGCTCTGTTTTGATAATTGTTTAAATTTACTAGGAATGATGTATTGTTAAGACACTTCCATTTTCAATATATTGAGAAAGAAGGGGAAGGTTAGTATTTATGGTAAAAGAGAACCATAAAAATAACTGGTATGGTCAAGTGAAAGTATCACACAATCACTTATTGCAAGCTGGCCTTAAAATTTCTAACTGATGCATCTTTATTTTTTTAAGAGTAACCTCTTTGATTGTTCATTGTAGTTTGTCAGGAAATGCTTAAGTCTCAGCCTTCCCTGTATATATATAAAAATAAATATTCAATCTAATCAAATCTATTTATAGTAGCCATTTAAAATTGAATTCAACTAATTTTTAATAAACGTTTAAAAACAAGACAATAAGTAACTTTAAATCCCTCAAAAACTTATATTTTTTTTCTTCAAGACAAAAAAGAATAAGAAGAATGTGTTTGGATATGCGTAAAGTGATGAAGGGGGAAATAAACTTTAAATAATCTCAAAAAGTCTTAGGGCCTCTGAGTTTGTAACATTGATTTCCACCACACCCAGTTTGTCAGACATTAAGTTTACAAAATACCAACTGGACAAGGTCACTGTTGTTTTGACCTACACCCTAAGTTAAATCCAACATAACATATAATAACCTTACTCTCTCCTGCTTTAACGCTATATTTTATAAACAGATTTTAAGCGTAAAAGAGAAAGGAACCTGGCCTAACGTTACATGCCAAACTTTAGCATGCAACAGTTGTTACCCGACCGGTGTCGTGTTCCCAACTCGGCTTCCACAGACTCTCCAGCGAGCTCTTTTCCACAAACTCCACATAAGCTAAAGTTTTCGGTTCAAAATTACTTTTAACGGGCGTGCCGCGTCTTACCTGCACGGTATTCTGAGGTATAGTTAATCAACGGGAGCCTTTACGCTGTTGCTACTATCCCAGCCCAGGAAGGGGAACCCGGAAACTGCTTCCCTAAGTCCGCCCTCCTCCAACCAACAAGCTGCTGGTCAACTGCTGTCCCGTGGCGTAACTGCCGCCATTACGGCTCAGAAGAGTGGGCGGCTCAGCCATTAATGTTCTGATACATTAGACCCAATATGGCGGACACAGAATTTTAGTCACTTTAATCGTCTGTTTTTCCAATGTCTCTAACCGTTAAAGCCATTTCTGATTAGTTGTAGGTAGCGTCCAAAATGTCACAGTAAAAAACATGTTTTATCATGGAAAATAATAATAAAACATTATCATTATTTGATAATAACGTTATTATCATTAATATTATTAATGTTGTTAATACACACACACACACACACACACACAATAATAATAATAATAATAATAATAATACATATTAATTATTATTATTATTATTATTAATATTATTAATTATTAACATTATTAATTAATTATTAATATGTGTGTATTATTATATATTACATAATATTATTATGTTATAATAAATACAATATATTGAAATTCAAATTGGGCATGTAGAGCAACACAAGGGTATGGAAGCCCGTTTCCGCCACTCTTGTAAAACAATTCTCATTATGAGATAGTTATCACTTTATACTGACATAGTATAGCATTATAATGTGATATCATGAGGTAGTAATCTCATTATGTTGAGATACTATCTCATTATTATGAGGTGTTTTTTTTAGTCACAGTGGCTGAATCAGGTTCCTATTGATGGTTTATGTCAGGATTGCTGTTTTTCTTTTAGAATTAAGTTATCACTTTATACTGACATAGTATAGCATTATAATGTGATATCATGAGGTAGTAATCTCATTATGTTGAGATACTATCTCATTATTATGAGGTGTTTTTTTTAGTCACAGTGGCTGAATCAGGTTCCTATTGATGGTTTATGTCAGGATTGCTGTTTTTTCTTTTTAGAATTTGGTTGGTTGGTTGGTTGGTTGGTTGGTTGGTTGGTTGGTTGGTTGGTTGGTTGGTTGGTTGGTTGGTTGGTTGGTTGGTTGGTTGGTTGGTTGGTTGGTTGGTTGGTTGGTTGGTTGGTTGGTTGGTTAGCGTATGTTGAGTGCATATGTGTAGTACTTATTGAAAAACTGTCACAAATTAAGACGTGATTATTTATTAGCTTTTTTATAATGAATTTGAATAAGCTTTAATCCATGAGACACATTTATTTATTTAATCTGTTTCTTACACAAAGATAATGAGTAAATAATGTAACTTTTTCTTTACCAGTTCATGTAATGCACTGAACTTGCCTGCACTGTAAATAGTCTGGATCACTGGAATGTATTTGATTTAATAAAATGAGTACAAAAATAGTTTGAATCTTTGACTGGACTGACTTTGGAATCTGTTTATCGGCTAAGATTGTGTGCATAAACAAAGAATTTGACTTCAGTTTCATGCATTTACAGCTCACATAAATATACAAACTTTAGATTTAAGTAGAGAATGGGGATTACTCCAATTTATTGACATGTATTTATGTTTTGCTAAAGCTGACAGCCTTCCCAGATCAGCTGTTTCTGTTCATTACATTTCAGCTGTTCTCTTTAATTGACCTCAAGTTCTGTCCAGTAAAACTCTGCTTAAAATTTAAAATGTTATTCTTTTTGTGCAAGCAGAATTTAAATCACTGAACCGTGTGTCAAACCAGATATGAAAATTGTCTTTCGCTGGCATGTGTGGCACAGACATATTAAGCCTCCATGTCTGAAAAATCAATAATCCACTGTTTCAAAGCTGCTTAAAAAAACAGCTAAAACTTCCCGACAGCCAGGCTCCCCCTCTTCTTATAAGCCATCACTCCCCCACACCACCACCACCACCTATTCACTGGAAATAACAGTTCAAACGCACAATGCGCTCTGGACCGCTCTATTCAGTCGCTCAACTTCCCCTCATTTTCATTGGTCCCCAGAGGATGCGGCCGCAGCGGATTGGAGGAAAGTTTCTGGTTGGGTTTTCACACCCCCACCTCGCAGATATCCGTGGTCTGGTGCTTCTGTGTTTCCAGTTGTTTTCACATCCACTCAGAGACTCGGCGCAGCTGCTGTATATCTCTATGTGAATGTAGAGACTGCTGTGCAACTAACGCGTAAAGCTACACAGGAGTGGAACCGTTCAGAGCTTGCTGGAGAAACACGGAGAATTTGATCAACTTTAGAAAGAACAGACAGAAGAAAGAAGAGTGAAAATGGTGTCGGCCGGACTGGAGATCTTGGGTCTTTCTTTGTGCGTAATTGGCTCGCTCCTGGTCATGGTTGCGTGCGGGCTTCCCATGTGGAAGGTGACGGCGTTCATCGACGCCAACATTGTGGTGGCGCAGACGATGTGGGACGGTCTGTGGATGACCTGCGTGGTGCAGAGCACCGGCCAGATGCAGTGCAAGGTGCACGACTCCGTCCTCGCTCTGGCCCACGATCTGCAGGCGGCCAGAGCGCTCACCATCATCTCCTCCGTGATGGGAGTGCTGGGTCTCATGGTGGTGATCGCGGGGGCGCAGTGCACCAACTGCATCCGCACAGAGTACGTGAAAGCCCGGGTGGTGAACGCCGGTGGGATCATCTACATCATCAGCGGCCTGTTTGTGCTGGTTCCTCTTTGCTGGATGGCCAACAACATCATATCGGACTTCTACAATCCGCAGGTGCCTCCATCCACGAAAAGGGAAATCGGCGCTGCGCTCTACATCGGCTGGGCGGCCGCGGCGCTGCTGCTGATCGGGGGAACGCTTCTTTGCTGCTCCTGTCCCTCCAGTGGAAACTCGGGATACTCTGTAAAATATGCGCCGACCAAGAGAGCCTCGCAGAACGGGGACTACGACAAGAGGAATTATGTGTAGCTGCCTGCATGGCGCGAAGCAGACGGTGCGTAAAAGAGACTTGCAGCTTTGAAAAAACTGTTTTTTACGGACCTTGTTTTTGCACCTCCAACTTTTTTATATATAAATTTGAACTTTGAAATCAGCGGAAGGCTCTCTGGTCCTTCAATATTCTCGGGCCGCATTTCTACACGCTTTTGTGTCTACTGGAGATTTATTTTAAAAAGACTATCGACAATATACGGAGCCCCTACCGGAACATTGGTGGAAAAAATAAAAAATAGACGTTTGTTTTACTTTTTTTTTCTTTCTTCAATGTCCCTTTAGGGGCTCCATAACTGTAAGAGGTAGCACACGACAAAAAAGAGTATCTTTCTAAGGTACCTGCTTTTGTAAATTGTCAAAATCATTAGATTTGAATTTATTAGCTATTTTTTCTTGTTTGATTAAGTCTCTGCACCGAAAATGTAACGTGTTCTTTGTCCTCAATGTGCATTGTCAGCACAAAGTTGTACAGTAGAATGGCTGCACAGTCTCACAGTGAAAAACAGTTTTCTTTGGCGGCAGTAGTATTCTGTCACCAGAAACCAGCAATAGGACAAAAATAAACCGGTAATTTGACTTTAGTTTTAAAATACAAGATAGAAAACGATAATGCAAGCTTTTTTTTCCTTTTAATGGTTCAAAAATGACAAGTGATTTAGATTTGGTTTGAATTTCTTAACGGATCTTAAATGTTAAAAACACAGTTAAAAAGAAAACTGAGCCCTTTTATCCCATTTCTACACCGGCTAAAGACGAGCCTTCACCCCGTGACGTCACTATTTGTATGGAGTACTGGAGGGGTGATTGTTTCCAACAGGTGCTGAGGCAATAAAAAAATGTCAACAATTTAAATTAACTACATACCCTCCTTCAAATTCAATCAAATATGTTTTGTGACGAAAAAACAAACAACTCGGTGTCCAGAAGAAGAAACAGCGCCCCCTACAGTCACAGTATACAGTAATCGCAGAATTTATTTGAAACATCAATGTAACTTTTCCGTTATATTCCTTGCAAAGGATTTTGTTTTTAATATTTTAAACATGAAAAGAGAATCAAATCATCTATTTTTGATCACAACAACAATTCAATTGCATTTTTAAATGCTTTACCGTGGCATTAAAATCTAATAACCACTTGCTATTTTGTTTTTGGTTAATGTTTTATCACTGTTTTCTAATTAGAGCATCAATGAGTAAAATATGAATGCACCATGATCCAAGATCGACGACTTGGAAACGGCGTCCAATAAGGGAAAAGACTTAAGAAGAAAATCTCACATGTTAAAGTCCTTTTGAATTGTAGAATGTTATTTTTGTGTCGGGGAATCATGTGGGAGTCCATTCTTTGTCCTCTCTGAGCACCTGCTGAGCTTTTCGCATTATAAAAGCATCTTTTCCTTACATAACTTCCAGGTTTATGTTGCTATTTTTGACGTCTGATGTTATGTTTCATTTCCCATGTGTATGAAGATGCAATACTGTTTCATTTTATTATGATTAAACAGAATATATTGTCTGAAATCTTTAGTTTTAGAGTGTGTTGTTGAAAACAAACCACAGCAGAGACGTGGTGAAGGGGAGGGAACCTCCTTGGCTTGGTCGTGCTGTTCCCACCGCCCCTCCATAAAACAACCCCCACGACGGGAGAAAGTATTTTGGTTATCCAAAGAAATCCAGATGACAATGCCCATTCAGCCAGAGTGGGGCTCTGCTGTTCAGCTCATAACACCCCCCTGCCCCCGCCTCCCAACGACCCCCAGTTTGAGACCACCACCGCCCCTCCTCAGGCCAGTCAGTGAAAGGCTTCAGCATTCATCTATCAGTCTAATCTCAATCCCACAGAATAAGACACAATCTCTGGGGCTGGATTTACAAGTCCAGTTCACCACAGAAAAATCATTTTATTAAATACGTAAGTATTATCAAATACGTAAATATCAGTGGGTATGTTATATTTACTGACCATTACTTCATAATTTTCAAGTATTTGAATTTGGCTGAAACGATCAATCGGATAGGTTGTGATTTAACTGATTATTGAGATTATTTTCAACTAATTTAGTAATTAATCATTAATTGACTCAAAAAAGGACATTTGCTGAATAATAACAACATATTCATAGCAGCAATTAAGCCAAAACTGTAAAAAAACAACCAAAAAACAATTTTGCATTTAATACAGAAACACGTCTGTATGTAAATACGCTTTATCCAAAACTCATCAAATGTTAGAGTTTTAGCTTCACCTGGTTCAGATTTACTATAGGAATGATATGCTATTACATTACAGGCAATAAAATGTTTTAAAAAAATTAATTAAATTGTTTATTAGCATTTTTAATGCATTAAAAAAAAGGTTAAATGAAAAAGCTGTAGAATATAAAACATTTTTTATTCAACTATCAGAATAATTGATAGATTAATCAATTACTAAATAATCATTTGTTGCAACCCTAACTTGAATCAATCAATCAATCAATCAATCAATCAATCAATAAATCAATCAATCAATCAATCAATCAATCAATCAATCAATCAATCAATCAATCAATCAATCAATCAACCAATCAATCAATCAATCAATCAATCAATCAAGTGTATTTGTAATGCAAATTTCAGCAATAAGGAATATTATTTATATTTTAAAAATCCCTACAAAGTAAAACAACTCACCTGAAATTGGCTTGGAGTTTTATATAAAGCAAAATGTTTTCAAAACATTAAAAACAATGTTTTGCAATGTTTCTTTTCTTTTTGTTAAAAAAAAACAACAAAAAAAACCACAAAAAAAACCCTTTAATACAGCACAGAGTTCAGAAGTAACTAGTTACATTTACTCAGTTACACTTACTTGAGTAACGTTTTTGAAAAACATGTACTTTCAGGAGTATTGTTACTAGGCTGTACTTTTGAAAAACATGTACTTTCAGGAGTATTGTTACTAGGCTGTACTTTTTATTTTTACTCGAGTAATTTTATTATGAAGTAACTCTGGATTTTCTGCCCACCGAATTAAAAACAAACATGTTTTAATCAAAAATCCACCAGATACAGACACACACCTGCAGTTTCTGTTAAAGTTTTATAAGTTTTTTAGTGAAAGAAACATATTTGGGGGGAAAAAATATAGTGTTATTTTTTTAGTTACTCATTTGAATTATTGTCCTTCTGATTCTTAAAATATAAAAATTTCTTCTTAACTTTATATTTTAATTCACATGATGATGTAATTTTAAAACATTAAATGATTGATAATTTGATCAGTTACTTGAGTACATTTTTTACCAAATATTTTGTTACTCTTATTTGAGTAAAAATATGTTGAAGTGGTGCAACTCTTACCAGATTATAATTCCTTTGTTCCCTGCTCGCCTCCTCTAACAGGCTCTGGATTGGTTCTGAAATATAGGTCATAGGGTTAGAGTGCCACTTTAAGTTGTGGCAACAGTAGAGGAGAAAACGAAGAATTTCAGCCAGTGAGTAACAACATTGTGATTCAAAACTGTGACTGGATTACAAGAGATTATCCATACTTGTTTTGCCTGGTGACTTAAGAATCTTAGCAAGTCATATGCCCAAGTCGAAAACAGAAAGCCTGCTTACAGTCAGGAGAGTCGCAAGCATTAAACGGCTGTTTCTGAATTTGACAAGGAATATTTATTTATAAAATAAAACTTTGGGTTTACAACAAAGTGCACTGAGAATAAATTGAACACTGTTTACAGAATAGAACGTTAATGGCATTGGATTTTAATTCGGGGGCTAAATGCCAAATTATTTACATTTTTTATATAAAAACATAAATTCTTAATCCAAACTGTGACTTCCTGGTTAAATAAATGTTAAATGGTGAATTTGGTGTATTTTCCAGGCAAATATGGCACAATCAAATAAGCATGTTTCCTTGAGTTGTTATTAAAATGTTGTAAATCTCAAACATAACTATGTAGAAAAACAGGTTCCTCACAGGTGACCATTCATCCATAGGTAAGATAAATCATTTAAGTAATTTTAACAAATTACTTAAGAGTCTGTCTCCATACATTTTTCTAACTTTGTTAAATCATAAAAAACTAGTTTTTCCTGGTTGAGGTATGAAAACAGTCTGGTTTGGATGATAAGCTGCAGAAAGATGATCTCATTTAGTCGAGCATGAAAGGAGTGCAGACTCCCTCCTCCTTCATCTCTGCTCTGTTTTTCTTGTGAATTCCTCCTCATCTGTTTCCAAGAAGAAAAACCCAAACAGCATCTGTGGCCCTAAAAACTGGTTTGGATTACACACAAAAACACCTGGAAGGCCATAAAAACCCTCCATATTTATGTGGAGGATATAAACATTATTTATCTAATATTGAGATTATAGGAGAAATGGTTACAAACAATCTGCTCCTTCTGACTGCCGTCCATCCGTCAATCCATCCATCCACCCATCCATCCATCCGTCCGTGTCACTTTTTGGCACCGTTCAGCCTACTTCAAGTTGTCAGCCAGGTTCTGTTTAAGTGATTTCTTGATTTTACAGGGATGGTAATCACAGCAGGATGTGACTGTTTAAATTAAACAGAAATAAATGGTTAATCAGTGCAAACTGAGCCCATAAAGTTTGTTAAAAATATATTTTTTGGAACTCAAAAAGTTAAAAGAATCAAATCAAATCAACTAGAATCAAATCAAACAAACCAAAACTCAACAACCCAGAATCCTGACACCAACAACAGCAGCAGATCTTTAATGTATTGTGGTGCTAAGCCATTCAGTGATTTATAAACTAACAGTGTGTTAAAGTCTATTCTCTCAGCTACAGGGAGCAGGAGTCGGGATTTTGCAACTGATGTGATGTGCTCTGTCTTCCTGGTTTTAGTCAGAACTCCAGCTGCAGATGCTGCTGGAGGCTTGGTTTTTAAGGCACTGTTGCAACTAAAGATAAACTATGAATGAGTTAAAAAAAAAAACATGAATGAGTTTGTGAGATGAGATTCTGACACGTCCCTCCCCAGAGACAGTAAGCGTCGTCGACCAGTCGGTGTGACTTCCACCTGCTCAGCCTCTTCTTCCCCTCAGCCATCAATCACTTTGCTCTACATCCTCCATAAGCAGCACCCCCGCTCCCTCTCCTCCGGGCTCCGGTGAAGTGAGGCCAGCGCCCTTTACGCCTCCCTTCATCCGAGGAATGTGGCACATAACAACACCGACACGCACACACTGATGAAACGACTCCCAGGGGAGGATCACACAGTCAGTGCGAAGCTGCTTTTTAAAGCTTTCACACTCAAACAGATGTGTTGCCTCAACAGAGCTGAGCTGCTCAGGGAAATGTTGATGGTGATAAAGGGCAGATCCTGTGCTTTGGACAGGTGTGACCCGGTTTATTAAAAATATGTAACATGAGATGGTTTCTCTATAGTTTTATTAAAAAGTCTTTGGTTTCCAACTTTAGTTTCTGTCTGTGTTCCTAACACACGAAGAACAGCGTTCAGCTTCTAGAAAACTGCAAAACAGCTGAAACACTGAGTTCCTTCAACTCTATACTAAAGACCCGCCTGTTTAGAGTTGGTTTTGAACAGTAATAAATGAAACACCAACCAACATTTTTGATGTGTATTGATGATTTTGATGATGGCACTCTATAAAATGTCATATTTTGACATGACTATAAAACACAGTCAAATGCGCTGACTGTATATCATACAGTCACCAACTGACTGCCTGACGTTTTTATGACTTTTTATTCTTGAATCAACAGGCCTGACTTCATCTGGTATTGTGCGCTGTTTTCTTTCACTCAGCTGTCCAGAGATTTTTTTAAAACAAAGTAAGACAAAATGCTTGATCTAAACTTTTTAACTTAATTTAACTTATAATTGAAGTACATAAAAGATAGTGTTGCACAAATCTATCTCTTACTTGAAAGCAAAAATGTATCATGATCTTTAGGGTTTCATTATTTTTATCAGTTTTTCTTCTGATCATTTCAAGAGAAATTGTATTTCTATTAACAAAATTATATCTACCTAATGTAAACTGACATTTCCAGTAACAAAACTATACATTTATTTAACATTTTTGTTTCTGCCACAGTTCTTTCTTTCACTCAACCTTCTAGAGCAACCTTTAGCAAAATAAGGCACTATGCTTTTTAACCTAATTTAACTTTGAATCAATTTCTGAAGTGCATAAAAATCACTGTTGCACAAATTTCTAATCTGTGTAATATTATTTTCTTGTTCTGTTTTGTAAAGTTGTGTCACTTATTTCAAAGCACAAATTTATCCTTAGTATCTTCAGGATTTTTGTTCTTTGTGTCCCTAACAAGCCCAGATTCCAGATAGGATTAGCTTTTCTGGACAGCTTGGGAAAACAGCTACAGCTGATTGTTTCTGTCTGTTGCCTGTCTCCTTGTCATGCTGTGATGATTATACACACACACACACACACACCCACACACACACACACGCACACGCACACATGCACACACACACACACACACACACACACACACACACACACACGCACACACACACACACACACACACACACACACACACACACACACACACACACACACATCAGCTCTTCCAATCTTCATTTCAGCTTGTTTACAGATGACCCCTCTGATCTTTAACCTCTGCCACCTTTAACCCCAGACGACCCCTCATAATCTCTTAAAATGTCTTAAAGTGATAACTTCTGGTGATACCTGTTGCAGTCGCCATGGTGTTGCTATGAATGCAGCTTTGTACAAGTGCAGTGGGTGAATCGTGGACACATTTAAACATAGTTTGTCATATCAAAATGTTTCAGTCTGTGCCACAGATACAGATATCAAAAACAGTAAATGTTGAACCATGGGCAACAGTTAGAAATGGCAATAAACAATTTATTTTGAACTTATGAGATTTTACGGATGCAGAAGCCGTATTTGATTTAGATGTTTGAGTTGCTAGAAAACCTTTAGTTTTAAGGCAGATAATTAGGTCAAAATAAAGATAGAAAACATCCCTGAAACTATTAAATATTGATGTTTTGCATTTCTAAAAGACTGGAACCTATTGTTTAGTTTTGTTACACTCATATATGTCAAATTTAGTCACTTTGTTGCATGTAGTTATGCCAGAATTATTCATACGCCTTGCAGATTTTTACTCAACTAAGTTTGTTTATGATTGGAAATGACACAGACCTTAAAAATTTATTTAAAAAATTGGACATAATAATTTAACTATATTCTTCTCAATTATCAATTTTTTATTATTTTTAAAAGCATTTTGGCATTAGAGCAATCAAACAATCTTATTATTGCTGAACAGCAGATCTCGATCATTTCGAAACTCCAGATTTTTGCACAACACACTAGACCAGTGACGTGCGGTGAGGTTCATAGCTGGTGAGGCACTGACGTCATCAGAATCAGATTTGATGCATAGATTGACAGCAGTTTACAGGTTATGTTTCACTTCTGCATCCTTACTCATACAAACTGTAGCTCAGAAAACACACATATTATCTCCTGCTTCGATTGAAAGTCCACTTGAGAAAACTTTTTTAGTGTTGTAATGTAGTCATCCATGTCGAAAGTCGGGATAAGCGAGAGGGAAAAAAATCACTATCTCTATTATAATCTATCGCTGCACTTGACTTGCTTCCCGAATCGTTTAGCCTAGCTCGCTGTCACTTACTCGGCAGTTGAGGAGTGAACAAGACGAACGTCTGGGATCTTGAGCGCCCCCTGCCATGAGGCAAGAGAACTGCCTGCCTCACCTCGAACCTGTTCTCTGGCGTTTATAATCGCTCATTACACGAAACACGTTACACAAACACAGTTGGTGACAAAAAGCACTGTACATTATATACTTAAGCTAAATTATTGGAAATAAGTTCACATATTAAATTAGTTTAAACCATTTTATTGACGCCGTACAGCAACATGCTCTCTCCGCTTAGCAGCCAGCGCAGAGCCAGGGGTTGCGCAATCCAAGGTGAGGCAGAGCTCGCTGCTGCCTCACCGTCATCGCTTCCAAGCATTTGAATGGGAAAATAAGAAAATTCAGCGATTTTGAACAAATAAAAATCGAAATTGGTGAAGCTACATGAAAAATAAATATTTTTTAGTACAAACCACCGGATGAATATAACAATTTAAATTACTTTATGATTATATATTTTCTTTCTTTCCATGATGGCTGGTGAGGCACTGCCTCACCTGCCTCCCCTGACCGCACGTCACTGCACTAGACCAAAAATACTTAGCAAGATTTTGCAATGTAAAGCATGCTGGATTAGAAGGAGTCAATGTAAACACTTATTCCTCTAAACTGTTTCTGAGACACAATAACATCCAGCAGGCGTGACTTTCTCATTAAGTTAGGCTTTGCTCTCCAGGGTGCCAGGAAGAGAGCCAAATAAAGACCAGCCTGAATCTAGTCGGGTGTCTTTTCTGTCAGTCTCCGTGGAGGGCGGCTCAGTCATGCAGGACTTCCTTTAGCTAATAACAAGCAGAGCAGCTGAAAATCTACTTGCTGAAAGACTGAGTAGAACTCATGAAGCGAAAGTAAAGAGCTTTTACATAAATGTTGTTTTATTCTTTGTGTGTCCAGATTAGCAGTTTGAAGCGCCACTCTTTGCCTTTTTATGTTTTTGTTTATGTACGGAAATTTTGCGCATGCGCACAGCGCTGGAGGTCAAAAAGATTATTGTTTTACATGCCGTCCACAGCCGCGCTGCCGGCCTCGGAACATTTCCGTCAGCAAAATGAAACCTGAAGATGTAGTGCGCCACAGCAAAGAAAAACGTAACGCAGAAAATCCGTTAAAGAACAAGTCAAACCCCCTTTTTTCTTGCTCTCTGTGTCAGCTACGCTAGAAAGGGACTCGTTGCCATAGCAATTGACAGTTCCAGGATTCAACACCAAAAAACACTCAAACATTTCCAACACAAATGACCGAACACGTTCGTTACAGTATTATGCTTTTAGGCTTGACGTTCATTTTGCGATTATTATTATGTGATCGCTGTAGTAGATTAGCTACTGCTGCTATAAACTAATCTAATGAGCTAATTTAAAGACTGCTCAACTTATGATCTGTCAGGCTGTTCGTATTTAGGTCGCCTTTTTGTTTCTTAACTGGACCGATACACACCGAATTCCACATCACATCTACATCAAGTTTGTCAAAGTCAAGCTAGCATAACTGAACTACTTTCCTCTCCCCCTTGCTATGTTTTTCTTAATGAAAACTTTTTCCTGACCTTATTGTCTAGTTGTTGTAATGTCGACAATGAGTTGCAAAGCACTGCATCTCTTTTTCTTTTATATGTCAGGCCTGCATTTAAGATATAGTTTGTTATATTGACAATGTAGCTAAAACCGTGCAATGTCACGCTGCAAAGGGTCCATACAGATCACACAAATTACAAATACAATTTGAGCGCTTTGTGTTGGAGGGATTTTCTGCTTAATCCTGCTAGCATAGAATTCAGCATCATATGTTTTGCTAACTGTGCTAAATCAGAAATGCCTCCTGATTCCCCAGAGACATTCCTCATCCTACCAGGAACTGTCTTCATCTAAGCTAGCTTTCCTCCCTCACCACTTTATCTGCTCTGATTTACATCTGTCCAAGTAGCAGCAAGCTTTTACTGGTTCAGAGATGAAAATGGACTCGTTTGGTTCATAAACTACACAGAAGCATGACCTCATAGAGAGGAGACTCCCTGCTCCTTCGTCTTTAGTTTTTCTAGTAAATATGTCCCTCCAGACTCGATTCAACCCCTTCCTGGAAGAAACAAGAAAAGAAAAAAACACTCCTATTGAGATATTTTTAGAAATCTAGATTAACATCTGGGAGATTATTTCTCTAACTTTAGAGATTATATTGAGATATGGTTGAAAACATTCTTTTCCTTAAGACATGGCATTACCTTTTACAACTAGTATAGTACATTATGAAGCAGAAACTAATTATTTAAACAAATTATTTCACTTACAATCAGAGGAGAGCATCCAAAAAGTTTACTCAAGTAAGAGAAAAACTACTTCAACATATTTTAAAAGTAAAAAGTATCCCTCCAAGAAATTATTCCAGTAAAAAGTATTTGGTAAAAAAAATAAAATAAAAAAGGCTAGTCAAGTGATCGAGTCATCAGTCATTTAATATTTAAAAATGAACTAATCAGACAGACCAAAATATAAAGTTTTGTGGAAATTTTGGTATTTAAAAAAAAACCAGAATGAAAATAATTTATATGAATAACATAATTACAAAATAACCCAATCAGGCAAAAGAATATTTTTCCAAATTAATTTCTTTCAATATAAAATGTACAAAACTTTAACAAAAACTGCAGGTTTGTGTCTGTGTCTGGTGAATTTCTGATTAAAACATTTTTGTTCCTCATTCAGTTAAGTTTCTCACTGTGGGTAGAGAATCCAGAAATTTTAATCAATTAAGAGTATTGATACTTCATCAAAAGTTACTAGCGTAAGAGTAAGAAGTACAATGTAGTAAAAATACTCCTAAATGTAATTTTTTCCCAAAAGTTACTCAAGTAAGTGTAACTGAAAAGTAATGTAATCTAACTAGTTACTACCAAGCTCTGCTTACTGTTCATCCATCCATCCTTTCATGTTTTGTTGTAGACTTATAGTCAAGAAAACACTTGCTGCATTCTTGTTGGTTGTGCAGGAGGCTCTACTTCTGCTTTTCAAAGATGTACAGTTGTATAATTGTGCATCTGTTTGCAGCCATTTTCATGTGTGAGTGTAAATGCTGAATTGGGGGATTTACAGTGACGCCCTAAAACAGCTCATCCTGAAAGGAAATGACCTGATGATTTGGTTTTGAGTGTGAGACATGAGAAAAAAATGAACTAAAACAAAAACTGTTGGGCAGGAGTCTAGATTAGGTTGCACCTGTCTTTCTTTGTTTAATTTAGATTTTGGAGAAATTTCCAAAAAGCTCCAAGCCCAGACAAAGAAACACACACACACACACACCCCACACACAGCCTCCTCCTCTCCACACCCTCCAAGTTCCTTCCTGCTTCCTGTTCCGTTGTCCCTCGCACAGGAAGCCTGGCCATGCAGCGGGTTTCAGAATCAAACCCATGAGTCACAAAGTGGTAGATCTTGAGAATATGGCACAGGGCTGAACGCCGTGGGGTTTTCTTTCTTGCTTTTTGTCCTGATCTCTACCCACAATGGCCCTCTCATTGTTTCTTAAACAAACGGCTCATGGGGTCTTTAACTCTTCGCACAAAGCTACATTTGTCCCCCACATGCGACCACCTGCTGACACTTGGCTCTGCTCTCTGGTGAGTGGGCTCCGTCCAGCTGGGAAGTCTGCTGACCGAACGCACCTGCTGGCTCTGATGTAACTCTGACTCCAGCAGAGAAAACATTAATTAATGCTGCTTTGTTTTAGAGATTGTAGAACTTCACATGAAATAAATTAGCACTCACTAATTCAGCTGAGTATCAGTATCATTTTGGGAATGGCTTTTAGGATCAGTTTTTAAAATTAATCTCCAGTTTGTCACTGTTATTACTCAGCAAATAAACACTGATAAGTGGTTGTTGTTTTTTCTAATTGTTCCTCTGTACTCATTGCAGCAGGCTACTGTCGCTCTTAAAGTGAGACACAATGAAGTTGTTGGGTTTGGCTGTCAGATGTTTGCAGGGACCATTAAAAGTTTCTAGCAAATCCTTCCTTCATCCTCCAGACTGCATTGTGTGTGTGTGTGTGTGTGTGTGTGTGTGTGTGTGGGCGTGTGCGTGTGTGTGTGTGTGTGCGTGTGTGTGTGTGTGCGTGCACATTTGCTGGAATGTCTGACGGAAAGGCCTTTTATTAGGCTCATCCATACCACCACATTATAGGGTCTGGTTGCCAGGCAACTGCAGGTTCTGCCTGGTTACCATGCCGATTTCCTATTCAGTGACATCTCTGGCCTGTTTGCTTCTTTTGGGAAATGGGGTTTTTTTTCTAAAGGGGTTCCCCCCATTCAGCTCCTTCAAAACCCACAACCATTATCCTCCAAAAAAAAAAAAGTATTTACACCCCCTGAACTTTTTAACATTCCTGCAAACTTTATAGGAACTCTAGGAAAATAAATATCTTGCATAATTTCACCTTTTTTATTATTATTTAGTTTTGTTTTATTTAAAGTGGCAGTATTACATAAAGTCATGTCACAAGGTTATTCCTTCATCAGAAACATGCCTGGAACTTTGACTAAACGTTTGGTCTCACAAAGCACCGCATATTTCACATTGTTCTTCTTCCAGCCAAGCTTCCTCCTCACAGCTCCTCCAGACTAGCGGCAGCAGCAATTAGCAGACACCTGGTGGAACTACTGTATCACATGAACTACTTCTTAGTCCTAGTAATGATTGGAAACAGCATAGTGGAAAGGTTTTGTTGTGACGACTTGATGAAGGAAAGTCTTGGAAACAGTAGGAGCTTCTTAAAGAGACAGAGACCAATTTCAAGTTATCCATTCATCCATCCATCCATTTTCTATACACCCTTGTCCCTAATGGGGTTGGGAGGGTTGCTGGTTCCTATCCCCAGCTAACGTTCCGGGCGAGAGCTGGGGTTCACCCTGGACAGGTCACCAGTCTGTCGCAGGGCAACACAGAGACACACAGGACAAAGAACCATTCACACACACACCTAGGGAGAATTTAGAGAGACCAATTAATCTGAATTCCAAGTTATCAAATTGTGAATTTCTTTTAAAGGGGCGGTATTGTGTATCTTCCAGGCATATGGTGCCATTTTATAGCACAATCAAGTAACTGTTAGTTTTTCTTTGTTTTTCTAAAATAAAAGATATCAAACATAACTTATAAGAATCAAAACGACACTCCAGTTATGTTTCTGATGAGGGAATAACATTAAAACATGAAATAACATGATACTCATATTTAAAATTATACATTCAAACTAATTAAATAAAATGTTTATTTGTATAAGCTTGCATCTCAGAAATAACAAAAAATAAATCTGTTTATAAGAAATTGAAACAAAAACTGAAGTTCAAGAAGTGTATTAATCAGTAACTTAAACTACATTTGGAAAAATAAACATCCTCATTCTCATCCTCATCTGTCTATCTGTAAACCACAGCATTATGGAGGAGTGTTTGTTTACATTAACGCTCTGTAGCGGGACAGCTCAGCCCGAGGCGGGTCCACTTCCTGAGGCAACGCCCAACGAGCCCTGAATCCAAAAGGTCACGATCGCATCCTGATCCGGGGACGATAAGAATCTTAGTGACCCCACAGAGAGCAGCTCCAAGCAGCAGGAACTCACCCGCCACCAGAACCTGACCTACATTCTGTCCAATGTGGGTCAAGTTCACCACATTAACCTTTGACCCGCATCAGCATGCTGAGCTCCAGTGGATGTATCGTGTTGGCTTCACATTTAACACTCTTTGGGTCCCGTGTTTACAGTAGAAACCAGATATTAATATACACTGAATAAAAACATTATTATGATTGTAATATAGATCTAATTATTTATATTTGCTAAAATATACACAATTTAGCAAATTGTTTATATTTGCTAAATGTCAGAAAACTTGGCAAAATCATTTTTTAGAAAATTTTTGTAGCTTTATAATTTATCAAGCTTCATACAAATGACAGTAATGCCTGACACTGACAAAATGTACTTGAACTTTTACAATTACATAAAAAAAAAATGTAATTTAACTGACACATTTATCAGTTAAATGTATCTGATAAATGTAATTTGTTTTAATGAAATTGCATAAAACAAATCTAAAAAAACACCTAAAACGTTTTTGTCAACTTTTTTGGCATTTACCAAATAGAAATAAGTTTGGTAATCTATTTTGATGTTCTTTCAGTATCTATTTTAGGGCTTCCTGTCACTTTAAATCCAAATAATCTGCTGTTGGCCGCGATCCCCCAACTCAACATTTATAATCGCAGGTGAAAACAGATGAGCAATAATAAAACTGCACATCTTTAAAAAGCAGAAGTAGAGCCTCCTGCACAACCAACAATAATGCAGAAAGTGGTTTCTGGATGGTAATTCAACAACAAAACACACTTGTCTTTTCCCACAGCCACTGTAAAACCAGCTGACCAAACTTGCTGGGGCTCTGTATGGGTTGCTAGGTGATGGGCTGGGCTTTGGCGGGGTTGCTAAGTAACAGCGCAAAAAAATGTCTGGATGATTTTTTTTAAAGCGCTGGGTTTATAAACCCTCTATTATTACTAAATTAGCAAAGTCCATCTAAAATAAAAATACCTGTAAAATGTGATTTTTTTTCTCTCAAAATTTGTTTTTATTTTTCACACAGAACAGACAACATTTGAACAATCAATGAGTTTAAATGATTTATTAAACATGTCTATAATGTAATTTAATATGCACAACATTTTGGATTAAAAAAAAAGCAGGAGATTTAAAAAAAAAAAACTTTAAAGTCCAACCCACGGATAAGAGGCCTGTACAATATGCACATAAAACCAATTAAAACCAGTAAAACAACGCTTAAAGTTGGTGATACTTTAAGAGTCTGGCTAGACCAGATTATTCCTCCAGAGTAAACCCTGGAGGAATGCGGCCTGGTCTGAAAAGCTTCTCTGGCTGTCAGGGTTTTTATGACAGCAGAGTGATGAGGGCGTCCAGGAACTTACTCCGATCCTCCGACTTCAGTTCAATTACTGTAAACAGAAACACACGGATAAATAAACTGTGAAAAGAAAAAAAACAACAACAACAGAACACATCCATCACAACCCAGGTGTGTGTTTTCATGCAGCAGAATCCCTTGGAAAATAAACGCTCCGAATGTTTGAGGTGGGAATGACTGGAAATTATCTGAAACATTTCAGAGGTGCTGAAAGTGACAGGATAACTCAGGAGTTATGTCTCCTGTGGAGTTTAGCTTTTCGGATCAACAGACAATCCTGCCACCTGCTGTCTAAACAAGGAGGCAGACGCTTTTCCAAAGATCTTCCCCAGTCTGTCCAGATTTACGTTGAGCAGAAAGTATCAAATGTTTCCCTCATTAATACACAATGATGCTGTTTTTGAAGATAGAAAGGTGAAAAAGATGAGAATATTGAACCCAATTTTTTTAGAATATATATTAAAAAAAGGAAAAAAAAAATCAGTTATTGGTAGAAAAGTTTTTAGATAATTTCATTTTTTTTCTCTTTTACTTTTCAAACTCAAAAAATTCCAAGTTTCTTACTAGAAAATGTCAGATTAATCTCAAAATGTTTTTTTTCTTCTTGCAAATTTATTACTTTTCTAAGTTAGAAATTTCCAAGTTTTTTTTTGTAAGTTTCTAAATTATTTTCTGCAAAATTTCTAAAATTATTATAAAACTGAGGGGGGGTTTTTTGGAGGAAATTTCTTTTATCTGCAATGGCCCAAAAAAGGGAGAAAAACAAATAAAAAAAACAGATTGAACATTAAGACCTGCTGTGTCAAAGTAGCCTTCATTATCATTAATAAAAATGGACAAATTTTTTAGATTTTACAAATAATGCATTATGTTCATGGGGTTTTATTTCTGTTTTAATACCAAAGCAAATTAACTTTTAGTTTCATTAATTCTCTTCCTTGAAAAGAGTAAAACAATGCAGGAATCTGCTGGAGGAATGACGACCTGATGCATTTTAAGTTATGCACAGTGATTGTAACTGAACAAGTGAGGCCTGCAGAGCTTTAAATGTTCTCTGTAATTTTGTGATTTCCTGGTTGAGTTGTTGATGCTCTGAGTAATTTTGATAGACTGACTCGGTTTATTTATGAAGCAGTGTCATAATTCCTGCATTAACGAAGGCACAGGGTACATGGGACGGTAAATAAGCGCCACTTACTCGACGTGTCAAAGTGATCATGAAGGGTTCTAGAGTTGGTGCTCTCTGCAGCTTTTTCAAAGGCCCGACCAAAGAAACTTTGAGAAAAAACAAACAGAGTTCACAGTTGAGTATAACAAGTTCTCAAGAGGCTTTAGAATTGAAAGTGGAAACTTACTTCTTCTTGTCCGACGTCTCTGACTCTGGAGGGATTCCCACAACGATAACGGTTCCCTTCTCCACGTCTTTAGGAGCAGCCATGATGAGAGGAAGCAGCTTGCAGCGTTTGTTCCTCGTCTGAACAGGCAGGACAACAAATAAACGAGGGGAAAGCCTTAAATGTCTGAGTCCGAGTGAAATTCAAGCACTTTTCACGCATTTTCAAGGTACGTTTTCAAACTTTTCCAATACCAGACTTTGGGTATAAAAATTACACAAATGAACTAAAACAAATCTCTAATATATGACATCATTTATTACTGTTTTTAATATTTGTTGTGGTTGTGTTCTACAGCAGGAACAACGTATACTAAAATATAACAAAGTTTTATGTTTTGAAAAGTTTCTCTTACACCCTGAACACCTGACTGGTCAGAGGACAAAACACTGATTTATCCTGCAATTTCAATAACTTTGTTTAATGAATAAACTATAAGATCATCAATAAGTCACTTAGCCATTAGGAAAAATAAATATGCATTACACTGAAACAGTCCAATCAAATCTTGAAGTAAATTACCTTCCTGTGCAAATTAAAAGCTTGAACACAATTTAAAGAAAAAGTTACAAAAGAAAAATCTCTGAAAAAAGTTCTCACCAAGTTTCCTGGAATTCTTCAAATTCAAAAATACTTTATAAATCCAAAAAGATAATAAAATGTTGCTGTAACTAATTAATTAAAAATTCTTCACAGACTTATTACATGTAGTGATGGCTGTGGGTAAGAAAGATCTCCTGTAGCAGTCTATATTACAGCAAATCTGAAGAAGCGTCTGACCAAAGATACTCTGTCTTTGTAAGAGCCAGTAGAAAGAAGGCTTTTAGCAAATACAAATCATTTTAACTGAAGTTTAGTCTGACTTAACTTCAGACAGTGAGAAAAACAAATGTGTCTGTTCTTTTAATAAGAAACATGAACATATCTGGTTTTTACTATAAATAACATTTTGCAAACTTAGGCTTTCAATCAAAAGGTTAGATTGCACTTTATTACAAAACTGTGCAGCACTTCCAAAGACTTGATACAGAAATCGAGCAATTTACAAACCTTGAAAACACATATTAGAAAGTCCAGGATTTTGAAGGATTTAAAGCACCTGTGTGATCATTGCCTCCAGAATCAAACTCACCGAGTGGACGAACGCCGTCAGCAGGTATTTGCAGAGCAGAGTTAGCGCCAGCGGTTTGGAGAAGAGCTTCACATCAGGCGTTCCCTTCATGGAAAAACAGAAGAAACAGGAGTTTACCTGGGAATCTGCAGCTCAGCGGAAACATCTTCACGAGTAAACAGTCATACCTCCATGAGGTAGCAGTAGAGGAAGGGTCCCTGCGACAGGATGATGTTGGTGCAGATGCAGCTGGCGACAGTCTGCTGGATGGCGATCAGCTTCTTCTTCGCCAGGTCGATGCCTGACAGGAGACGGTCCAGGTTGCTCCTGCACAAAACAAATGGAAACAAATGAATGTGCTCCTGCATGCATGTGGTATTACTGCCGACGCAATGACAGATTATAGTTTTCCCTGAAGTTTGACCTGCTGATGCTAATTTTCACTCCCACTGCAGATAATTATTTTAGTCATTGATTATTCTGACAATCATAAAAGGAATTGGCAGAGGTTTCACCAATTAAAATTTAAGACTTAATAAGAATGAATTTGAAGACCTACATAATTTAAAGAAGAAATCTGTTTATTTTTGCGATGCTATCCACAGCCTTAACCATCATAGTGCTAAGCTTTTTTCTACAGTGTACAGGACGAAAACAGTAGTGAGCCAGTGGCGAAGACGAACGTCGACCATAAATTTACACTTAACCATAACTGAAGCAACAACAAAAAACAAACAAACAGCTAGCTAGTTAGCAAGGTTATGTTAGCAACTAGTTAACGGAACGCAATGAAGATATCTCTGTGTGACTCAAACTTTTGCCTGACAGAAAAGACCTGCGAGAATTCAGAGAAAAAAAAGAAAACTACATAGAATATACGAATAAAGAGTTTGGCAATGACAATATTTAAGGCTTGTGATTTATGTATTTGAAGCTAACTTATGCTTTTAAAATTAACTCAAGACATTTCTTAATTTTAGCTGCAGAAATTTAAGACAACAAAACACTTTTTTTTTCTTTTTTTTTTTACAGCAGTCATAGTAGAGCGCATGCAGCGGTAAAACCAGCTGACCAAACGCTCAGGACCTCAGCTTGGGTTGCTAGGTGACGGGTGGAACTTTGGTGGGGTTGCTAGGTAACGGGCTGCCTTCGCTGGGGTTTCAAGGTAATATCTGAAAATTTTCACCAAACCAAAAAAGATGAACTTATTGCCCAAAAGCGACTGTGTGTTTCTTTTAAGCTCTTTGGTTGTTTCTTAGTTTGAGACCAAACTACAAAAAAGGGCTAAATGTGAATTTGGCCTGAAAGGTCCCCTTAAAAAATGTGCAACGGCAGCAGCAGTTGTGCTATTTTACAGAAAGGCGACAGCATTAAGACGAGTTAGTACTGGATAGCGTACGCACCGTGAGAGGGCATCGAGTGCTTTGATGAAGTTGTCGGTGGGGTCGTTCTCGTCCCGCTCCGTGCTCTCCAGCAGGGCGGTGGCGGCGTGCACCATGTCGCTGGCCAGGAAGCTGTTCTTAAACCCGAAGTGGACGGCAAACGTCTGAATGCGAATGTCCTTCATTCTGTCACATTCACAGGAAAATATGAAACCAATGTTAAGAGCTGGTAAAGCAACAAGTTGCTTCATTTGCACTTTTTAATTTGTTGTTTTCTTCTGTTGGTGCCATTTAGTTATTTCTATTTCGTTGTTGGCTTCAATCTCACCCCATGGACCATTATCTTGTACATTACTGGTTATTTTTAATCTGCTGTGGAGGTTTAGAGTCCTGAATTGTTTGGGTCACATGCAGGTCTGTCACAACAAGCAATAAATCAATCAATCAATCACATGACAAATTATAACATTATAACTATAATAATTTCCATATTTATGATTTATTGTTTTTCTCTGCTATAAATTGGATGACAAAAGTCTTCAGTCTGGTGCTTTGGCCTCAACTAGTCCTTTATTTGAAGGGCAAATTTGCTTACAGAGAATTTATAATTTATTTTAATTATTTTGGATATTTAAAATTTCTGTTCCAGTGTTAAATGTTCATTTGAGTGTAAAAGAATCTGTTCTTGTATTATTACATCATTATCATTAAATTACTTGAAAGTGGTCTCAAAACAACAATATTATCATTTATCGCAATAACGTCTGGAACAATTTATCATCCAGAAAGATTTGTTATTGTGACAGAGTGATGCACACGTAGGCGAGAGTTTTTTAACTTGTATACATACCCGTATTTATTAGACGACTCCTCAATGACGTCCCTGAGGTTCTCTTTGATCGTAATGTCCATTGACTTAAATTTCTGTTTAACTTGTCTCAGTGGTAGCCTGTAACAAGAATTAAAAACGCACACATACGGAGCAAAACACAAAATAAACAATTAAAGAAACAGGAAAGCTCGGCACTGTTTTTACACAAAGCTCGTACCCCATGTCAGCCAAGAACTCCTGGAGTTTCTTTTGTCCTTTTAAGGTCCAAAGCTTGAAGCTGCATGCTGTGTAGTAGGAGTTGCAGATGCTCTCATACAGAGACCAGTGATGGTACAACGCCAGACGAAGGCTAAAGAAAAGCGTTAAGAGAAAACATCTTATGGCAAAACAAGACAAAATCCAAGAATCTATAAGCAATGCAGAAATTTCTGATGTACGGTTAAAATAATAAAACCAAATGTAGTTTTTCTCAGCGATTTCAAAGTTACAATCTTGTTATCAAAATAAAGCTAACACTTTGAAGACTCCACCAGATGTTTAAGTATTACAGCACTTGCTATAGTTTCAGAGAAAAATAATTTGGATTTTTTTTGTCCCTTGTCAGACTTTTTTTGCACTGTAAAGTATAGAAATCTTTTAGAAATATCATAACGTTTTGGCCCATTCCTCTCCTGTGCGAGCCAAGCTGCGAGACAAACCATAGAGAAAATTATGCAGCTGAGATAAACTAAAAACTAATTTTTGCTTTTGGCAAAGGTTAAAACCGGAAATTTCCTGTGTTTTTAGTAAGTAAAACTTAGACATTTTTATATGTCTAAAACTGCTCTTTTTTATAGTCACATGTATTTTTTTATTCAATTGTAGTAAAACAAAAAGGATATGATATATTTGACTTCAATTAAGCAGTTTTTACTTTTTGGAAATCAAGAGTAAAATAAAAGGGGAAAAAAAAAAAATTACGTCATTTTATTCATGAAAAAGAATTAAATTAAAACCTCCAAAATGTATAAATTTTTTTGCCACTACCAGAGCTCCATACAAAGTCTGTGCTTTTGCATTAGAATTTTTGAGAAAGGTTGCATCAGCTTCTAGTCTGGTGTTTCCATGGATACCAGCTATGTTTATGTTTGACCGAGGGGCCTTAATGAAGGATACTCGTATTCAAAGGAGATCCTCATGCAGTCGATGGACAGAGAGTTCTCCTCATCCTCGTTTCGGTGGTTGTGTCGGGAAACGTGGCGCTGCACCGTCGCGATGTCCGACACGTACTTCATGCTAAAACGAGAACATAAAATCTCTCTGAGAGACGCTTGGTGATTCGTATCAAAATGCGTTTTTCAAAATGCAGAAGTTGTTCTTACTGGGGGATTTTATCATGAACCCACTGGTCTGTCAGGCCGATGACGGCCCACCTGCAACAACAAATAACAGAGTTAACCCACAGCCCGCAGGGTGACGGGTCCAATATTAACCTGTACTATGATTTGATGTTCGTACATCTTTCCCACAGTAAAATTCAAACACTTTTCAAATCTTTTTCAAATCTTTTCAGCACCAGACTTTGGAGATAAAAACAGGACAAACTGACTAAAAAGAAACCAGTTTCAATTTACTATTTTATAATATTTACTACTGTTATTAACAATATAACAAAATTTTACATTTTATCTCAAATATCTCAAACAAAACACCAACCTAACACCACCATTGTTTATTATTTATTTCTGTTTCGCTATTTATTGATTATGTAACATAATTGCACTAAAATGAGAACTATGCCCCAATTTTGTTGTACACTGTACAGAAATGTACAATAAAACTAAAGATGTTACAATCAATGAGTAATTGAGACAATAATAAATTAGGGAAGATAAATATTTATTAAATTTAAACAATCCAAACAACTAGTGCGAATTTGCTCGAATTAAATTATATAACATAACATACAAAGAAAATTACAAAAAACTAAATCTAGAAAATGTTAGTTTGATTTAAGTTCAGACAGTGAGGAAAAAAAACGTCTCTTTTTATTAGGTGTGTAAAAAAAATTAAAATCTAATTTCAACCGTAAATAAAATTTTCCAATCAAATATTAGATTGCATTTAATTTTTTTTTTTTATTGTGCCATGCAAATATCAAGCACTTTCAAGGATTATATACAGAAAGGAAGCACTTTCCAAACCAGTTCAAGCATTTTCAAGCAGCACATTTTCTGTTTGAACAGATTTAATCTCTCAAACATCATGGATCCCCACCAATAAACTCCATGGCCAAAATCAGAGTGATGTCAAAATGAATGAAAGCTCACTATGAATTCATTTACGTTGAATTCAGGTCAATCCCGTGTATTCATACTGCTCATAGTCGAACAGGATCTCCCTCCTGTCAAACATTCAAATGACCCAAAATATTACAAGAATGCAATTGAACGACAATAATGTAAAAAAAAAAAAAAAAGAGAATAAAGCCAAAAATATTAGCAGAATAAAGTCGTACAACAAAGTCAAAATAAAGTAATATTAGAAGAATAAAATCCTAATATTAGCTGAATAAAATAGTAATTTCACGAGAACCCCAACACAAAAATACCACAAATATCAAAAACAGGAATGTTGAGCACCTTGTGAGGTTATATTTTTGTATCACTTTTCCAAATAGGGAAATACTTCACGTATTAAACGTTTCAGTATTCAATTATTGTTCTGGATTTGCAGGATTTATTATGCAAGATTTGAAACGACGCACACAGACTGAGCTGTTCAAGTCTTCAAGGCTCCACAGAGGCTTTTTTCCTCATTAAACAACTTTTAACAAATTGTTCTGCAAATTTTATGCCGATATTCTGGTAAAGAATTTAAAAATTCTTGTAGCCTGGTCCTAATAGTCAAAGGCATGAATGAAAAACATATTTTCTGTCAGTTGTAATTTCTTTTTTTTAGAAAACAAGATAAAGATGGATCAAAATCAGAAATCGGATCTGGTTTAAAAGGAAATCGGAGATTTATTTTTAAATAAATCACCCGGTTCTACAGCAGCGTAACGAGCAATTTGTTTCACAGATAATCTGAGAAATTGAGAATCGACAAAGACGTGAAAGAGAATTGAGAAAACAGAAAATGGAGATGGTGTCTTTATGAAACGGATCAGCTGATCACCTTCTGGCCTCCCACTGCCTCTTTGCTCTCTGCCTTTCGATCCGCCTCTCGATGGCGCCCTGCAACGACACAACAGTCAGCTCCAGTCCTCAGCTCCGCCGCCGCGGCGACACTCAACTCACTTCATCAAATCTCCTCCGTTTGCCCGACGGCTCCGAGCCTTCCTCGCTCTCGTTCCCGGAGTCTTCGCCCTCCTCCTCCTCGTCTTCGTCCCGGAAGATGTCGTCGTACGTCGGCACACCGAGATCATCGTCCTCTTTGATGAGCAGCTTGATCTGCAGAGGAGAAGAAGATAGAGGATGAAACAACTAGAAGGACGCCATTATGTGATTTCCCCATTTGAGACAAACCAAAAAAGATTAGAAAGAAACAAAGGAAGGAAGGAATAAAAGAAGGGAAGAAGTAATTAAAGGAAGCAAAAAAGGAAAGAAAGGAAGTTGAATGGAAAGAAAGAAAGGATAGAAAGAAAGATAAAGTCAAACGGGAAGGAAGCAAGGAAGGACAGAAACAAAGAAAGGATGGAAATAGAAGATGGGGTAGGACAGAAGGATTTGAGGATAGAGGTAAGGAGAAAAGAATGGATCCAACTGAAGGATGGAGGACGTAATGAAGGAAACAAGCAGAAAGGAACTAAGGACGTAAAGAAAGAATGAAAGGGAGGAAAGAAAGAGGCGAGGGGACAAAGTATCCAAGGAAGGCAGGAGGCTTGGGAGGAAGGAAACAAGGAAACAAGAAGGGAAAACTATTTTTAAACAACAGGAGAGAAAACAAAGTCTGGAAATAAAAATTAACTCTTGTATGTTTTTTTCCCCCAGACTAGATGAAGTTTTGTACAAATTCAGGTCATTTTGCCAACAGTAATAAAATCAAGTCGACAATAATCAATAATCAGGTGACGTCACCTGAGTGTCGTTGTAGACATTAACAACATCAACGGGTCGGTGCGTGTCGCAGATGAAGAAGATGGAGTCACCGTCCGGCTGCAGCATCTCCAGCAGGTCGACGTTGGCGCCGCAGTTTACCAGAACAAAATACCGAAACTGCAACACAAAGGAAAACTCTCAGTCCAGAGCTTCAACATGGCTTCCTCCTGCATAGGAACCGGCAGGTGAAACTCACCTGTTCCTTGTGCTCCAGGAAGGCGGTGCTGAGGTCCTGCCAGCCCGTAACCGGTACCAGAGTGTACTGGATCTGATCACAGTGAAACAGCGCCTAGAAAAAAACCCTCCATTAATCACCAAATAAACAATAATAATTTAACATTAGACTTTAGTCATCAGGCAAACCTACTCCTGCTAATCAGTGCACTGATTAATATGAAATATAAGCCTGGCAGCCACCAGGCTGTGTTCATTTTCAAACACTTTATTTTCCATTTCATTAACTCAGTAAATAGTTTATGCAATATCTAAAAAGAAATCACAAATGAAAAGAGCTTAAAGCATAAACTTAGAATATTTTCCCCCAATTCACATAAAAAAAGCTATTCAGCTCAGAAGACTACTACAAATATATTTCAAACACACAAAAATACGTCAGTTTACTCAAAAATAATCACTTCAAAAAGAATTTTAAAATTTTTTTGAAACACAGAAACAGATTTACTGTTTTATCTCATGGTTAAATTTGTTTCATAAATTGGCACCTTTAATTGAAATGCATCTGTCCATCGTTGCTGCTCTGAATCTACATTTTTTAAAATTTCAGAACCTTTAAATTTACATTTGTCTTCTCTTTACAAATCTATGCAGAATATGATTTGGTGACAAATGTATGCACTTTGTATATACATTTTAATAAAGCTTTACTGCACTAATACTGCATTTGTGTGATCTGTGAATTTACATCAACATTTAACCAAGTTCTTGGCATTGACAGAAATTTAAATATTGTTTATATATTTCTGTAGTTGTTTTGTATTGTGGTTTTTTCAGAATTGTGTTTTTTCTTTTTTGATTTGTGCATGGAAAAGTTAAAAATAAATAAGAAATAAATAAGTAAATATTGAATAAATTAAATAAATAGCATTGCGCCTGGGGAGGAGATTCAACTGGAGGAACAGGTGATACATCTTTAAATTAAGTGTTGCTCTTAAACTCAGCTCAAACTGAACATCCTGAGGCATTGTGGTCATTATCAAACTTGTGTGAACAACCCAAACCAGACATTAACATACACAACATTTTTTATTACTGGCTGACAATAAATCAAACTAAACTGTTACAATCCAGTTAAAATTACCTAAATCAGGTTGAGCAGCTAAATGTCACAATAATGATTTGCTATTAGATTTTAAATCTCTGAGAGTGAGAAGAATAAGAATATTTGCCTTCGAAATATCTGGTTTACACTGTATTTGCTTGTGCTATTGTAGTAGACTTAAAGAAAAAAATCTGTAAACATTAAATGATCTAATTTTTCCACTAATGCACATTTAAATACGCACACAGCTTAAACATAATTTAAAAACAAACATATTTATAAACTCTTAAAACACTAAGAAGGAGATAATGACAGCCAGATTTCTACATGTATTTGTTATTTTCATATAAAGTTTAAGCAGGTTTTCTTTGTTATGACTACAGCAGCTTTCTGAGCCTTAAAAGAGGAGCTAATTCACGTTGATACCCCTTACCTGCAGTATTTTACAGGCGCAGAGAGCATCGATGTCTGCTGCAACCAGGAGGGCAACTCTCTAAATGCAAACAAAAACACATAAAATCGACTATTCACCGTCTGGACAGCTTACTATCTGACGCTAGCTTAGTTAGCCAACAAACAGTTCCGAAAAACCTACCTGGTTGGCAACAACGTCATAAAAATCCTTCTTTATGTCGGCGATAAACATGTTTAAATCGCGATTAAATACGAGACAAGCTTGATAAAAGTCCGTAAGACGCCTTAGTGGAGAATCTAATTCAGTTTGCAGTCAGTGCAACAGTTTCCACTGCCATAGACAGCTGTTGTGTTCCGCGTTAGAAATCAGGCGCCAAGTGCACGCGTAACGTCCAACCAATCAACGGCCAGGAGTACGACCACGTCAGTGTTCTCAGACCACGCCTACCAAGAACAAGAGACCTTACCACAGGGGCCGCTTTTCATTGGCTGATGCCCAATCTAAGTGTCACACGCGTGGCCGTCTCACAAACACACGCTTCCCGTTAGCTAAATACAGCATAATGGCAGCACTGATACAACTTCTACACCTTGAAGCCTCTGATCTGTAAGACTGCTACACAGTCTTACAGATCAATATGGAACGTGTACTGTATCTGACGCACACTAAAGATTTTATTTTAGCAGAAAAGGCTTTGGACTAAACTGTTACTCGTGTTAGCCACTCTAACACCAAGTACAGCTAGTCAATCAACCATCGCTGTGTTCAGGGAAGCGCTGATTAATAATCCAGAAATAAATATCAAGCCTGGAAACTTGATATCGTAACGGACTGAATGTTATGTTTTGTTTTTAACGTAATCTTTGCTCGTCTTGCGGGGCGCAGGCGGTTGCCACGGTAACAGGTGTGCTTAAACTAGAGAGAGAGAGAGAGAGAGAGAGAGAGAGAAAGAGAGAGAGAGAGAGAGAGAGAGAGAGTAAAAAGGTAAGAATGGTTTTGAGTTGATCACCTGTTCGGGTTATTTTACCTTTGTTTACCTTTGCTGTGGCGCATTACAGCCGCTGTAGTGTCTAAACGTTGGACTAATTACCTCGTTCATTTGTGACTATACGTCATTCATAAAAAACATCAAATAGAACAAATATATTTCATAAAATTTTAACAAACAAATGGCTTCTTTACCTTAACAGAGCTCTTTGGTTCCTCCTATCAGTCTGTAGCTTCTCATATTGAGGTCATCAAACCAAATTCCAGATCTATCATAACTGACTGACACTTGCTGGCCTCAAGTTTGCAACCAGCTTGTGACTGAGAAACCAGTAACCTCCTCTCAGATGACATGGACTTGTTAGTTCCTCTGTCCATTGTAGTAGCTGATATATTGTGAAAACCGGTAGAAATGATGCACTAATGGAGTCATGTTGACATAGAAACAATGCGCTACGAGGCTTTGCTTGTGAGACTTGCGGTCACGTGGGTCGGTTGTGGGTGGAGCTTTGTAAAGGTCCAGTAAAATACACTGAAGCAGTTATAAACGGATAAATGTACTTAGTTTATAAGTACTTAACTGAGTTAAATAATGCAAATGATCAAAGGAAATAAAATGTAACACCTTTAAGTGTAATTTACACTGTAGAAGTCTATTGGACAACAGCTTGACCAATCTCATGATGAGACTGTGCAGATAACCCAGAGCAGAAGGGGGTGAGGAACAATTATAAAATTTTCCATTACACAACTTTTTGTGATGTAGAAAAATGTGTCTGTTTTAATTTTTTACTGTAATAAATGTGTCTTACTTCAATTGAACAGGAAAACTGTCCCAATAAATGTGAAAAATGTTTTGAATTGATGTATGAAAACAAACTTGCCAATTTAACAGTATATATAATACAACTGCACATATTATTTGTAAAATGTGGAGTTTTAATCACTGACCAAAAGACAAAAAAAAAAAAAAAAAAAAAAGAAAAAAAAAAGACATTTAGACTGTTTTTGTAGAAGATGCATCTCTGGTTTTAATTTTCAATTAATTACCAAGAAGGAAAATATGCAAACACCAGGAATATTTCCCCAACACAGTAAAGTGTTCAAGCATCACAACATGGAGAGAAAAAAAAATTGAAAACAAAAATCAGGACATCATCTCAGAATGAGCAGCTACATGTGGCTGTGATTCTAAAGCTAACAAGCAGTTCTACGAATAATCCCGTTTGCATTAACCCGATACAAAAAACATGAACTGAAAACCACAAGAAGCCTAACAAGTGGACGGGAGCTGTGAGTTAAATTAGATGCTGTTTAACTGTAAAACATGCACAATTTTATCAAGATCAAGAAGCCTAACAAATAAAACCAAAGTGCCCTAGAATATGAATCTTAATTTAATAATCACCACATGTAAAAAAAAAAAATAGAATAAAAATTTCAAGTAAAGTTAAACATTCCATGAAATTAAATATGCTAGTATTTCGATTTAAGGTCTGAAAGTGAGGTTTGTCCCCCAGGTGTCCCTCTAACGTTAGGACATTCACGTTTGACTCCATCAAAAATAACACTTGATCATTTCTGTTCTGAGGTAAAAAGGCAGCATGCCACATGGAAACACAGAGTTCTGTACATGTAAAATAACAGGGTGCGAGGCGTGGATCTGTAAAGTAACGCAGTAAACAAAGGCACAAAGTCACTCATTTTCTGACAAGTCTGATCGGAGTGCAGTGATTCTCACAGACGTGCTCTGAACCTGCAAACTTTGGCTGGTTTTACACAGATTGTAGCAAAAGGTCCAACACAAGAAAAACAATGAGAATAACAGAGAGGCTGACATCTCGAGCAAAATTAAGCAACAGCACAAAAACGTTACAGAAAAATAATAAAAGTAATAAAACTAGACAAAACAAAGCAAAAAAAACCCAACAACAAACAAACAAAAAAACACAGGTAAACAGTTTCCTTTTTTGAAAAACTAAAGTAGATGAGAAGGGAGATTTCCATTTTGGCTTTTTGCGGCACCTGACCAGCAGGAGAGGTTCAACCTCTGTCGGGTCCAGTACAAAGATCTGGTTCCACAGTCACTACCAAGCAGGCATGGGTCGGCTAGTGGTATCAAGATATGCAGAGGTTAAGAAAAATAAAAGGTTAAAATCTGATTATCTGAGTGAGAAGTCAGAGAAAGTGCTGGAGCAGATGGAATAACTCCATTCTGCCCCTCTCCAACCTGTTGCTTTGCACTGCCAGTCAGCTAGCTGAAAGAAAGCTACAACATCTATAGAAGAAAAGCAAAACATTTCTGTATTAACAACTGATTTTTGTAGTGTGGAAACCAACTAATTAGCCCCAGAGAAGGTAGCCTGACTGAGTTCACTCTGCAAAAACATGTAGGCACATTTACCTGAAAATCCCTACTAATTTTTTTATTCAACATTTCAGCAGGACTATTAATTGTTGTTTTTCTTTTGCAAATATAAAGAAAACAGATCATAATTTACTTTTTTGTGTTATATTCAGGTTTATTACAGTGAAATTGTAGTACTTTTGGATAAAGTTATCACATTTTGCAAATTTACCGACCCATGCCTACTACCAAAAACTAACTCATGGAGCGTTTCGCTTCAGCTTCAATTCATTCATAAACCCAGCTGTCAACAAAAACCACAGTTACAGTAGGTGTTAGATTCACTGAAACAAGGAAAGGTTTCCCTTACATTCCCTTTACAGTCATAAAACCCTGTAACAATATGATCCATTGGGCTGTTCAGCTATAGCAGAGACTAAAGTTAAAGTACAGCAGGCACTATAGTAACTCTGAAGCACAACGTGGTGCTGCTACATTTGCTTGTTATACTAAAGAGTTTGGCACATGAAGCCAGAGATGAAACACAAACAACGAAACAGCGAATGACAAACATTCAAGAAACACTAAAGCAAAACAGAAAGAATTAAAGCAACACAAACAAAGGCAGCAAAAAAAAAGAGTCCTGCTGACGAAGCTGTAGTTAAGCTTTCAACAAAACGGATGGATAATAAAACAATGTGACTAATTTTGAGTCATCAATTATTCAAGAAACCAACAACTTTTGTGGCTTAAGCCTCAACAAATTAAATATGCATAAATCTAACAGTCCCAACGCTGCGCTACCATCTAAATCACAAATCTACCCTTAGAGGAAGCAAACTACTAAAATCACTCCCACTTACTTTCCTCCCATTTCCCTTCCTTTTCACATGAAATGGTCCCTATAACTCAGCTCTGCTTACACTAGATTCACACTTCACAATTTCATATCACAAAGCAAATGAACATAAAAAAGTATGAAACATAAATCATGATTTTCCTTTTCTAAGCAGATACACGTCCTTATCTGTAACAGTCCTATTTATAAACCTGCTAATCTATGACTGATAATAATAATAAAATAACAATAATGACAGATTGTGGTAATATTCAGTGGGGATATGTAAACAGGATGAGCACTGGGGAAATAAACACTGATAAAGAAGATGCACAAAAGCACTCTTTCGTTAGAACAGTTTTTCTCAAGGATTACAAAAATCAATAATTTAATACAGAACGGGGAGTAAACAGCCAGACCGTTAATGTGATTGGAGATGTTTTTGTTGAGTTTTAAGCCAATAAAGAAAGAAAATTCTTCACTTTAATGATAATTCTTTCTTTGTCTGTGTCTGAGCTAAGTGAAGAAGATGACATTTCACTGCATTTCTTCCGGAAATCCTCACTGAACAAATTACCGCCCTATTGAAATTCAAGAAACAGGTTTTACAAACATTATCTTTGTGTTGCAGTAACAAACCTGAACAGAAAAAAAAAATGGAAAATTTGATCAAAATAATGATATATGAGAGGATGTGGAAAACGTTAGCTTAAAAGGTCCCAGTTTCTTTTAAATCGATTTACAGCATGTCGCTGTCCTCCAAAGCAAAAATATATATAAATAAATACTTTCACAAAAAGTTGGCAATATCCTGCAAAGGTTCAGGGTTGTGCTTTGGCTAATTTGAGGCAAAAATGATGAACAAAGAAAAATCTCAGGGTAATGTTCCTGATCACTACAAAAACATAAAATCTTAAGAATTAAAAATAACTTTTTAGCAAGATATAGGAGCTTCTTTTAAATCAATAATTTATTTTTATTGATCAGAAATATACTTCCAGTGGTCAATTATTTGACTTATAGCATGGAAAAATGTTTTATTATAAGAAATCATCTTCCAGTGGAACTAGTATTTCAATTATTTATTGAAATCAAGCTCCTATATGTAGCTGAAAAGTTACTTGTAAGTTAGTTTAGTCTTATTTCACTAAGATATCTGATTGGAAACTAGATAAAAAATAGTTGGTAAGTTTTTATGTTTTTGCAGTGTTGCGACCACTTCAATACCAGAAGACTACTGAAGTAGATTCAAAAGATCTGCACTCTTATGGAACAGACCTTTAAGACCACAAATCTTCTATTCAGTCAAGAATAAAGACTAATGGAAATAAATTAGATCTAGTGCCTGCATATCTGCTTCTTTAAAAAGTTGCAAGATTAAACAATCAAGTCACCCAATAATGGTTAACGCAGCTAAGCAGTGGTTGTGTAGTTAAATTGTCTCAATTGCTGTAACCTAAAGGCACAGAACTGGTCCAGGTGGAGACTCAAGTCGAACCATGAAACTAAAATAGCCGGTATGTTATGATACTTTTCAGTTTGCCTAATTAGAACTGTTAATGATTTGGTAATTCATTCAATCACACTCACAGAAACTTCAAAAGCTGCAGAAGTAATAACCAACAATAAATATAAGCACAAAGTTTCCATCCCAACCATTTTGAAAACCGTAATTCCACGGATCTCCTTGCAATCCCGTGGAAAGTGTTCGGGTCGCAGCGGCTCTACAGAGGCAGGAGGAAGTTGGAGTTGGCCAACTTACGCTCCTGCGCCGCGGGGACAGTCTGTCTCTGACGGATCGGTTTGTGGGAGTCCGGGTCCTGAAGTGGAGGAAAGTGCTGCCTGTAGCAGAGCCAGGCGAAGGCCAGACCCAACATGGACCCGACTAACACATCTGCACGGAGGACGAGAACGACAAGTCAAGATGTAAATCACACTTTGCTTGTTTAATTCATAACTTCCTGGTTTTGTTAATGATTCTCAAGTCTGAACAGTCGGATCTGCTTCCTGTTCAGCCTCTAACAAAGAGTTGATATGTGGAGAAAAACCTTTTGTAAAAACCAGATCAGTAGACGCATCTTTGCTTATTGTAACTACCTGTAAGGGTTTATGTTTTTACTTTGGTAACTTTCTTGTTAAGGCAGCTATAGTTAAAAAGGATTAAAAAAAGACACAAAAAAAAGCAACTCAATTTTAGCTTCAGTTGATAAGGGAACAAGGTTAGTAACTGGGATTGAAATCTGTGATTTCTGTGTTAATGGAAAGAATAGTACTAATGTAATGGGCTGTGCATAATAATGGATGGAAAAAACAGTTGTAATTTTTATTTCTTCTTGTCTAGCTCTTACGTAGGTTGATGAATATATGGACGGCTTTAATGAATCATTAATTAACCGTCACTTCTGGCCTTCTCAAAATTTACTGAATGCTACAAAAAAGTTAAAACCTTTTTTAATATTAAACCTTCAATAATTTCTCATTTATGTTTACCATTTAAAAAATAATAATAAATAGTAAATACTGAAAATCAAGCTGTTTTAATTCATCTTTAAGTACCTTGCTTTGTCTCAGTGGTCTAAAAGAAAAGCCAAAAAAAGTGTTTGGTTTTTTTTAAATAAAGACGGTTGAAATCAACCTCAAATAATTACATTTCTAAGAATTAATTACATGTTCTAACTAGGGCTGTACATAATGGCTGAAAAACATACCACTATGTGTTTTATATCAGTGAACACTGACAATTATTGACTAGCTTTTTGTTTAAACTATCTGAAATACTGCCAAACTGGTGACGTGAACTTCCCTGTTTTATCCACAGTGTTATCTCCAGTTATTGTACTCGTTTTCTCCTTTCACTCCATACAGCTGTATTTATTTTTAAGCATTTATGAGGCTGCTGTGGAAGTTTCTTAGCAGCTAGTTAGTTCAATCTGGCGTGGCTAGCTGTGAGAGGTTGAGCGACTAAAGCTGAGCGACTAAAGCTAATACATCAGAGCTATGACTTATAGATAATAAGAAACAATGTTTTACTATCTGCAATCCTTTAAAAGGTTTAGTATAATGTTATTCCCCAAGTGTCAGTTTCAGAAACACATGGTGAAGTTATATTTTCTAGCCCAGAAACTCTGACCTTGCCAGTGGTGCTTGTAGTCGCAGGTTCTGGAAAGAGCGATTACAGCTGCGAGGAGCAAAGGCGTGAGGAAGGCACACAGCCGCCACGCTCTGCCTTGGCCAGCCGGACTGAAGCAGCGCAGCTTTCCTGCGATGTACAGCGCTGTGAAGCCCAAACCTGCAAAAGCAACTAAGGGGAGAGAAAAAAAAAAGAGACACGAACTGAGAAATAGAGGTGAGGAGTGCTATTACTTTTGTTAGCATTTTGAGTAACCACGGCGACGTAAGTAGCAAAAAAAGCTAGCCAAATTCAAATCAAAACAAATTCTTACCGACACTGTCTTGTGTCAGTTTAGACTGAAAACAGAGATAGTATTTTGACTCCCCCTCTGGTTCTCACTCACACATGACAGTTTTCATTGAGGATTAATTACCATGGCAACAGAACACTGAGGAGGGCAGAGCTTCCAGTTAGAACTACAGAGACGCCACCTGACTACAGGAACACCTACTACAGACAAGATGGCAGAAGAGCAAAGGAGGTAAGTTCCATACAACTCATGAAACTTGATGCCCCTAAACAGACTACCACTTTGGACTGTCAAAATAAGAGCAACACACACCCAACAAAATAAAAGCCTTCACATTTTGGTGTTTTGGGCATCATATGACTGGCTTAACCCAACCACTGTTACACAAGTGATTAGCGAGGCCTTTTAAAATGAAGCGTACTGAAAATTTCAGAATAAAAACCTCAATATTTCTCTCATTTCACTTGTTAAGCAAGGCTAAAATACGCTAAAATACAATAGGAATATTTGTTGTTAATCTGTTGCTAAGAGATGAGCGTGTTTTCTAGCAGCGAAGTGCCACGAAGTAAACATCTGATGTTTACTTTTGAAAAATTTACTAACTGTAAGTTTCTTGTGTCCATGACAAGATTTTTACCTTTTTACTTTTGTGTTGAATGTCTGTTTTATAATATATTTACCACCAATGACAAAAAAAAATAAAAAATCACTTTTCTGCTAAATTTACCAACTGCACAATTCTTGTTAAGTAGTACATAGTGTAAGATAAGTAGTATTTCAAAAGAGCAAAAGAAATCTTATGTTTTTTGAACAATAACAATATTTGTTGTTAATCTGTTGCTAAGAGACGAGCATGTTTTCTGGTAACCAAAAGTTGCGAGAGCGTCTTCTGGTAACCAAGTGCCATGAAGTAAACATTTGATTTTTACTTTTGTAAAGATTTACCAACTGTAAATTACTTATGTCTAAGCATGTAAGCAGTACTTCAAAAGAGCTTATGTTTTATAAACAATAATATTACTTATTAATTCAGTGTTAAGAGATGGCCGTGTTTTTCTGATAACAAACTGCCACTAAGTATAAATCAGACTTTTTAATTTTGTGTTTTAAAATCTATGTGCCATCAATGACAAAAAAAAAAAAAAAACATTTTCACTTCTCTGCCAAATTCAGAATTCTTGTTAAGTAGTACATAGTGTAAGATAAATAGTATTTCAAAAGAGCAGAAGAAATCTTATGTTTTTTGAACAATAACAATATTTGTTGTTAATCTGTTGCTAAGAGACGAGCGTGTTTTCTGGTAACCAAAATTTTACTTTTGCAAAATTTAACAACTGTAAATTTCATGAATCTAAGCAGACAAGTAGTATTTCAAAAGAGCTTATGTTTTAAAAAAACAATGATATTAGTTATTAATTTGGTGTTAAAAGATTTTTTCTTGTAACAAACTGCCACAAAGTATAAATCAGATTTTTAGTTTTAGAATATATTTACCACCAATTACAAAAAATAACATTTTCACTTTTCTGCAAAATTCAGTAACTGCACAATTCTTGTTAAGTAGTAAGCAGTGAAAGATAAGTAAAATTTCAAAAAAGCAGAAGAAATCTTATGTTTTTTGAACAATAACAATATCTGTTGTTAATCTGTTGCTAAGAGACGAGAGCGTCTTCTGGTAGCAAAGTGCCATGAAGTAAACATTTGATTTTTACTTTTGTAAAGATTTATCAACATGTAAGCAGTACTTCAAAAGAGCTTATGTTTTATAAATAATAATATTACTTATTAATTCGGTGTTAAGAGATGGCCGTGTTTTTCTGATAACAAACTGCCACTAAGTATAAATCAGACTTTTTAATTTTGTGTTGATGTCCTATTTTATAATATATTTACCACCAATGACAAAAAAAAAGAAAAAGAAACATTTTCACTTCTCTGCCAAATTCACCAAATGCACAATTCTTGTTAAGTAGTAAGTGGTGTAATATAAATATTATTTCAAAAGAGCAGAAGAGATATTATGTTTTTTGAACAATAACAATATTTGTTGTTAATCTGTTGCTAAGAGACAAGCGTGTTTTCTGGTAACAAAGTACCACGAAGTAAACATCTGATTTTTACTTTTGTAAAAGTAGAAATCCGATGGCATTGCATTAACATTAGCAGAAACATTAGCAGTGCACTGCGCCCCACTAGCGGTCTAGCAGTCGCCTTTTCCCTAAAATAAGCTTTTATTTATTAGCCATATTTAGCACACTGAATGAAAGAAGTCAATTACATACAAGTAACATAAGCATTTTGGCTATTTTTAGCTGATACACTAATCTTAACTTACTGAATGGAGTAAGGAATACGTTTCACACAACTATTTTGGGACCAGTTCAATCAAAATGGCCGCTTACAGGAGGAGTGTCCGCTGGGAAAGCTTTTTCGTCCCTCTATGACAACATCTGGGTCACCGCTGCAGCGCAGCTCCAAGTTCATCTGACCGTCCGGGAAACAGCGATAGAAGAAATCTGGTCTCGGCCTGAAGGGAATAAAACCAGAGGCAGGATGATGTTTTCATTGGCAGGCGAAAAAACCCCCCAACTAAAAACAACGGCAAAACGATGTATGATGAGACTTTTTACCTGCCAACAACAAGTTTGATGACGTTGGTAAAAACTCCATTGAGCACCAGAGTCAGAGTCACAGCTGGATGATAGGAGGAAACAGAACAGAGTCATGAAAAACACACGTCACCTCAAACAGGAACATGTTTGTAGAGGTTTATTTCTCACCCAGAGAGGCTTCTCTCAGATCGCCATGCTCCGACTTTCTCAACAGGTTAAAAACCAGGATTATAATCAGTGGGGTTAAAACAGCCACACTCTGAAAAGAGCAGCAGTAAATTTTAGAAACTAAACAGTCACTAAACCTGCAAAGACATCATTCTGCAGGAATAAAACCTCTTCAACCATTATCATCTGACTGAACTTCCAAAAACAGGTCAACCACGATGTTAAAAACAGGCAGAAAAACCAAAAATATTACTATCACCCATCAATAAAACCTGTTGTAATAAACAATTAATTGCACAATAAATTAAAATGAGCTGGATAATTTCTATCCCGATTAATATTTTTTGAAGGGCAATTTTGTTTATAGACTTCATAATATGTTTTATTTATGGTTTTGGTTGTTCTGTTTTTTCCATTTTGGATTTATAAAATATATATTCCAGTTCCAGTGCCAAGTGTTTTTTATCGTTACAAAATTAAAGTTCATTCGTCTTTGAGAAGGCAGGTTTGCATTATTATGTCATTATCAATATATCACTTGAAAATGACCCTAAAGCAACAATATTATTGTATATCACAATATTTTATGGTACAATTTATCATTGAAATTGCTGAAGTTCTTTTTGGGATTTTGTTTGTTTGTAAAGGATAAAAACACTTTTGGGATTTGGGTTTACAAAAATTGTAGCACAACTTCACCATTATTCTCCGCTTTGTATTGGTCCATCACAAAAATTCCAATAAAATCCATTTCAAGTTGGTGTTTGTAGCTTTCTCATATGTGCAGAAGTTCAAGGGTCATTCCCACTTTAAAAGATGAAGTATATTTAGAGCAGCTCGTACTGTTCTAGAGCTCAGGGATACATACAAACATGAGAGAGGTTGGTACATGGTCCGACTCCACGCGGTGGAACTTGTACAGCCACATCTCCTCGGCCTGGATCTCCCGGTAGAAAGGAGGGAGCTGCTCCGTCACGCTAACAGAGACACAACACCAGCATCTCAGAATACGAGTCCATAAAGCTGCACTGGAAACTACACTGTGACATCAACGGCTGTGATGTTAAAAATAAAAAAAGGATCAAACTTACAGGAACACAAACAGAAGAGCAAACCGGATGGAGATTTCCGACAGGAAACCTTGCAGCAGTCTCCTCTTCATTTTGGTTCTTGGTTTGGACTTCAGTCAACAGCAAACATCATCCCGCCACTTCTTTACTAAACAAGGGTTAACAAAAGACAAAAATACTCAAAAACTTATAACAGATCAAATATTAAGAAACTTCTAAGTTTCTTAGAGTTTTTTCAGTAACTGATTTTAATCATTGAGAATTTCATTGAATTTCACTGAAGCCTAATAAAAAAACCTCCAGTGCAGCCGACCTCTTTGAGCCATTTCCCACAGAGGCCCTAGATATAAGCTGGAAGTAATAAAACGTGGCTTTGTTGTATAATATGCAGTTAATAAAAAAGTGGCGTGGAGGAGTGTAAAACACATAAAGGCAGAAGGAGATGGGGCAAAACAGAAACTTCATATTCATAGTTTGGAGCTAAAAAGAATCTTCTTTAAGATTTTTGTTGAATAAAAATGAACACAGTGACAGACAAACATTTTACTTCCGCTTAAAATAATGCCTGTTTCCATTTTAGTTTCAACGTTTTTAAACTAAATGGAAAAATGTAAAGACAAAAGAGAAACAAGACCTTTGGACTCAGTAGACGATACTAAAGATAATTTCAGATATTTACACCTCTTTAAAAATTGATACTTTCACTGAAACTGTAGTTTAAAACTCTGCATCAGAGAAAGGATAATAACATCAGAATAGCACACAGTCAGTTGTTCAGGTCACAGTGACCAGACTGCCCTTATCTAACTAGGCAGGGTTTACTCTAGTGTATTATAAGTTTTTTTTAATGTTTGCACTTTTAAGACCTTATAGTTGGTGTTCAGGTATTAATCGTCTAGTCTTTTAATAACACATAATTATCACGTGATCTAAAATTTCTTGTCAAGTTTAAACATTTTTCCACTCAAAAAAAAGCGATGGGCCGCTGGATGAATGACTGCACCCAACCACTGGGCTTAGCAAGTTTTCTGGGGGAAATCTTGAACTAGGAATGTCCACAATTGATCTCAAGGATAGGCCTAGTCAAAGCATTTTTGATCGGTGTCAGACTCTAAAATACAAAAGCACAGCAGGTCAGCAGCCACTGACAACGTCTACCAACTGGGGGTAGCAGCTGCAAATACCAATTAATGACAAACCTAAAATTGACCAACTATGTTGCATGTATCAGTCTAGATTATTAAATTCGTAAAAGTTGTTTTAAAGCAGTTTAACACTTATCTGATACACAAATTAAAATCTTCTCATAAAATGCTAGCTACAACACTAAACATTCATCTTTTAATTAACAAACTTTCTGCTTTCACTTTGATTTTATGAGAGGCATGATCACATCTATGTACTGACCTGCACACTGAAGTAGATCCAAATCAACCTTTAATTACATTATTCAAACTTTTTCAAATATAGAGTGACATAAATCCTGTTTCTATTTCTAAGAAGATATCAAATCTTTTTCAGTTTTCTTTAAATAGAGCCCAAAATAAATGATCACTTTTTTTTCAATATGGACAACATTTGACACCCTCTTGAAGTTTTGGATCAACAATAATCTACACATGCATTTAATACAAAAAATATTTGTTTAATTAAGAAATTATTAATAAAACGTTTTGATTTTAGCTTTTAATTTTGTTGTTGTTGTTGTTTTGGGCCAGTAGGACTCTTTAAAAACTAACTTATTTCCACGTGGTTAAGATCCAACAATGTGTGTGAAATATTTCTCAGCGATTTTAGTCCATGTTGACTTAAACATATCTCAATGCTTTGATCCCACCAGGTTCTGATCCGCTCATGTCAGTCCTGCAGCTGCAATCAAGACTCATCAGACCAGGTGTGTAGGTTTGTCCGATTTTGGTGAGTCAGAGTCAATCACAGCCAGGGTTTCTGGTTCGAAAAACTTAAAAGTGATTTTAGAATAACAGACGGATGAAAGGGATGAAAATACTTTAAGCTTTTTGTATTTAATACCAGTGGTTTATCAATATTTCCATGGCTGATTGCACTTTTTAGACATCAGATGCATTATGCTTTTTGTTGTATTTGGACAGAAAGGTTTTTCAGTCTTTTTAATCTTTTTTTTTTTGTTTTCAATAAACGGGAATGAAAATTTAGCCTATTTCTGATGGAAAGTAGTATCACTGCGCTACAAAACTGACATGCAAGAAGAGCTTGTTTATCTTTCTGTAATTAAGTTGATGGGGACGGTGATTTGAGCAGAGATTGCAGTTTAACCTGCTGACTGTATGTTTTACATTTGGCCTTGCCCTCCGGTGGTTTTTAAGCACTTATGTAAAGAGTTACAATGATATTTAAGAACAGAAGAGATCCATTGTTGGCCTTAACGCTCTGCTCTTCCTGGTTGAAAGGTTGCTGTTTTTAATTCTATTCCTGCTGCCTACAGATTAATTTCCTTGGTCAACCCTTTGCCAATAAACAATTTTCAAAGAGTGGCAAATACCAGATTATTTACTGGCGTATCGATATTTTTATCTGCCTTTATGAAAACATGTTATAACTTATTTACAGAAGCATTTTCGACAATGTGTTTTAAACCTGTTAAATTGTTGTCAGGAAGTGCATTTGGGATTTCTCAAGGGGCTTAGCAGTTTATTTACACTTATAAATAAAATATGTTACATTATAATCCGTCTTTCCTCGCTGTCTAAAACTAAAATCTGGCACAAAGGCCAACATGCTGCACCTGTATACCTTCCACATCCAGGTGAGAGTGCTATTAAAAACACTCAGCTTAACTATATACATATTTAGGTAATTGTAAAAATTAAACCAATATCCAAACCAAAACCTGTCAGGATAAAAAAATTAGAAATACAAAAAAAAATCAAGTAGAAGCAGATCTGTAATAAGCTAAGCTAGCATTTGTCAAACAACAATACATCCTTCATCTGATTCATTTCCGTGTTATCATTAAAGGAGCAGAGTGTCTCAGTTACTAACCTTAAACAGGCCGGAATTCATCTCTCCATACTTGATTTAACTCGTCAATTTAACACAAAACGAGCCTCGGCATCCCTCTTTCTCTGCAGACACTGGATGTATTTGGAGAAACAGAGGTGTCACGGAAGAGGGTTGCTGCAAGTGAAGTTAACGGCTAAAACTAACACTTCCGGTTTGTGGTTTCACGATAAAAGTCCAAGTACAAGCGAGGCAAATATAATAGTTTTATAATAATAATAATAATAATAATAATAATAATAATAATAATAATAATAATAATAATAATAATAATAATAATAATAATAATAATAATAATAATCTATTTTATTAGTATTATTTCTTAATTAAAATCTACTTATTTTTTTTCCCGTCCATTTCTTTGTTGTGCAATAGAATCATCAGTCACTGTGAAACTTTTTGTTTTGTTTTGTTTAAACAGGTAAATTTCTGCCTTGAAATTAATTTTGGAATTGTGCGTTTTAAAGAATTTCATGACATCTGCATTGTTAGTTTTTTGGGCTTTTTACAGTGAAATGTTATGATGACATAAAAGTATTTATCATCTGTAATAATTGTTTGTTTAATTGTTTATGAAATAGTAGTATTACTGAGTCCTGTGTTATTTTTTTAAAACATAAAATGTGTGTATTAGAATGACCCAAACAAAATAAAGTAAGATAAAAGCACTTTATAGCCACAAATTGAATGCTAAATATAACTATACTTTAATACATTATCTTACCATTACTTACATCTATAAATAATTGATTAATTCCACATGAAACTAAACTTATTTTAGAATATATGCGTGCATATTTATATTTTTGGAGTTCTGAAAACCGGAAGTTTCGATACGGCCCACTTTACAAGTTTTGACACGTGGATGCAAGAAGCCACGTCACATTACAGCTCGCCATCTAGAGGTTACATCTACTTCTATTTTAAAAAAATAGAAAAAAAATAAAAAAATCTATTATTTACGTATTTTTCACTTTTCACATGAAACACTTAAAATATATATTGCAGTACCTGCAGGTTTGAATCCTCATGGATGTTTTATCTTTTTTATTGCTTTAAAAAAAAAATAATGATCAACAAAATTTGGACTTTTTTGGCCAATTTTTATTTTACAAAAAAACGAATTAATGTCAAAGTGAAAGCCGATTTCTACAAAAATAATGACAAATAATATAAATATGTGATTACATGTCTATTCACCTCATTAACCTATTAAGTAGACGCACCTCTGGAGTCTGTGGATGGATCTCAGTGTTGCTTGCACATCTGGATGCTGCAATTTTACTCCATTAATTTATTGAAAGTGACTGACTTGTAGAAGCAATAAAAGAGTAAAACATCCAAAGTGCTGAATATTTTTAAAAATATCAATAGATAAATGTTATATATTGCTACACAGATGGTTGAAAAGTGAAGCAGCAAGAAATGTTTCACTGAGACAGAGTACAGCTTTATTAAAGTCAAACTTCAGGCATGTCTGAACTCTTCAAACTCAACTTCAGAATGAAAAAGGACAGAATCAATATCTTCAAATAAAAAGACAGATCATGTACAAAAAGAAGAGTGTCTTCTCAACAGTCACACACATTTAGAAGCAGAATTTTACAGGCAAAAATAAAAAATAAAAAAAGAGCACACCACAGTAACATGAGTCTATGCAAATTCAATGCAAAGTATTTACAAGTTCCTCGACAATGTGTGTGTGGTATGCAGAAACACAGGTAGTTAACATGGCGGTGTGTGTTCATCCACGGTTTAATAGAAGCGACACCAAGAGAGATAGATATGACCCCAGTCAGAGTTACTGTGAGCAGGTTTCCTACGAGTCAGAAGAGATGAAGAGTGCTTATGTAGGTGAAATTATTCATTTATTCCAACACTATTTGACAGGACGTCAGGTGAGACCTCAACGACAGACGGCCCAACATTGCACAAAAAAACAAAAACAAAAAGTCGTCACAGTGAACTGAAACATTCCCTTTGACAAACAAAGGGGAGAGGGATCGGGTGTTCCTTTGTAGATTTGAAACAAAAATCAGAGTTAAGGGTCACTTAAAGGAGAAAATAAAAACATAAAACCAGACGGTGAGACGATTAAAGCAGTAACACTTCAGCTGCGTCAGCTCAGCAGGGCAGGAGGCGACCAACTGGCACAAAGATGCGAGTGCGATCATGCGATCTGCAGGTGCAAAGAAAAACAAACAAACAAAAAAAAAAGGCTGCTTGGGTTTTTCTTTTCTTCTCTCTTTTTTTTTTTTTTTTTTTGCAGAATCTCTGTGCAATGTGGTGAAAATCAAAACAAGAGTAACAAATACAGCCAAACATTGGCATGGATTGGAATCCTCTGATGTTGGAAGCATGCACTCCAGCTCGACAACAATCACCATTACAACAAAAACAGAGGCTTCAGTGGGAATTATACAACCACAAAAACCAGAAGACATTCCCTCGAGCAACAAGGAGGCTGATGTGAGAAAAGCAAAGACATACAGAAACATCAAGTTTTAAGTTCGCAAAGGAAAGTGCCTTAATGATGCACTAACAAAGTACTATTAAAGCAAAAAAACAAAAAAATAAAACAAGAGCGTAGAGAATCCATTACCTTCAGCTCTGTGGATTAGTTTTATCATTAGCTCAACTCCAATGAGTAATTTTCAGATTATTCAATTTGTAAAAGATTTGAGGTGAAAATGTAAAAACCTCCAGCAAAACTGGAGTTAAAAAGAAATATCCTAATTATTTCCTTTTTTTCCTACGTTCAGCTACAAGTTTAATAGGGAAAAAGAAAGCTTAAACTACAGGAGAAGAGCAAAAATAGTCCTAAAAATAAATCTTTCAATACAATTATCTGCAATTCATCCAGGTCTTAATTATGTGACTCCAGCAACATAAAAAGGGGGATTTCACGTAGAATATTTTAGCCAAAAACTGCTGAAAAGCTGCAACATTGGCCCTGCTGAAAATCAAAAAACAAAAGCAACAGCAAGTTTAAAGACACTTTAAAGGAAAGAACATGGCAACATTGGCACTTTTTCACCCTGTGACCCCCAAAAATTTCTTCCATGGGCAAAAACAAAGAAGAAAAGCAGACATGTTTACAGAAAATTCTCTCATCCTGTCATGATTACATTTATCTGCAACAAAAAACCCTGGCATTTCAATACCGAACTGCGTTAAAACACCGATTACAGTGATACATAATACAGGCCGACGAGCAGCTGCTGTCACCAAATGTGGAATCATTACACCAAATGTAAGAAAATGGTTAGATACAGGCATAAAACGTAAAACTCCCCGTGTGTGTGTGTGTGTGTTTTATCTCATTATTTCATCATCTATGTTCGTTACACGTTGGTGAGAAGGGAGACGAGTTACTGCACTGGTGTTTGAAAAAAAAAATCTGTATAAAATGCGGTGCAATAAATACAAAAACTTTAGTTCTGACTTGATGAGCGATTTAAAAACACTGTACAGAAGTGTGTTTTTGTACATCATACTGGACTGGTTTGCTGTTTCACCATTGCTTCCTGCCAACAAACAAAAAGAAGTGCCTCTGGAGGATTTTTTTTCTCTTGTTTAAATCCAAAGCTGGGGCGGCAGTTTATTCCTATTTGGGCCCCCCTCTGTCTAAAACAACAACAACAAAATAAACTCCTAGCAATCAGGCCACTTTTGTTTAAAAACAAAGAAAAAGGAGACCTAGCATTCACAATGTTTCCAACTAAGAGGCAAAAACAGTCACAACACAGATTAAACTCCAATGTCATAACAAGAAGAGGTATCAGTTTTTTGAAATACTTGTCCTGTCCGTGTATTTCTGTGTCTGCCCGTGTGAAAGTGCTTTTCATAGGTTTGGCAAAAACATAAAAAGAAACACCGTCACAGTTCACGGGTGAAATGAAACAACTGAAATGAGCCGCAACCCTCTGCAGCGTGCCGAAAATTAAAACTTAAGGCTTATTAACAATACTTGAAACACAGCACCAGTGATTACAAGCTGGCTCCTCCCTCCGCTCTCCATTTACTATACAGGAAACGGGAATTAAGTAAAGGACGCGTGAGAACTTTAAAAAAAAATCCCCAAAAAACCAAGTTCTTGTTCCAGACCCGACAGAAGAGCCTCCGCCGTCCTGATTTTTAAGTACTTTACAATATGGTGAGCCAATTATGTACACAATGGCGAGTGGGACTGGCAATATGAAATCACAAGTACTTCTGTAATGTCATACCATTACACTATATACCATTATATTTCACCTTAATAGGACTATTTTCACAAAGAGGTCTGCGTAATGTTCAACACCGAAACAAACAAACGTAATACACCACTCACCGAGATGAAGTGAGAGAAATCTGTCTGTAAACATTGACAAACATAGATACTGTATATAATTATATTCATCTATACCCCATAAGTATATTAAAAAGCATGTTCAAGGAAGATTGGAATGTAGTGTGGTCCTGGAAAACAATAAAAACAAACAAAAACAAACAAACAAAAAAAAAAAAGTAAAATTGCACAAATTTGGTCATTTTTCCGAGTTCTTTTTCGACCATAAAGAAGAAGGAGGGTGGCGGATTGTGTCAGAGGCAATGAAGAAGAGCTGCCTTGTCTACGTCGTTTACAGCAGGGAAACGGGGGAGGAGAGCAGCACGGCGGGTGGAGAGGTTCGACGTAGCACCTTCCCTCCTCCTCCTCTTCCTCCTCTTTAACCTTTGAGATCTTCAGAGCGCCGAAGCACGGCAACACTTACAGGACTGTGGAAAAAGTGTTCGCCTCCTTACAGGTTTCTCTGGTTTTTCTGTCACATTTAAATGCTTTAGATCAAATAATGTTTAATATCAGAGCTAAATAATCTAACTGAACACAAAATGCTGCTTTCAAATGAAGATATTATTTACAGAGGAAAGAAGAAGCTGCTCACAGCAACCTGAGTCTATGTGAAGACGTACCTGTCTACACCTGATAAATCATCAATTAACAGGAAATTAATCCCAGGTGATCAACAGTTTAACAGATTAAAATAGGCCAAAATATCTCAGAAACCATCTTATCAGTCTGATAATGGTTACAATTATATTTCTATGGATTTTAGACTCACTGGAAAAACACAAAACCTTACCAAGGATTTCTGGTTTCTAGTGCAAATATCTTATTACACTTCAATTAAGACAAATTTAACTTATCAAGATATGGAAGCTTGTTTTAAGTAAATAATCCCTTGATATTGATGAGAAAGTGCTAGCTCCATCGGCAAATAATTCCACTTATGGGAAAATTGTCTTGTTAAAATAAACTCGTACGTCTTCCTGAAAAGTTACTTGTAAGTCAGTTTGGTTTTATTTCAAGTGCAATAACATATTTGCACTAGAAACCAAAAATACTTGGTAGTATTTGGCGTTTTTTGCAGTGTTCAATGTAGAAAACATGGAAAGGTGGTATCTCCACATCTGAATGACTTAAAAAGGTTTGATGAAGGTTTTTTTCCAAGAGGTCTGGTTAAAGTCTGGAGCTCATTCAGATGGAGAAACTATGACATTAGCAAAGAGGAATATAAAAAATGTTTATATCCAAGTATTAGTGAGAAATTATTTTCCTACCTTTAGCCAGGTTCCTTTGATTAGCTTTCCCCCCTTTAAATAAATCAAATCATCTTTTGAATGAATGTTTTTGGATTCAAACAGATTGTGCTTGATATTAAAATTTGCCTGATGATGCAAAACATTTAAATGTGACAAAAAAAGCGCCAACAGTAAAAGAAGAAGAAACGCAGAAAGGTCTGGGCCCTCCGGAGGGCGCAGGCGAGCTGTAGAAAGTGTAACTATTTTTTATCTTTTATGGCGAGAGAGGAGAGAAAACAGCGCATGATTATGCTCAGTCACCTTCCCGTGTCGTTCCTTCAGTCGCTCTGCTCTCTCTGCCAACAGCATCAGTTCATCAGCGTGTCCCAGCCGCTAGCGGCGGCTATCGCACCGCTTAAAAAACAGAAAAACAAACAAGAACAAACACAAACACCCTTTGTGAAGTGCGCCGCTGCAGACGTCAGAGAGCACTTCGCTGGGAATGAGGTATAGTGGAAGTTGCGGCTTCACTCTTTAGACTCCTCTTTGACCCTGACGGGGCTCCGATCGAAGCGCCGCGGCTGGGTCGAGCCGGAGCCCAGCGGACTGAGCGGGTCGTGGTTGGAGCAACAGAGGCGGTCGTCCAGAGCGGAGGTGGTGAGCGCCCCCGCCTCATGGTCCCGGCAGAATGAACGGGGGCAGAAGTCGCAGAGTGACGAAGCCGAGGCGCCGCATACGCTGCAGTCGTGCCATGGACATTCCCAGCGTCCTACAGAGGACAGAAGCTTGAAGATAAGGTTCGAAGGGCAATACAAAACATGATCATTACAGTTTTTGCACAAAATCAGTTGTAAGTGATGAGAATTGACTCTGGTCAGTTCTCACTACTGTCTGATTTTACAGCCTCATGTCACTTTAAATCCAAATAAGTTGCATCGTCAGAGCCAGTGTCCTAAAAAGGCTCAACATCCTGATAAAGAAGGCCGGTTCCCTTCTGATTCTGTTCTGGGGACGCCCCCAACTCAACATTAACATTCGTACGTGAAAATAACTGCAAGCAGCAGCGAAAATATACAAAAATAAAAAAAATTAAAAAAAGCAAAAGTGGAGCCTTCTGCAAGACCAACAAAATGCAGCAAGAGATTTCTGAATGGTAATCAGCAACAAAACACTCGTTTTTTTCCAGCAGCTATTGTTCAGCGCACAGAAAACCAAATGACCAAACATGCTGGAGTTCAGCTGGGGTTACTAGGTAACCTGGCTGGCCTCGCTGGGGTTGCTAGGTAACGTCGAAGTGCCCATAGAATGTTACCCAACAATTGGAAGATTTTTGAACAGATAATTTCCAGATACCAAAACCCTCAAGTGGTCTTTTTGAGCACTTTGGCCGTTTTTAGAGGCAGCAGAGACCCAAATGAAGACATAGAAACATCCATGATGTAAATTTTACCCATTTTGTTGTTGTCACTGAATGTTTTAAGGCTCTTCTTACTGATTTTGAGGAGAAATTATCGTCCGTCTGTAAATGTTTTGAGAAATCTTTTAACAAATTTATTCACGACGGCACTAATTTTTCCTGTTTTGCTGTAAATGTTCTGTAAACACTGTGTGTTGCTGCCAGTCTTGCTCAAGATTCTCTTGCATGATGTATTTTTAATCTCAATTAAATTTTTCTGTCAAAATTCGAGTTAACAACAAAAATTGATGAAGGCTGTGTTTACCGTATGGCGGCTTGGTGAGGTTGAGACACAGCAGGTGATACGCTTTCGGACAGTCTTTCCTGTCGCACATCACCAGCTCTCCTCCTTCTCCGCAGCAGAAACAGACGTACTCGTGCGTGTGTTTGCCCTCCGGCCGCAGCTTCCGCTTCTTGGGCTTCAGCTTGGCGTTCTTAGCCTTCTCCTCCTTCTCCATCACCACGGCACTCTGGAGAAAACAAAACAAAAGACGTCAGGTGAGAAGTTTCACCAATCTCGGGTTTGCCTTCGGGACGTTCGGAGTGAACGCGCTCACCGTCGGCTGAACGCCGAGGAACCCAGAGCAGTTGTCGGATCCGCAGTGGCAGGACATCCTCCGGTTGCCCACACAGTGTAGGTTGTAGTTGAATGTTAGCTCTGTGCCTGCAGACGAACCCACAGCAAGTCCCCCAGTAAATGTTGCGTCTGTCATGAAAACAGCTGCCACAGATGCTCCGCCCTTCGACTCACCGGCGTCGATGTCGCAGAGGGCGAAGAGCCCGATGCGAACGTCTCCGTTCACCGTCCACTTCTGGGTTTCACAGTTGGGGCTGCAGCTGTGGTTCATGAAGCGAGAGGAGTTTCCTTTTGGGCCGGCGTCTATCACTCGGTCCTGTCCAGCAATATCGAAAAAAACAGAAGTTTTATTCTTCTTTTAAGTTACTAAAACTTAAACTCATCGTCGGCTTTGATGCCATGTTGTTTCAAAGCTCTTAAGGATTTATTTAAACTGCCGAGCGTTTCCACTCTCCAGAGTTTCGACGTGGAGTACACAAGTTTTAATTTAAGGGGATTACCTCTAATCCACAGAGTTAAAGCTGTACATAAAGATTCAAACATTTCATAAACAACATCTAATATCTTTTTCAGTGTTCCACCAAAAAGCCAAAGAGTGCTTATTAAAGAGTTTTTCAGCTAAAAATAAAACATGGAGAAAAAAAAAACACCCAGAAGACGTTTTTACGGCTGAAGGTTTTATGAACATAGAAACATTTTATAACGTTCCAGGCATTTTCCTTAAGAAAAATCCTTCTGTTGGATAAGTTTTTCTATTGCAGCATTACTAATGATCTGTTTGCTGCCATTTTATATGTTTTATGGAAGCATTATGCTTTTTCAGTGTTTAAATGAAAGTGTTTATTCAGTTACTATTTTACAACATTTTATGATTAATGGTTTATTTATGTGATCTATCAACATGCCAGAGTTTTTATGACATTGATTAATTTCCACGTTCCCACAGCAGCATCTTTACCTTGGTCAGGGTGAGCATGTAGAAGTTGGTCACGTGATTTTCATGGGCTCGTTTGATTCGCTGCTGGCATTCCTCCGAGTCTATAACCTCTCCCACGTATTCAGTCACAAAGTCTCCCTGAAGGAAACAGAAAACGTATTTATTACACTTTTTATTACACTAGGCATAAACCAGACGTCTTTATCTGACTAATCAGTCGTGAGCAGATTGACTGACAGGTTTTGATTTCAGCAACCTCTGAATTACGTCAATAATTTCAGCTTTACATTCAAACACATAATTATGATCAACATTTGTTTCCACTATTGTGTATCATCATTTAGTTAACTAATTATAGAAATAGGTCTGTCAAAATAAATACGATAAATTGATACGATAAATTATCCCAGTAGTTATTGTGATAAACGATACTGTATAAATCTGTTTAAAGAGATATAAATCTGTTAAAATATTAATAAATAGCTGTGGTTACATTGGAGTAGTACTTTTTAAAATTAAATAATACAGAATATCTTTTGATGCTATGGTGCTAATTTAGTAGTATTTGTATTTATGTACAGCAGTAAATGCCGTATAACGTGACATAAAATAAGGTTGAAGCAGCAATGCAGAAAAAGTAAGAAATACTGCCACCTTAAGGTGGGCGTTAGTAGTCACATGTTCTTGACTATTTTTGTAGAAAATTTAAATAAACTCACAATTATGGATTATTGCAAAAAAGTGTGGGGATATACTGATTTTAACTAATTTAACTAAAATTGGTAGATTTTAGTTTCCGAAATCACAGTTAAATTGATTTAATCAATTTAAATCAATTGGAAGATTTTTGAACAGATAATTTCCAGAGAGGAAATTTCTGAAATCACAGTTAAAAAAAACTGGAGGGACAGTAAATAGATAAAACCTGCTTTGATTTGATTGATAAAATTATATTTAAGCATTCAACTGTTATCTTGAATACACCATTTATGCGCCCCCTGGAAATTAGAAGGCCACATAAATATCTACGGCGTGCCGGATTTGGCCCTCGGGCCTCGAGTTTGACACATATGGTCCAGACGTCGGGCTCAGCTCTCACCTTGCGGAGCGTTTGGTTCGTTCTGAGCCCCCAGCCGCAGCCCTCCGTCTTCACCACCTCAGTTTCTGCGTACAGCCGCTTGGAGAAGCACTGATTCTCACATCGGTCTCCTGCAGGACACACCTGATGCAAACAAGATGGAGGTCACACTTTGGGTTTTAGTCACTACAATGTTACACTGTAAAAACACAAAATCTTAACAAGGATTTTCGGTCTAGTGAAAATATTTTATTGCACTCGAAATAAGACAAAACTGATGATAAGTAGTATCATCCTGCTACAACTTCCAGTTGTTTTCTTCATCTTTTTTACCAGCAGTAACATCTGGTTGTTGATCATGTCAATTGTGTGATGCACAAAAAAAGTGTTTCCATTGCACGGTTTGAGAAATGCACAAATTTTGTAGCAGCTGTAAAAAACTCCATCTCATCCCAGAGTAAAAAGCTTTTTATCAAAAAAAACAAACAAAAAAAAAAAAACACAAGCTTTTTTTAAATTGATGTGTTTCCGTTAAGCAAATTAAATTTTGGAATTCTAAATTTTATGGTCAGTGGAAATGCAGCTGCTTGCCAAGCAAAGGGGACACAAACCTGCGGGTGACACTCGTACTGCAGCATACGGTTGAGACACTGGGAGTCAAGGCTGCAAGGATGCTCCTCTGTCGGTTTGCAGTTGCATCGAGGGATTTCTGACAAGTCGGCCACGTGCATCTGCACCTTACCCACTGGCTTATTGGACTGTTACAGGAAAAACAGCAGAATAAAGCCACTTAGATAGAGTCTACTGAAGCGTTTTTGTGTATTTTAAGACGTTAATGGGATGTAAACCTTGATGATTTTGTATGGCGGAGGTTTGCGGGAGTTACGCTCCTGCTCCAGTGCTTCCCTGCTCTCCCTCTGAGCCTTGAGCTCCTGAAACCGCCGAGCTGCTTCTTCCAGAGCTGAAACATGAACAGCGTCGCATGAAATCCCTTCAGCTGTGTTGTGAGGCAACAGAGACCCAAACAAGTTCAAAAAAGTTAAAATCTCACCTTTCTTGAAGGTTTTGTTGATGTTGATCTGACCCGTGACAAAGTTCTTGTCGTTCTCTACATATGGGAACACGCGGCCCTGGTTGATCCAGTAGTAGTCGTGGGAACCAAAGAAGAAGACCGGGAAGTCGCCGATGTCGTGCCGAAGGCTCTGGATGTTTGACGGCACCAAGCGAGGGTTGCAGATCTCAGCCGGCCACCATCTAACCAGGAACGTCGAACGTAACGAGACGAAGAGAAGGATTAGAAAAGTAATTACAGAGAGTGGGATCGGTGGTGTTTTATTTAAAAGAGACCTTGAACAGGTTAGGATAGATTTATGAGCTAAACAAAACATATTCATTACATTTTTTCACAAAATCATTCTTAGATCATGAGATTTTAGTCTGATCAGTTTATTTTGAGCTCTTTGGGGCTCCTGTCACTTTAAATCCAACTCAACGTTTACACTCACATGTGAAAATGGCTGCAAATGTTTTATACAACCGTCTTTTCTGAAAGGTAAATCAACAACAAACCATCTATCTCGTTCAGCAGGAATGGAACAGCTAATACGCCGGTAAAACCAGCTCACCAAATCTGCTGGAGCTCTGCTGGGGTTGCTAGGTAACGGGCGGGGCAATTTTTAAAAGCCCTTTTAAAATCAAATTGAAGTACAAAAACGTGCAAAATGTGAATTCTGTATAATGGGTTCCATTTAATTGCCCAATGTTTGTTTGAATTTAATTAGAAAATAAGCATTTTTATACATGATGCAGTAAATAATTTGATCTTCTTAAATAGATTGATAATTACATAAATCCGGTAGAGGATTCTAATCTGATGTTATTTCATTTATCTAAAAATAGTGCCATAAACTGGGATTAACCTGATTCTACAAACAATTGCGTTTCTACACAATTATTCAAAACTGATTTAGTTTTTAGATGCTGCTCATTCACATGTGCTTTTCTGTTTTTCATGCTGTTGGAGGAATTGAGGTAACAATTACTGAATTAAACCATGAATATCTGAGTTTGGAGTCTTTATTTAAGGCAAAGTTGGACAGAGATTCCTCCTCCACTGAAGGACAAAAACAAATGAATTTCTGTATTAGTCATCTCAGCAAAGCTCACAGTGTTTACATTTATATTTGCTCCAATCAGCAGGACAAAACAAACCCACATGCCTCTTTTACAGAGACCAGGTGTTGCAAACGAGGTTAATTAAATCATATCTCCTCTTGGTTCATTTCAGGAAACATTTAGCTAAACAGTTTCCAGGAAAACGCAGAACATCCATCCTAAACATCACATCCTGTTTTATTTCAGAAAGTGACTCATTTTTTAAAATCTAAAAATGAAGAGTAAAAATCAGTGAGTTTTTGAGAGGCTGATGTCAAGAGTTCATCTTTAGCTGCTTTCTTTCACCTGCCAGGTTCAGATATTACAGGTACGCAGACTGAAGGCTTTCTTTTTCCTAGGGATAAAAGCAGACGATGCCAAAATGTTCTTTTTTTCACTTCTCTTAACAATGACAGGGTAAGAACTACTGCAGCATTTATACAGAAAGTGAATGCTTTTAGAGTGGTCTTAATGAGTGGTTCTCTAATACATCTAATACTCATACATTTTTTTTGGTCTAGTCTTTCCACTCAACTAGGAGAATATAAACCACTGCAGCATTTTATTACAACCAGCCTAAATAACATTGTGTCAGTTCCACTTTTACTGCCAAATTAGCTCTGGATCCAACCAGATCCCTCAAGGTGTGCTGTGTTATTCTAGATGTTGGCAGCAGGTCTTTTAAATCCAGTGTTCATGAGTTGAAGCCTCCGGTTTGTTTAATGACTATGATCTGGAGAACCTGGGCGCCAAGTCAACACCTTAAACCAAACCTTTCGTCACGTAGGCTAAAACTGTCAAGTCAAAAGTACTTAGGGGGCAAGAAAATATTTTAAAAAACTGAAATCAAGCAAATATAGTCACCTGATTTTTTGCTTTTGTGGAAAGGGATGGTATTCATCGTAAATCTGAACGTTAGAGGGGCACCCTTATGTACTTTCCAGGTACGTTGTGCCACTTTGTAATATAATCAAGTTGTTAAAAAATGATCTATGTATTAAATATGACTTAAAAGTTAATTGAAATTGGGCCTCTGTCACTTTAAGAAACACTATCTTCAAGATGTCATCAAATCTTTCCTCTGTTAACCCTTTAACAATGTTTTTGCCAGTGTTGCAATGAGAAGCAGCTCATATAATGAGATGTCCAGTTCTAGGTGTTTGCTAAGTGCTGCTGGCTAGTCTGAAGGAGCAGAGTGGGGGGAGTCACAGAGGAGAGCTGCTCTGTGAGGAGATCAGAAACTGCAGCTCAGAGACTGAGCTGCAGCTCAGAGACTGAGCTGCAGTTTCTGGGACAATTTATTGTCCAGTTAAGTTTATCGTGATGCGCCTCGGTCCACCCAGGCGTTTTCCACGGCTGAATGGTTGCCATGGGAGATTAAAGGATTTCCCAAACATGCATGACAGAATCAAAGCAGAACTCCAGCTATGTTTTTGGTGATATAGCTAAAAAGAAAAAAAACAACAGATTTTACATATGGTAATACTGCCCCTTTAAGAATTTTCCACCTTCGCTTTATTAAAATTAAAGACATCTAATTTTTCCCAAATACTTTTTCCCCTCTTGACTCATTTCTTGGACGACTACTTTTTACTTCTGCTTGAGTACAAACATGTTGAAGTAGTGCTACTCTTACTTGGGTAGGTTTTTGGGGGACTCTACCCACCTCTGCTTAAATGTAAACACACACTGACAGACGTCTAACCCTCACCACTCTACGATCGATGTGCTCTGCCTACCTGTAGTTTCCAAGTTTGACCCAGACAATTTGTTTGTAGTGAGGCTTCTTCCCCGCCCTGCAGTCGCTGCAGGACCACGCGCCTTCGGGCATCTCCATCTCCAGACACTCCGGATGGAAGGAAGCTGGGCATGAGTCGCAGCACAGCAACTTTCCTCCTACATTTGGATGGATGTAAACATGTGTTTGTGCGTGCACATGATAGTGTGTGAGTGTGCGTGTATGTGTGCGTGTATGTGTGTGTGCATGCGGATGGGAGAATGGGTATGCAAAGAGAGGAGGAGTGTATGATTAGGTGGAGGCACATCAAACACCTGGACAAACTCTGAATCTCAATTGCAGACAAGCCTAAGCAGGAAATAAAGAATGAAATTATATTTTATTCAAATTTAGGACAAGAAAAAACTTTTTAATTGAAAATTTGGTCATTGTTTTGAATAAAAACAAAGATTTTCATTTGACTGAAGGTTCCAGTGATGGCAACACTGCAATAAAATCTTATACAAGCAACAGCTTGTACTGCAGCAGTTCCAGCATGTCTGGCAATCAGATTCAGAGCACTGTACCAAGACCAGTCTATGGGAAATACATGCGGCAGCACTGGAATAAAAAGTCAGCCAGCAAAGTAGAAATTATTCAGGATTATAATCAAACACATTATCTGCAGTAAGCAGGCATGCAGTCCTGCTAGAGCAGCAAACCTGTCCGATCGCACAGCGCATCCTGCAGAGACCAGCTTGCATGGAATTCAATGTTTACAATATTGGCAATTCTTGTTTTTGTATTTATCAACTTAAAAAAAAACAGTCCCTGCTTAATGCACACAAATCTTTTTACTGACTGGGATTACATTCCATCCAAGACGGGTCAAAAAACAAAACAAAAATCAAAATAGCTGCAGTCAGCATAAAAGAGGTGAAGCTGAACAAGGCCCTGTCAAATCAAAAACAAGCCCAAAGTGCTAAAGCAGAGAAGCAGTGCACCTCCAGCAGTGATCCATACAGGGGAAAAAAACACAACCAGAATTAATTAACCCAGAACATCCTGCAGAGGGGAATATACACAGAGCTGCTTCAAGTTTAATGGCTAGCTGGGTTTCCGCAGTAGCAAAACTCCATCATCATATTTAAGTTTTCCTTTTTTTAAGGTGCTGTATGTACCCAGATTGATTGATTAATCCTCAGAACGGGCCCCATGCAAGAACGAGTCTCCTTCGCAAAAATACGCCTGTCAGGAGTTTTTCAGAGTTTTATTTTGAACATAATAGAAGTATAAAACCACACACATAAAAAAGGAATGCAAAAATATATTTCTGTACCACAATTATCTTAATATACTCAAAAAGGAGTAGGAAGAAGTAAGGAACTTATCAACTCCTACCCCATAAACTCAATAACATCATATTTTCAGATGGACTTTCATTATTAAATTTAGGAAAAAAAATCTGAATTCTGATAAAAAAGAAAGCCAGAATTTTTCAACAAAAAAAACAACTCACTTCTGATATTAAAGTCAGATTTCTGTTCCCACAGTAGCCCTAATCCTCCTCCATACTGACCAGAATTGAACTGTTCCTGCTACATTTAGCTCACGTCGTGTTTGTAGAATAACCTGGTGCTATAAATCATCACTGTCTGCTAAACTTCACATTCAGGCACGACCAAAAAACAAAAAAAACAAAACAAAACTACTATTCTTGCATGAGGCCTGCTTTTATCTGGAACTGGGCTCAGGCTCCTTTGCGTCACTCTGCATTGAATTGAACTGCATGTGTAATCAGTTAATTAACTCTGCACCTGAAGGCTTTGAAATGAAAGACGTATGCAAAAAGGGGGAAACTGAATCAGAACGGGAGCAGGCACAACACAAACACGGACCAAGGGAGGAGGGGGGGACAAGGAGAAAGAGAAAAACTGTTCAGTTACCTTTCCCAACATTCTTTTTGGTAGCTGACGAAGGAGAGGGAATCATAGGTAATTTCAACTCAGCACGATTTGACTCAGTCAGAAGGTAGTGGGACTTATAGGCATATGAACTTAATATGGTGTCAGTAAGGTCTTGCACTAACAGCCCTACACAAGACACACAGGAAGAGACGGGGGGTGAGCCGCAGTCAAACTCGAAAATTACCCAAATTTTACACAGAAAGAAACACACACACACACACAAGCACAGCCTCACACACACTCAGAAGTAATAAACAAAAAAAAGTTTGTCCCGACGTAAAAGAGGCCAAACAGTGCACTCAACTCAGCGCCAAGTGTTGGGCCTAATTGGCTGAATGGAAAACCTGTTTACTGTCTAATTCAAGTGGAGTGCAGTGTGAAAGCCTGGGGTTATTAATATTACGATGGAAAAAACAAACACAGCACAAGTTTTCATGAACAAAATCCCTAAACATGAAACACAAATCAAAATATCTACACGTTAAAATATCAAATGTAACTTTTAACCCATGAGATGCTAACTCTGGGCTGAAGCCAAAACACTAAGCAGTGATGAAGTCAAGATGGCGGCGCATCCAGTGGTGAAGGCTTACCTCTGGCACACAGAAAGCACCAGCCGACGTTGACGGGGGACGAGAGGAGGCCGTTCTTCTTGGCGCTGCCGTGGTTGCTGCAGATCATGATGTGATGGGTGAGGATGACGCTGCCGGCGGCCAGGCAGCCGTCGCTGGGGTGATAAGCCAATGGGCAGCGGATACAACGAATCAGACGGCCTGCAAAACGAACCATACCTTTATCATCACAGGTTAGGTACAGAGCAGAAAACTTTCCTTCACTGTTGACTTTATTTTAAAGGTGACCTATTACACTTCCTTGAATAAGTTAGGATAGGACTATGAGCGAAATATGCTTGCATTCACAAGGGAAAATAGCTACAAACAGATAAGCAATTATACAAACATAGATGTTTGAAAAGCAGTATTGGAGCCTCCTGCACAACCATTAAGAATGCAGAAAGTGGTTCTGGATGGTAAGTCAGCAACAAAACACTTGTCTTTTCCAGCAACTATTGTACAGTGCATCAGCGGTAAAGCCAGCTGATCAAACGCGCTGGAGCTCAGCTGGGGTTGCTAGGTAACGGCGCAGTGCTCGTCAAAGGTGACTTAACAAGTAGGAAGTTTTTGAAACGGCTCATTCTCCAGATACTACAAAACATTAACTTGTTGCTAGTTCTTCAAGATTAAAATATTGCTGAAATGGTCATTTTGATGACTATTCCAATTTAATTAATTGTGCATATATAAATTAATGAGTGGCCATCTAATTTCAGTAGACATATTTATCTTTATTTTGTTATTATTCTGGGTATCGTTGGGGTACCTAACGTAATCCCTGGTTCTTTGATAACAGAGTGAAGTGTTTCACTATGGGAATCGCCTCAGCGTGACCCAACATCCGAACGAAGTTAAAAAAAGAACCAATTGTTTCGATTATTTTTTGGATCCAATTACAGCTAAAAATAAACTGAAAATTAAACAAATAACAAATTAGGGCTAAGAGAGTTTTACATTTACTCTGATCGTCTTTCTTGTCCCTGCTAAAAAAAGCATACAGCATAATGCTGCCACTACCTATTTCTGATACATTTCCTTCTAGCTGTCTGAATAAACAGATTGTCCATCTGTTTTTCAAAGTAGCTTGAATACAAACTTTACTGTAGCTATTGTCAGAGAGAATTAGCACCAGCGATGTCACAGGATGATGGTCTCCCCTTGGGTGAGATGAAGGCCATTTCTTCCTTTTTTTATTTGGTTTATTTGCAGCATGATGACGCACCATCATCATCCATTTCCAGGAACATAGCAATAGCTCTGTCCCCGATGGTCTTCCAGGTATACCTCATCTAAACCAAACAGAGAACTGGATGTTCTGAATCACTAAAAATTATAGATGTGTCTCTAAGTTTATCTGCTCCAAACAAAACTATTTTAAGAGACTCTTACTTATTTCTATAGCAAATTATTTCCAATATTGTACCAATTCACCAGTGAACTGATCTTGCCTTTTTGAATTACCTTGTAATTTCACTTGTTTATAAACTTTTTCTTAAGCAAATCAACCTTTTCCCCACTTTATAATTGCAAAGTTCCAGCAACCAGACTCAAAGTGGAACTTAAAGGATACTAATTATGCAATATTTATTTTTTTTACTTTATACTTCCATTTTTGTCTCTACTGCTTCACAACCAAAGCACTTAAAAAAATATTCAGCCATTTTTTGTCAATAAGCTAAAGGTTTTTTGCTGTCTGAAAAATTAGCTGTTTCAAAATCCTTCGGAATGTATCATCACAAATGTGCCGCAACCTAGCAACCCCAGTTAAGCACAAACAAATTACCTAGCAATCTAGTCAGAGCTCTAGCATGTTTGGTCAGCTGGTTTTACAGCTGTATGACCTGTACAATGGCTGCTGGAGGAGAGGTGTTTTGTTGTTGAATTACTGTCCAGAAACCACTTGCTGCATTCTTGTTGGTTGTGCAGGAGGCGCCACAAATACTCTTCATAGATGTACAGTTGTTTTTCTATGTGAGAGTAAATGCTGAGTTAGGGGGCGTGGCCAGCAGCAATTTATTTGGATTTAAAGTGACAAGAGGCCCTAACAAGCTCAAAATAGGCAGAACTGAGCAGACTAAAATCCCATTACCTAAGAATGATTTTGTGCAAAACAAGGTTTTTACATGTTTTGTACAGACCATAGATCTATTCCAATCTGTTCAAAGAAGCATAATAGGTCACCTTTAAAACAGAAAACAAATGAAGCAGAACCCACTCCACCTTTGCTGGCTCGCTGCAGGTCTCGCTCTAGGCAGCAGGTGGAGCAGCTGTGCTGCGGACAGCAGAACCCTCCACCAGAACCGCTGGTGGTGCCCGGCAGCTTCCGGACACAATCCTCGTGGTAGAAGCATCCGCATCCAGACATAGAACAACGAGTCACCTCTGGGTCCACTGATTTACAGCTAAAACAAGGATGATTGCCTAAAAGAGAGAAAAATAAAACAGCAGAAAGTCACAACAAAAGAAACAAACTCAGCTCAGGACATTTAGGGGGAAACTTTCTTTGCTCTCACCATTTCTACATTCAGTGCAGGTGAATCGGCCCTCTGGCGGAGACGACAGGCCGAGACATTCCAGGTGGAACTGTCTGCTGCAATCACCTTCACACACGACCAAACCCTCCCCGTATGCCTCGCAGATCTAAAGAACGCACACATCATCTAATGACTCAGGGCCTTGCAAAAGTACTCACACCCCTTCAACTTGTTCACGTTTTGTAATCCTACAACTCAAGGTTCATTGTATTTTATTGGGGCTTTATTTTTTAATCTAACACAAAATAGTGCAACACTAAAAAAATTTAAGATAAAACATTTTAAAACACTGTGGCAGAACAAACCTTTGCCATTTAAAGCTGCAGGTCGTCAGAGATATTTGTGTAACTGGGTTGAAACTATTGAATATGTTTGTAATTGATGATTCTGATGATTTGGAAGAAGCTTGTTAAGTTGTCTGTATTACATGGTAATATGTTGTATTTATATTGATGAAAACTAGCCATTATGACTAACTCCTGCATTTTATGTAATATGACTGTCCTTGCATTTCAAACATCGTTATCTTTTTCTAAGAAATAGACTTGCAAAGGGTGTTTTATTTATTATGACGGACTGGTCTATTTTTCTTTTCTTCATAAGTATTGAAATTGGCATTATGATATTGTGAATATATGTTTGTAAAACTTGCTTCCTTGTGAATCAATAAAGATAATAACAAAATTACAGATGTGAATATTTTCGGTTTGAAAACTTGTAATCCAGCAGAGACCAGCCTTACCTGGCACACCGTGTCTCTCTGTCCGGTACCGCTGTCTTGACGGGACAAACCGGAGTCCACAGACTGAGTGTCAGAAGCGTCAGCGTCTGCCGCTGCTGGACTGTCCAGGCTCTTCCCAAATAATCCCTGGAGAATTATAAAGGATGAGATTACTTTAATATGTGCTTAGAAAAGCTTTCCCAGTTTAAATTTACCTTAAAAAGCCTCTCGACAATAAAGCATTCATCTCTATTGACCCTTTGCACGTGACGTCCCGCTCTCCAGAACTGCCCGCTCCGCCATGACGGACATCAAAACAATCAATGCGCTCCTTTAAAGCTAGTCTAAAAACAGATGTCTGTCATCTAATATCGCTTTTATTAAGTTGATTTCACTTAAGAAATTGTCAAAGGGCGCTGTGTGATTAGAACGGTAACAAATATCTCATTATGGAGAAGGTACGCGTCTAACCGTAACCATGGAAACAATGCGCACCGTCATGTAGCCTAGCATGTATTGTATGCAAACAACAAAACAAAAAAGCAACTGGCTAACATCTCGTCTTTTGTGCGTTTTTAAGGCTACTCCGGTGTAAAAGTAAACACTGTTTATGACATAGTGATATAAATCGTGTGGTGTGAATCCAGGCACAGTCGGTAATTTGATCAACACGTGATGGGGAGGAGATCTGGGTCGGTTTCTAAGCTAGCTATTTCCAACTTTTGCAAATATCGTCGTTTATGAGTCCCAATCAAGTGTGTTACGTTCACAGACAAATTACCTTGACTCGAGCGAGTAGAAGCCATGAATAAACTGGCAAAAACAACTTGGGAAAACTTTGTTCAGTATAGTATCAAATGATTTGGGAAGGTAGTTGCAAAGGGTGAATAAGTCGATCTATCTCAAACTGTGGTTTGTGGCCGCCCCCTAGTGGTCCGCGAGGTACTGCATGTACCGTGGTGTTAGCTTAAAGTTCAACACGTACCAATAGTGAGAGTTGTGTTTTAGTTTTTAGGACTTTGCCTGCTTATAGTGCTCTGAGCACACGTCAACAGCTGTTATTTTTTATCTAAAAGAATTTGAATCAGCAAATAAATAAAATGGATAGAAATGGGTGGATAATTTTTTATGTTTAATGGTGCAGAAGAGGATTTTTGTTTCTGCCAAAGTCACTCAAGTCTATTTTTCTTTTATTATGCTTCTTAATCACAAATAGTAATAATAATGATGTTAATGTGCACAACCTTTGTAGTAAAGAACAACTACTACTTTTATTTTCATGTGTTTGACATCATTGGAAAGCTTAGAGTCTACACACATTATCTGTATATAACTCAAAACGCCTTAAATGTAAACAGCACCACTCTTCTCATTAGTTAAGAGACCAATATTTTAATTTCAGGTTGTATATATTAAGATGTTGATTTCAAGCTAGGTGATCCGTGAGTCTTTGTTAAATGGGTTACGTGATCCTCAGTCTGAATAAGAAAAACTGCTATACGTTGATGTGAATGCGTTCGGTTCCTTTTCTTTTATGATACAGGAATGACAGGATGAGCCATTTCTTTTATTACATCTGTGCCTTCTCATTTTTGTGTGTTGTTTCATTGGAAGCCCACCTGTGGGTCGTTGAGACCCCTGGAGTCGGAATCAGACGTGTCTCTGTACTGAGACGAAGCCATTTCGACGTCCGTTGACGCTCTGCTTCTCTTCTTCAGCGGTTTGCACGCATCCGAGATCTCACTGGCTCCTTCGGGAGGATGGCACAGATTTCATGTAAGTTATGAAGGAGTTTATAGTTGCTGGGTTTGAGGAGGTGTTGAGTATTTTATACCTTTCTGTGATCCTGTTTTCAGTGTGGTTTCTGGAGCCATCTCAGCCTGAGAAACACAAATTTCACACTTTAATAAACTCTGTGTTTTTCAATTTGTTTAACTTAAATTGATTATTTTGATTAACAGAGTAGAACATTTAATTTTTGGAAAATCTTTCCACCGATCCACTCCTCAGGTTTCCATAGTTCAGCGTGATGTCAGTGTGTCCAGGGCCGCCATCTAGCTTCACAAGATTCTATTTAAATAAACTTTGAATTCAAGGAAACACCACAATAAAAAATATTAAGGGCAGGCTATGATTTTTTTTATTACAATAATAAATTCAAAACTTTTACACAATAAAATTGGAATTTTATAATAGTTTTACAATTCTTACAAGAAAAAAATATATAAAATAAAAATAATAGATTAAAAATACTTATAAACACATTGGCATCAAATCATCATCAGTAGCAGAACCTTGAAATAATCGTGAAATGATTTTGAAGAATAAACTTCATGAACTGAGCGGGTCACACCAGATTCTGATAACTTTATTGAATATTTTTTCTCATTAAAACAAATTTTTTCATCATAATTTTAAGACATTTTATGTGGTGAAATAGTTTTTTTCTGCTAATAGTATGGCATTATTCTTGTAATTAAACAAAACAAAATCTCATAAGGATGAATGAAATAAAAGCCACTTTTTTAAAAAAAAATCAGGAGTTCTGTCTTTTTTAGAAAAATAAGAAAGGAAAACAAATAAAGAAATAAAAAAAATAATAATAAAAAAATCTATAATCTACCCAATCTATTCAAAAATTAGAATCAATCATAAAAATAAAATCCAGGATTTAATTTTTACATCATCCAGCCCTAATCTGCAGCAATTTAATCTGAAACGTTCATTGTGGTGGAAATCTGAGCTCATGATTTGTTTCAGTTGTATCGTGCAGCGTAAAATTACAACATAGAAGCCAAATCTCCAGCATTTTCCCTGCAGCTGAGCGGAGGTAGACTCATACCTGTTCTTTTTTGGTTTTCTTCTTCGGGATGGGATCGGTGCCTCTCTCTGACTCAGATCTACTCCGGACTGACCGCCGCTGAGGCTTCCTCTCCTGAGAGCCTGAAAGCAAAAATAAACAAATAATCAGTAACTTGCATTTTGTATCACACAGAGAACAAAAATAATAAGAAAAAAAAAATCCAGCTTATTTTGGCACTGCTGGTAAAGATGAGCAGAAAGCCCTAAAATTAACTTTTCTACCTAAAAAATGTAGAAAAGTCCAACCATTAATTTGAGTTCATCTTTTAAGTGAAGAAAAATATCCCAAATTAGCATTTAATTAAAAAATAGAATCACTAGTCCCACACCTACTGGTACAGCTTCTATCAACACCTTGAACAAACCTTTCGCCTTTAATTAGTCGGCTGTAACATTTAATAAGGATGGAGTACAATGAGAGAGAGCGAGGTTTAATTATTACTTTTTGCTTTATTCCTCTAAAATAGCGTTTCTCAACGGGGGCGGTACTGCCCCCTGGGGGCCGTTCAGAGGACGGCAGGGGGCGCTGGCGGAAATGTTTACTAAAGGGGGCGTTTTCTCTAAGGTAAACTTTACTTCTTAAATGCACAACAATACCATTTCAGACTTTGAGCAACTTGCTAAAATTGTATAGTATAACATTAAGACACACTTGGCTACGACTGTATCGATGGCAGCTCTTCTTCTCTTCAGTGTTTCCGTTAGCTTCTTGGCGCAGCTCCGCGCTCCTGCTACTGGTAGCTTCACCGCC